>NC_090804.1:28754224-29119224 GCF_036512215.1 Solanum lycopersicum
AAGATCTTTTGATGGAGGTTCTTCAAAAAATAGGCTTGAGATACAAGACAAGCCTAGATTTAAGAAGCAGGTTTCAAGTCAAGTCCATTTAAAGTTCCCAAAAGCCAGTGGTGATAGGGCGTCTAAACCTAAATTCAAGAAGGGAAAAGGTACTAGCTCACCAACCGAGAAGCCAACTTGTGGAAAGTGTGGCAAGAAGCACTATGGTGATTTTCTTAAGGGGACGGATAATTGGTTTAGTTGTGGCAAGAGTGGGCATAAGGTGAGGGATTGCTCTAATGTGAGGAGTTAGGACAATGGTGGTGGTCAAGCTCAAGCAAGTGATTCTAATGAGTCACAAAAGAATAACCACCTTTATGCTCTCTGCTCTAGGGGTGAGCAAGAGACTTCTCCCGACGTGGTAACCGATATGTTGAAAGTCTTCTCTATTGATGTATATGTCTTACTTGATCCCGACGCTACTTTATCCTTTGTTCCTCCTCTAGTAGCCAAAAGTTTGATATTTTACATGAACCTGTTATAGTGTCTACTTAGGTAGGTGAGTTCGTTGTTACAAAAAGGGTATAAAAAAGTTTTCCTATAATATTTCCACGAGCCAAACTGATGGGCCGTGACAAGTGCCCGTTTTGGACACTCACATACAAACCTGCGAAGTTTAACCAACTGAAACTAAGACAATATGGAATTTAATCAAATCAAGACAACCCCAACGCCATATATATATAAAGTGGACCTGTCTCATAAGGAGTCATAACCATTAAACCGTAACAACATACGCGAGCCGACAAGGCCGCCACTATCCAAAGCATAATAGCATATGCAAACCGACAAGGCTGCCACTACACAGTACACAATTATGTACACAGCTGACAAGGCTGCCCCGGTACAAGTGGACATCCTAAACAAACCATGTCCAGACCATTATCCAAAACATATATATGCAACCAACATAATGTCTACAGACCTCTTAGAGTATAGTGGTGAAACTCGACGGGAAAGGGCCCCGCCATACCCATAGACAAGAAAAAGACTACACAAAAAGTTATGTACAAAAACGACTGGGCTCCGGAATAGTGGAGCTCTCCCAATCAGGAGAGTAGATATCCTAGGCGGGAGGATCACCGAACTGTGCGTCTATACCAGCGGGCATGAAACACAGCCCCCCGAGGAAATGGGGCAGTACGGACAATGTATTGAGTATGTAGAGCATAAGGTAAAGATGAAAGGATACCAACATGATAAGTCGAAACAAGATATCGCTACACATGTACCTTTTAAGTGAAAATCATGCATATCTTTAACATATAAGGTTTCCAGCTTCCCTAGTAAGGGACTCGGCAAAATGATCATCATATATATACATCATACGTACCCGATCCTCTACTGAGGGACTCGGTGAAATAGTCATCACATCATCTCCATCATCATCATCATCATAACCATCCTCATAACAAATTATATATATAGTATACATACCCGGCCCTCTAGTGAGGGACTCAGTGACATATGCAAGAAACTCCGCATGAACATTACCCGGCTCGGGACTTGGTGAAATGATAAATAACTCTATGCACGAGCAGAATATTATGATCAACAAAATGCAATTAAAATCATATCTTATAACTCAATAGAACAATCAACGTGAACCAACAAGGAGTATTACCAAAGATTGACGTTTTATCAAGATTATGAACCTTTAATACGATATGGAAACGGAAAATCTCAATGACTCTAAGAAGCACTACCATAGATATGAGAAATCATCATAGCCTTTGACATAGCCGATATATAGAGGACTAGTTGTGGAAGCAAGAATATATGTCACCTAGACGCTTTAGAAGTAAGTATCAAACCTGTCCGTTATTCACTCATTTTTAAAAGTCATGCCAAACAAACAAAGAAAGGATAGCGTTACATACCGTATAGTCGAGCCGCACGTCCAATATTTACTGCTCAAGCTATTAATCTATAAAAAGAAACAATCGTGCCGCAATTAGATAAACGTCGCGCTTTACTACTTATTGTAAGCTAGGTAATAATCTAACGAAAATCCGGCAGCACTTCCCCTATTTCCCTTACTTCGTCCCAATCTGATAACAATCCAAATTATCCACAGCAATACTAATAACACATGTAACCCAACCAATCATATTAAACAGCCCCCCCCCAAAACAGTTCCTCTCGGCAACCATAGTAACGAAGCAACGACACACCGAGTGATAACTCGTTTTATAATTCGCAACACATCTACCTTATCGTATTCATACTTTGGAGTATATACCCATAATCAAATTAACATATACATAAAGCCAAAACAGAATTTCTCGCATTTTGCTTTAATCAAAACAGCCCAAACACTAACACGACACCACTAATAATCTAATTATGGATTCCGTTCATACTTAGCACATTCAATAACTAAAACAAACTTCCTAAGCTACTGGTCACACCCCCTTCTTAACATTAATGGCTAATTAACAAAGGTATTCTAAGGAATTAACTCACCAAGCAAAGAGATTACTAACCAAATTCTTTGCAGCTGCTGGCCAAGAGTTGCATGGTTGGTTTTCTTCATTTCCATGGCTGCCTAAGCCAAGTGGTGAAGAAGATGATATGTTGCAATGCATTTCACAACCTCATTTATAATATGAAGTGGAGGCAGCCCCCCTCTACACGTCTCCCAATAAGCCAGCTCCCAATCTGATTCCTTTTAATTTTCCTTGAGTGGTGGGGCCCACTAGATTAATTTAATCCTAATCAACCACTAATTAATCCCTCACTTAAAGTTAATGGCACTTACATTAGCCAAATCATACTTAATATCACATTTGGAATTAACATCCTTGCCTAATATTTCTTTAATCACTTGGAACTTAAAATAAAATCTCATTCCCTGGACTTACATATACTAGTTCATGACGCGCACTACGTATTAAAATACGAGGCAGAACATCCTTCCCCCCTTAGGAACATTCATCCTCGAATGTTAAGTTAGGGTCTTACAAAAAATTTTTAGCGATGTCTCTCTAACGGTTATACCTATCAACCGGCATTCCGTAACTTACACATGCCTCACAGAGTCACAACTTACTACATAATCTCGTTTATCAATCAATATAGTAAAGCTAGGAATTGAATTACCTACAGGTACGAGGAACAAGTAAGGATACTTATTCTTCATTTTGTCTTCCGCTTCCTAAGTCATCTCCTCCCTATTATTATTTTGCCACAACACTTTGACGGAAGACACATCCTTAGTACGTAACCTTCTAACCCGGCGATCAAGTATAGCTACGGGTTTCTCCTTATATGAAAACTTCTTAGTTACCAGAACATCATCTACAGGGAATACTCTAGAAGGATCACCAACACATTTACGTAGCATCGATACATGGAAGACTAGATGTACCGCCTCTAAATCAGATAGTAGATCCAACTCATAGGGAACCTTGCCTATCCTATGAAAAATTTGATAAGGCCCAATGTATCTCGGACTGAGCTTCCCCTTCCTGCCGAATCTCATCACACCCTTCATGGGTGATACCCTCAGGAATACCGAGTCACCAATCTGAAACTCCAAATCTCGACGCCGATTATCTGCATATGACTTCTATCGACTCTGGGCTGCTAATAATCTTTCTTGAATAAGCTTAACCTTGTCAACAACTTGTTGAATCATATTCGGGCCTATTAACTTAGTTTCACCAACATCAAACCAACCAATAAGTGACCTGCACTTCCTCCCATATAAGGCCTCGTACGGTGCCATCTGGATACTGGAATGGTAGCTATTATTATAGGCAAACTCAATGAGCGGCAAGTGATCATCCCAGCTACTTTTGAATTCAATAATACAGGCCCGCAACATATCATCTAATGTCTGAATAGTACGCTCAGTCTGCCCATCAATCTGAGGGTGAAATGTTGTGCTAAGGTTCACCTGTGTCCTCAATCCCTTCTGAAACGATCTTCAAAAGTTGGCTATAAATTGAGCTCCTCTGTCTGATATAATGGACGTGGGAACCCCATGAAGTCTCACTATCTCCCTTACATACAACCTCGCAAAATCTTCTGTAGAATAAGTAGTTCTGACTAGAAGAAAATGGGCCGATTTCGTTAGCCTATCTACAATAACCCATATAGAGTCATACTTTCGTTTAGTGCAAGGTTAGCCTGTAATAAAGTCCATATTAATCATCTCCCATTTGCAAGTCGGTATCTCTATCTCCTGTAATAATCCACCAGGCTTTTGATGTTCGATCTTGACTTGTTAACAATTCGGGCACTGAGCAACAAACTCCGCTATGTCCTTTTTCATGGCATCCCACCAGTATGAGCATCTGAGGTCATGATACATTTTTGTTTACCCTGGGTGAATAGAATAAAGGGAAGAGTGTGCCTCTCCCACAACCTGCTGTCGTAGCCCCGCAATATCGGGTACACAAAATCTGCCTTCATATCGTAACACTCCGTCAGGTGTAACCTTAAATGAGGTGTTTTACTTTTGAAGAGCTGCATCTCTATACTGTGCCAGAATAGGGTCCTTGTATTGGTATCTCTTTACCTCATCTATGATTGAGGACTCAACAACCTCTCGAATAGAAACTCCACTATCTTCTGAATTAGCCAGACGGACTCCAAGGCTGGATAGCCGCTGAATCTCCCGAACCATCTCCATCCTTTCTTGTTGTACATATGTCAAGATACCCATGGACTTACGGCTAAGAGCATCTGCTACAACATTCGCTTTCCCTGGATGATATAAAATATCAATATCATAATCCTTTAGCAACTCTAACCACCGCCTCTGTCGTAAGTTCAACTCCTTCTGTTTAAAGATATAGTGGAGACTCTTATGATCTGTATAGATGTCCACATGGACACCATATAAATAATGCCTCCATATCTTCAAGGCATGAACCACGACTGCTAACTCCAGATCGTGAGTAGGATAATTCTTTTCATGCTTCCTAAGATGTCGGGAGGCATAGGCTATAACTTTGCCATGTTGCATCAATACACATCCTAGCCCAACACCCGAAGCATCACAATAAATAACATAGCCGTCTAGTCCCTCCGGAAGAGTTAGAACTGGAGCTGTAGTCACTTTGTCTTTCAATAGCTGGAAGCTTCGCTCACAAGCATCAGTCCACTGGAACTTGGCTGCCTTTTGAGTTAGCCTTGTCAAAGGTGTTGAAATTGAGTGAAACTTTTCTATGAATCTCCTGTAATATCCTGCCAACCCCAAAGAGCTGCGTACCTCAGTAGGTGTCGTAGGTATGGGCCAAGTCTTTACCGCCTCAATCTTCTGCGTGTCTACCCGAATACCATCAGCTCCAATAATATGCCCCAAGAATGCCACTGAAGTCAATCAGAACTCGCACTTAGAAAACTTAGCATACAACTTCTGGTGCTGAAGCACCCTAAGTACCGTCCTTAAATTGTCTGTATGCTCCTCTTCTGAATGTGAATAGACCAGAATATTTTCTATAAATACAATAACAAACATATCAAGGAATGGTTTCAACACTCGATTCATTAAATCCATAAACACCGTTGGAGCATTAGTTAGCCCAAAAGACAGCAATCTAAACTCATAATGCTCGTATCGGGTCCGAAATACCGTCTTTGGAATATATGCCTCCCTCACCCGCACCTGATAATAACCTAATCGCAAGTCTATCTTTGAAAAGCACTTAGCACCTTGCAACTGGTCAAATAGATCGTCAATCCTTGGGAGGGGATACCTATTTTTTACTGTTACTTTGTTCAGCTGCCTATAATCAATACACATCCGCAGCGACCCATCCTTCTTCCTCACAAACAGTATCGGTGCTCCCCAAGGTGCCGTACTGGCCTGATGAAGGCCTTTTCTAGCAAATCTCTGAATTTCTCTTTCAATTCTTTCAACTTAGCAGGTGCCATTCTATAAGGAGGTATATATATAGGCTGGGTATCTGGTAGTACATCTATAGTAAACTCTATATCTCGTTCTGGAGGAAGGCCTGGAAGTTTCTCTTGGAATACATCGGGAAATTCATTAACTACCGGGACTGATTGAAGAGTCGGTGCCTCTGCCTTTTGGCATGCACCCGAACCAGATGATAAATGTAGCCTTTTCTAACCATCTTCCTGGCCTTAAGGTATGAAATGAACTTACCTTTCGGTGATACTTTACTCCCCTTCCACTCAATAATCGGTTCCCCTGGAAATTGAAATCGAACTACCTTTCCTCTACAATCAACATTAACATAACAAGCAGCCAACCAATCCATGCTCATGATAATATCAAACTCAATCATATTTAACTCTATTAGATCTGCTACGGTACGACGACTATATATAGCCATTGAAAAATTTTTATATACTCGCGTAGCTATGATAGAATCTCCTACAGGTGTAGCTACCTCAAATGGTTCTATCAACTCAGACTCTATTCCGATCCTACTAGCAACGAAGGGAGATATAAATGATATGGTGGAACCTAGGTCTATCAATGCACACACACTTCGGGAGAATAGTGATAATATATCTGTGATCACATTAGGTGACGCCTCCTGATCCTGCCTACTAGTCAAAACATATATACGGTTCGAGGGACTGCTAGAACTGGAAGCTCCACCACGTCCTCTACCACGGCCTGCTGGCACCTGAATACCCTGCCCCGTAGGGGTTATAGCCACAGAAGAAGATGAACCAGCAATGGACCCAGTAGGCTGTGCGATACAACATGCACTACCTCTAAGGAGACACTCCCTCATAGTATGACCCTTACGGCCGCAAGAAAAACACGCGCCTGTAGCCCAACGACATTCCCCAAGATGGGACCTACCACAACGAGAACACTGAGGCAAAGGTGGCCTCGACTGGCTCAAACCCCTGCCCATCTTTGACCCTGACGCCCTAGAGCTCTGACCAACTTCTGAATATCCCGTATGATCGAACCCCCTACACATGGAACGTGGGGGTGCACTCTGTGCTGGCTGGGAAGAAAATCTAACATGCCGCTGAGACTTCCGCCTTGAAACTCGTCAGGATAACCTGCTAATCTAGCCCTTATGCTGGCCTCTATTATAATCTCTATCTGGCTGACATTCCCGGTGCCGATCCTCTACCCCTGTGCATATGCCTGCACCCAAGCAATGTCCATACCTAGTTGAAGAGTCACTGCCATACAACCGTCAATCACATAACGATCAAATCCCATCACATAACAATGTACCATGTCTGCCATATCAGCCACAATAGTAGGCGCATGCCTAGCCAATGAATCAAACTCGAGGCTATACTCTTGAACGCTCCTACCATTCTGCCTCAAATGCAAGAATCTATAGACTCTAGTTCGCTTCCCATACCGCTGGAGGAGCACCCTCACCCCTAGATAACTCTCAAGACTCATACCAATTAATAGCTACATTCCGCAAACGATACGTAGCCAACTCAACTGACTCGGTCTCCGAAGCCTTGATTATCCTCAATGTACACTGCATCTGACAAATAAGCTCTTGCGGATCATCCTGGGTCCTTGACCCAAAGAACTCTTGAGGATTACAACTTAAGAAGTCACGAGCCCTTAAGCTGTCAGATCTGTCTGCATGATCAACTCCTAGTCCATGCTTGTGAGCCTTACCTGCCACTAATCTAGTCAGTAACTAAACTGCATCCCTCATGGACCTATCCTCCGCCCCTGGCTGACGAGCTGGAGGTTCAGGTGCTGGGGCCTCAGGGGCTGGTGGTGGTGTCCCCCGAATTGGAGCTGCTGCTGCTCTAAGCTCCTCTGGCGGTGGCGGTGTAGCAGAGCTCTCTGACTGGATCACAATACAAGTCATAGACTGTGCACGGGCCCTAGTAACTCTCCGGGTCTGACTAGTACCTTCTGCTACCGATTTGACCTTCTGGGTGGCTGTCCCTTTCTTTTGAGGCATAACTGGAAACACAGGGATTCGTTAGAGAGGGATTATCCTGTTAATATAGATCTATCACAAGACCTAGAATAAAAAGAAAGGATGACATCCTAAATGTCCTGTAGCTTCCTTTTTATAGATGTGGTGCACAACACAACGATAAACAAGACTCTACTAGACATGGTCTGTAGACACTTCCGAGAAAGAACCGATCTGATACCACTCTTTGTCACGACCCAACCCGATGGGCCATAACTAGTGCCCATTTTTGACACTTACATACAAACCTGCTAAGTATAACCAACTGAAACTAAGACAATATGGAATTTAATCAAATCAAGACAACCCCAACGCCATATATATATATATAAAGTGGACCTGTCTCATAAGGAGTCAAAACCATTCAACCGTAACAACATACGCGAGCCTACAAGGTCGCCACTATCCAAAGCATAATAGCATACGCAAGCCGACAAGGCTGCCACTACACAATACACAATGATGTACGCAGCCGACAAGGCTGCCTTTGTAAAAGAGGACATCCCAAACAAACAATGTCCACACTATTATCCAAAACATATATATGCAACCCACATAGTGTCTACAAACCTCTAAGAGTATAGCAGTGAAACTCGATGGGACAGGGCCCCACCATACCCATAGACACGCAAAAGACTACACAAAAATTTATGTACCAAAATGACTGGGCTCCGGAACAGTGGAGCTCTCCCAATCAGCAGAGTAGATATCCTAGGCGGGAGGATCATTAAACTGTGCGTCTACACCTGCAGCCATGAAACGCAGCCCCCCGAGGAAAAGGGGTTCAGTACAGACAATGTACTGAGTATGTAAAGCATAAGGTAAAGATGACAGGATACCAACATAATAAGTCGAAACAAGATATAGCTACACATGTACCTTTTAAGTGAAAACCATGCATATCTTTAACATATACTGTGCCGAGCTTCACTAGTAAGGGACTCGACAAAATAATCATCATATATATATATATATCATACGTACCCGGCCCTCTAGTGAGGGACTCGGTGAAATAGTCATCACATCATCTCCGTCATCATTATCATCATAACCATACGCATCACCAACCATATATATAATATACATACCCGACCCTCTAGTGAGGGACTCGGTGATATATGCAAGAAACTCCGCACGAACATTACCCGGTCTGGGACTCGGTTAAATGATAAGCGACTCTATGCACGAGTAAAATATTATGAGCAACCATATGCAATTAAAATCATTTCTTATAACTAAATAGAACAATCAACGTGAACCAGCAAGGAGTATTACCAAAGATTGACGTTTTATCAAGATTATGAACCTTTAATACGATATGAAAACGTAAAATCTCAATGACTCTAAGAAGCACTACCATATATATGAGAAATCATCATAGCCTTATACATAGCCGATATATAGAGGAATAGTTGTTGAAGCAATAATATACGTCACCTAGACGCTATAGAAGTAAGTATCACACCTGTCCGTTATTCGCTCATTTTTAAAAGTCATGCCAAACAAAGAAAGAAAGGATAGCGTTACATACCGTATAGTCGAGCCGCACGTCCAATATTTAGTGCTCAAGCTATTAATCTATAACAAGCAACAATCGTGCCAATCCGAAAACAACCCAAATTTTCCACAGCAATACCAATAACACATATAACCAAACGAATCATACTAAACAGCCCCTTTCCCCAGAACAATTCCATCTCGGCAACCATAGTAACGAAGAAACAACACACCGAGTGATAACTTATTTTATAATTCGCAACACATCTACCTTATCGTATTCATCTTTTGGAGTATATACCCATAATAACATTAACATATACATAACGCCAAAACAGAATTTTCCGCAGTTTGCTTTAATCAAAATAGCCCAAACACTAACACGACACCACTAATAATCCGATTATGGTTTCCGTTCATACTTAGAATATTCAATAACTAAAACAAACTTCCTAAGCTACTGGTCACGCCCCCTTCTTAACATTAATGGCTAATTAACAAAGGTATTCTAAAGAATTAACACACCAAGCAAAGACATTACTAACCAAATTCTTTGCAGCTGCTGGCCAAGAGTTGCATGGTTGGTTTTCTTAATTTCCATGGCTGCCTAAGCCAAGTGGTGAAGAACATGATATGTTGCAATGAATTTCACCACCACATTTATAATATGAAGTGGAGGCAGCCCCCCTCTACATGTGTCCCACTATGGCCAGCTCCCAATCTGATTCCTTTTAATTTGCCTTGAGTGGTGGGGCCCACTAGATTAATTTAATCCTAATCAGCCACTAATTAATCCCTCACTTAAAGTTAATGGCACTTACATTAGCCAAATCATACTTAATATCACATTTGGAAGTAACGTCCTTGCCTAATATTTCTTTAATCACTTGCAACTTAAAATAAAATCTCATTCCACGGACTTACATCTACTATTTCGTGACGCGCACTACGTATGAAATACGAGGCATAATAAATGTCGCCAAATAGAGTTTCTTATGTTCATCTAGTAGAACTAGATATGCTAGATTTTGATATTATATTTGTTATGGATTGGTTGTATGCTTCCTTTGCTTCTATTGATTGTAGCACAAGGGTGGTGAAGATTAACTTTACAAATGAACCTGTTGTTGAGTGGAAAGGGGGAAATTCTATTCCTAGAGGTCGTATTATCTCTTGTCTAAAATCATGCAAGATGATCTCTAAGGTTTTTCTATATCACATAGTAAGAGTCCAAGATTTAGAATCCGAAATTCCTCCCATTGATTTGGTACTCGTAGTGAGTGAGTTTTCAAAGGTCTTCCCTAATGACCTTCCTGGTATTCCTCCCGAACCGGAAATTGATTTTGGCATTGATTTGCTACCGGATACAAATCCCATTTCAATTCTTCCTCATCGAATGGCTCCAGATGAATTGAAGGAGTTGAAGGCTCAACACAAGGGTTTACTATATGAGGGTTTTATAAGTTCTAGTATTTCTCTGTGGGGTGCACTGATTTTGTTTGCTAAAAAGGATGGGTCCTTGCGAATATGTATTGATTACCACTAGCTCAACAAGGTCACCATTAAGAATAAGTATCCTCTCCATCGGATTGTTGACTGGTTTGATCAACTCCAAGGGGCAAGCTATTTTTCAAAAATTGACTTGAGATTGGGGTATCACCAACTTAGGGTGAGAGGTGAAGATATACCAATGACGGCATTCCGGACTAGATATGGTCATCATGATTTCTTGGTAATGTCTTTTGGTCTCACTCATAAACAACTACAGCAGAATAAGAATGCATATTTGCAATAACAACACGGAATCGGGTCTAACATTTATCGTTATAAGAGATTTTCCCTCAAGGACTCATTTGGTAAAAATAAGTAAGCATTAACCACTCTCTTCTAAAATTTTTTATGTGTCTTCACACTTTTTATTTTTTGTTCTATTTATTTGAAAGTTGAAAAAATTTGTCGGTAACGATTATCCATCAATAATTGCTACAGGAACTCAAAGTTGATACATGGATATGACACATGTATGCTTATAATTGTAGATGAATTTTATATTTTATGCGTGGATTAAAAACAATTACATGTTCATGTTGATTAACATTTATAATTTGTAAAATGGAATTAGTATGTTTATAAGTATGTCAAATAGTAGTTTTATTTTCTTTCACCAAATGAAAGTTTTATGCTTATCTAAATTTGATAGAGAAATATGGGTCAAATATATTTTAATATTCGGATTAATGAAATGTTTTTATTTTTAATGTGCTAGGAGTAACACTAAAAATAATCCAAACTCTATGTATTTCATATTTATAACCTTTTATAATTATTTGTAAGAATCCTTGCATAATTATGAAACTATACATAAAATAGTGATCCACTATTACTAACTTGTTTTTTCATATGTAGATTGATTCTTATTTGTTGAGCGACAAAATTTGGTATATTATAATTGAACCGTATCTATACAATTAATCAACAACTCATTTTAAAGGTTCAAATAACACACACACGCGCGCGCGCGCGCACACACACACACACACACACACATATATATATATGTTTATATATTTATCATTTTAAAGGTTCAAATATAACACACACACACATATATAAATACACACACACACACATATATATGCATATACATATATCCTTGCATTGTTTGTTACATGAAAGAACAAGTTAAATTTCAAAAAATTTAACTAACCAAACATGCGAAATGATCAATTTAATTAAGTTGGTTAGCGATGACGTACATGTACATATAATAACATTAAAATGTGTAATATGTTAATACCTTATCAAATACTTTTTTCATGACCATCATATATGTAATTATCTGAACTATTGTTATACAACACACCATTTACAAAGTCCCCAAATTTCTTGAAATACGTTGGACTTTTAAACTTTAGTACATGAAAAAATTCAATATGAATTTTAATTGATTTGGGTCACATCATCCCTCCATAGGGGCAAACTTTACAAGAATCATGTCCTAGATAAAATGTTATACTTTTTTCTCGACCCATAGTGGGGCCATTATGGCGACCACTACAACCCAACAACTAGAGAACCCTAACCTAAGAGCACAGGGTGCATAAGACACAATCTATAGAATATATTTAAATAAAGAGGAAAGACAAGAATAATAAAAATAAAAGGATGGGTCGTATCATATGTATAGATATATACAATCCAAATGGGCGATGACCATTATAAGATCCAAATCTCACTACTAAGGGTAGCTCAAATATTGAGCTAATAAGAAAAGATAAAGAAGTACAGTATCACCCAATAGGCATTAGAGGCCGACTAAACTCATAAAGAAAAAAATACAAATTATTAGCAGGATGCAACTAACAAGGCAAGATCAAGCTAAGGCATAACAAGCTAATAAAGGGGAGCAAGTAAGATAGAGTCAACAACCAACAATAATACACAAAAACAAAATAATCAACACACCCAAAGGGAACTCATGCAAAACTACAAAGTAAAACTCAAAACATAAGGATATATCATAAGCCTAGAAGACAAATCCTTTATTGAAACTTCAAGCATAAAGGGAATTGAATAACCTTGAATTATGTATCCACATGCTGCCCGATATGGAACATCGAGCTTACTCATAACCCTAATATCCATAAGAACATGTCAATGTCTATGATGCTTCGAGCTCATCTGTAAGGTTCGACATAAATTTTACCTCTTTGTTGCACATGGTCTCGAATTTTTCTTCATCCAATCTCATACAACTACTAATACCGATTGCATTTACAGTTTTAGAACCAACTCCCATAACATATTTAATTATCAAGTCAATTTGGGTCATAATCTTGGCCATATTTTCATCACATTCTTTCCTCTTTTCAATATTTTTGTCAACCACATGTTTAGAAGACAAACTTTATATTTTATTCTGTACAAAGAACGATTGATTTTAGTCATGTCACACCAAGAAACACCATTGTTATGTCAAATGGTTGTTTTATGACTCCATCCCTAATGAGTTTGTTAACGACAGTGTTGTTGACAGTTTGAAGACTCCGACCAAAATATTGTAATAGCACATTGTCTTGTAAACCATGGGTAGGACATAAGAGTGGCAAGTTTAAGAATATCAAGATGTTCATAGATGGCTCCCCATAAATCCACTTGAAGTTGTGAATATTATCCCTTAACGTAACCATCTTTGAAGGAGGGAAGAATCTTTGAGAAAACACATCTCTGTGATTTATGAATTCAATTATTAAATTTCTAACAACATTAAATGGAATAAATAACAATATCCATAAAATAATATATGAATTCAATTATATGATCACACCCTAAGGGAGGGTTTTTTTAGCCAGCCATAACGAAAAGTAAGAAATCATTAGCAAAGATATCATTCAACCAAACTATCTCAAGTTTCTGCAATACTCAATGACAAAATTAAATCTACAATACTATATCATCAAATAAAAAAACCACATCTTCTTAAAGAGTAATCAACAAATTAAGAAGTATGTAAAAGCTCTCAAAACTATGAACAAAATCTGTGAGACACTTTTCCATTTTTAAAAATTCAATTTTTTGAGTTCCAAAAGACTTCCCAAAATCATAACACTAAGTCCACTCGGTCAAATTAGTCGGGATCGCTGATCGACGAGGCTATTTGTCAATTTGAACTTCATATTGACTTTAGTTTTAGCTTCTGCATCAAATTGTTCAGGAAGTTTAGGCAAGCAGGGTCATGATTGCAGATCCAGTCGCCGAATCATTGAATCATCATTTGCTGATTTGGCGGACTTGAGGCTAATTTGGCAAGTTATTGCTGCATATCAACATATTAACTTAAGTTATGACCACAAAATACGCATCGAGGATAATAATTTATTGAATAATAAGCCCTAAATGAGTCAAAATTCCCCACTAATCAATTCGGTAATACGGATCAACAACCTAGGTTATTTATATCAATCCTACAAGAGCACGTAGTATTAGACTATAGGTTTCTACAAGAGACTACCCTAATTTAACCTCCAAGTCAATGCCCTCGTTGTGTTGAACCTAAATTCCAACTCAATAGATAAAAGTCAAACATTTGTAGAACATTTGAAAGGAAATAATTATTACCAGTACACATCTTTCAAGATCAAAACATATAATAGATCCATAGATATAATTCAACATAGATCAAAAAACTTTTCAACAATATGGATCCAACTTGCGAACATGGAACTCTAGATTCTAAAATAGAACCTCGTCACGAGACAAGCTATCCTTGATACCAATATCCTCAGATGGTGTGATTAGTGAAGTATCTCCCATGCACTCCATCGACATGGATATGTGAGACATCGGATGGATTGTTTCTATTCTTGTGGTAGCTGTAACTCACAAGCAATGTTACCAATCCTCTTGGATATTCTGTAAGGACAAATATAATAGGGAGTGATCATCCCTTTCTTACCAAATCTCATAACCCCTTTATGGCGTGAAACTTTTCAAGTAACTGAATCATCTACCTCAAATTGTAATTACATTCTCCTAACATCAATGTAGGATTTTTGACGACTCTGTATTGTTTCTAATATCTTTTGAATGACTTTTATTTTCTCTATATCTTGATGATGTAACTCCTGTCCTATCAACCCTGCTTCACAAACTTCAAACCACTTAAAGGGAGACTCGCATCCCCTCCCATAGAGAGCTTCATAAAGTGCCATTTGGATACTAGAATGGTAACCATAGTTGTAAGAAATTCAATGTGAGAAATGTGATCATCCCAATTTCCCTTGAAACCAATTAAAAAATCTACTTCTATACCTCAAAACCATCTTCCCCTTGTTAAAGAGACATCACTCTTTTTTTGCTTCTAAATATTTGCTTTTTATTCAAGCAGGATAGGGTCTTATTCTTTCTCGCCTATTATCTCTCACACTACTGATGACTCAGCCCCATTCATTACCACTATTTCACCTTTTGTGGAATCCATTAATCGAACTCCTTATCATTCAAGTCTATTCACCTCTTGTTCTAACTCATTCTTACCTTCCTTAAAATAGGTAGTAGTACCCATAGACAACCTTCTTAAGGAATAAGCAACAACATTAGCCTTACCTGGGTGGTAAAGAATACTCATGTGAAATCATTTTGTAACTCCAACCACCTTCTTTGTTTGAGATTTAACTCCTTCTAACTAAACACAAACTGAAGACTCTTGTGATCGATGAACATATCCAGATGAACAACATATAGATAATGATGCCATCTTTTCAAAATGAATACTGCATCAACCAACTCTAAGTTATGGGTTGGGTAATTTTCTATGAACTTTCATCTGATGGTAACCAATATAGATCCTAAGGTAACAATCTTTGTTTCTCTCAAATAAGACCGAAGCACATCGAGGTGAGACACTTTGTCGAATAAATCCCTTATCTAATAGATCTTTCAGCTATTCTTTAAGCTCTTTAAACCTTGCTGGTGAAATTCTATATGGCGGGATAGAGATAGTACGAGTATATGGAATGATATATGTGACGAATTCTATTTCTCTCTAAGGAAGGATTCTGGGAAGATCATCTGGAAAGACTTCTTGAAACTCATTTACTACTTGAACTGACTGAATGGGAGGTACCTCAGCGCTTGATTCATCAACTCGGACAAAGTGATAGATACAACCCTTGGGAAGAAAAATTTCTCTCCTTAATATACAAAATGAAATTACCCTTAGGCACTACTAAACTACTACTCCACTCTATGACTGGCGCATTAGGAATATGATATTTGACAGCTCGAATCCTAAAATCAACGGAGGAATAACTTGTATGAAGCAAGTTCATAACAAGAATGACAATTTAAATCTACAATGTCTTACCTAATGAAATTATCTATGGTACTCTTGTGATTGACTGAAATAGGACAATCACAATAGACTTTGTCTGCTACAATAGAATCACAAACAGGTGTGGAAACACTAAATGGTTCATTATGTTGCTTAAAAATAGCAATGACATTCATAGCAACATAAGGAATTACAAAGGATAAACTTTCTCCTGGATCTTTAAAAGAATAAAGAGTAACTTAAAGAGTTAAATCATATTAATGATAAGAACCCTCTTGCTCTTGGCGACTGTTGATGGCCTATAAGTTGTTTGATCCTCTGCCTGTACTGGAAGTAGCCCCTATAGGAGCAGTTCTTTTTGATGGTGAAACTGAAAAAGATTGGTCCCTGTTACCCTAATTTCTACTATCTTGCCGATTCTCAAGACACTACCTCAGAAAATGACCATTATTACCATACTTACAACGAGTAAAGCCCTAACAACAAATACCTGAGTGCTTTATTCCACAGATAGCTCATGCAGCAAGCCTACTATCCCTTTGTGTCATACTGTCTTGAGAATAGGTTAGCTTATCTTTGAACTTCTGACTGTTGTACTCACTTTTGTTCTTAGGTGCAGGTGCACTCGTAGATGATGGAATAAGTCTGTTTTGCTTCGGCTTGAGGTAGGAACGGTTGGCATTTCTCTTTTGCTACCTGAACTCATTCCCTGATGTGTTAGTCCTTTTAGTCTTAAACACTTCTCTATCTTTCAGCTTATGTGTAATGAACTGCATGTACACCCTAGAAGAAGGGAGCACTCTTGAGTCGTCACAAGGCATACTTAACCCTTCGGAGATCTTGTACTAGCCTCTTAGCTATCATTCATTAAATAAGATGTGAAAAGTAGTGAGGAATTGAAACCTTTCACAACACTAAAAATAATAAGGAAATATCTTTAATAAAATGCTAAGGAGTAAGTCTTATTCTCACAAGCCAACTTAAAGACATATCTAAAATATCTTAGGGACAAGACCCTTTACATTAATGTAAAATACATAATAAGTCTTATAAAAGTCTTAATATAAGAAACTAAAGAAACATAGACTATGTCCTTGAATATATGAGGACATACATAGTATTGAGAGAGTCGATTCCCAAGGCCTTCTTAAATTTTACTTGCCTTCAACCTATACTTATAGAGTATAGAAAAGTATGGCGTTAGCACAAACATTGAACTAAATATGACAGTAAGCAAAAAATATGAAAAAGAGGACATTTTAGTAGAAATAAAGCTTTCATGATATATAAGTAAAACCTTCATGAATAAAGTAAAATGACAGATAGATCATCATTTAGCACCTAAGGTAAAACATCCATAATTTTAGCACAAAAATAAACTTTACAGTGAACTCAAGGAACCTTATAGTGAAATCTTTTCATTTAATATTACAGTTAACTCATTTTCCTTAAAGTTTCCCTAACAAAGGTTATCCTTAGACTCACTAAGGTAAGATATGAAGAAACCGCCCATACAATCCCTTCAATACAAACCTAAGTAATCGTCAAGACTACCCATTATAGGCTTATCTCGCATGGGTAACAAGTCAACATTCTATAACAAAGACACTAAAGAAACATATTTGCATATAGACACTTCACATAAGTGACCTTCTCCAAGACAACTCCCAAGTTAAACAAAGTGGAATGTGGAAGTAGCTTCTCTTCAACTACTCCTACCAAGTGCTCCGTGAGGATTCCTTTAGATTAAGAACACCACATTCGTTATTCATAAACTTTGTCATTCTAGACATAACCTTAACATGAGATATTAAGTCACATAACTTCATTCAAATCACATATTGACCCATTCATACATTTCATATAAAGAATCACCGAGACTCCTTCCAAATGCCTACTTGTGCAATGGATATATACCGTCCCATACAAGCACCTACCTTAAGTAGTATACCCATTAGAAGACTTAGTTCATTATATTTTTTGGGGAGTTAGCTTGAACATACATAGACCGTGAGAGCTAGACATAGAATCCCGATAGTAACCCTTACTGAATGAGGGATCCCCACTTGCCTAGGGTAGATTCATTCTCTTACATTTTACATCGAATCTCAAATAGCTATATGCGGGCACGTATGTAAGGAATAAGTATATTAATTCTAAGTAAGTCATGCTCTACTAACGAGGAGTACTTATCTCAAGAGGTACATTGGGTAAAACCTTTAAACTTACAAAGTGGAACCACACCTTTTTCAAATCCTCATGGTGAGAATCATAACTCCCCCTCAGATTCATAAACATTCTTTATTAAAGGTTAAGGTATAATTATTGGACACCACATCTGTACTCCAGAAGGGTATCCATCCTCCAACCTATCTTAGAAATATCTTCGGGAAATAGTGAGGTTGCTAGTAAACACTTAATCGCGACCCACAAAAAGTTGTTTACCCCAAAACCCCTAACTTCATAATGAGAGTCTTTTAGAAAGGGTGGGGATTTTATAGACACTTCATCTATACTCAAGAAGAGTTTCCACCCTAAAATCCCCCATTCACATTTATTAGCTTCATTCATTCAAAGTATGTGTACATGTGACCACACCTTTCATTTAATCACCATATCATAACATTGTCATCAAAACATTCTTACACCTTAATTAATCATATTTCACACACTAGAATGCTTCACATATACACATTCCTCATATTGACATAATTTATACAATATATACAATTCACGCTTCATAAAGTATGTCAACAATAACATCTTCATTATCACTTTACTTCACATACTATGACTTCATGGACATACTCACAATACACATGTAAATACATATTCATATACTTCAAGTAAACACCGTACCAAAGGTTGACCATACCACTCAAGAACATTCCAATGGAAACTATACAAGATAGAAAACCCTATACTTAATCAAAGATTTCACCACCTTCATTAATATTTATCCAAAACAACATACTAAAGAATATATAATCAGTATCAAACCATAAATGCAACATAAGAAACTCAACTCTAACATTATTTATATAAAATCAACAAACACACTTCATAAGTCAAAAATTAATAATAAAAATAAGCATTAAAATGTTTTCATGCAATGACCCATGTATAGATACAAAGGAATAATAAATTTGAGTTTGAAAACCCTTTTTGAAATCTCTTTAAAATGGTTTTGTGAATGAAAGAAAGTTCAATGATGACTACCATACCTCAATGAGAATAAAACCACTAAATTTTGATGAATAAGACGTCCAAAACCTTCACTTCTTGCCCTTTCTTCAGTTTTATCTTTTATGGAGTTTGAGAGAGTTCTTTCTTGAAGGAGGGGTTTTGAATATTTGAAAATGAAGTATTATCTAGGTCTAGGAGTATAAAACTACTTAAATTACCTTAAATACATCATATAAGGTTCATAAAATACTTGGGGTTAATTTACAAAAACACCCCAAGCTCAGCAGATTCTAGACAACTTTTAGAGTTACCATCCATGGACCCTTAACTACAGGGCATCGTTTGATCGACGACTCGTCCTGCTTGTGCGTTGGTTTGCTTAGAGGATGCAATGGAGAGACAAAGATCCACATCACCAAGTATGCATTGATGCCCAGGAAGATGGAGCATCGATCCAAACATGGCCTGTTGATGGAGGGTTGTTGATTGCAAAGTTTTGGCAGGTTTTTCCTCGATGTTGGGGTCCTTCTCTAAGGCCCCTCGTGGGTCCTAGGTCGAATAGGAACATAAACACCTATAAATGATCATATGGGTCTTAGGAACCTCCACCATCAATTTTTAATCTTCACAACACTTCAAACATTTCAAGGTACACAATAACTCACCTAAGCTCATAGAGATCTAATCGTTGAACGTCATGGACGTTCCTTGACGTTTTAATTCCAAACATACAAAACTAATTTCAAACATTAAAATTATATATTTTAAAAAATTATTAACTCATGAAACACTAGCGAGACTCTAGCTAAACTTAGTTCATTATAAGGGTTGTTGCATTCTCCCCCACTTAGAAAAACATTCATCCTCGAATTGCAATAAAAACATTTAAGGACATCAAGGACTCAACTAGAATCATATAATAAACAACATCATGGTAAAAAAAATCATATTCAATGCACCAAATTAACAAGGGACACAACTCACATTGATAAGCATTGTTAGCAACTACAACTTTTTGAAACAATTCGCATAGTTCAAGCACACACTTATTTATTCATTGATGGAGGACCTAACTTCTCCAATATTAGTCATGTTCATATACATAATTTCTACACATAGAAACCATTCATTATAAAAATACAATTTAGTCAAAAAAATTTAACTTGTTCACAGCGAATATCAACTCTTCACAGTGAAACATGCATAATAATTCAATAATTCATCTTTGAAGAAATTTATCCCGAAGGGATGACAATATGAGAGAAAAGACTATATAAACTCATCTTATAACATAAAAATAAAAACCATAGAAGTTTAAGACATACAGGGACTTTCAATCCGGATTAGCCTTCTGCTCTAAATCCGAGTATATAGAAATGATTCATGTTGGGAGCATTAGGATCTAGACTACCTTGATATGCTTGGTTGACCTCTTTCCTTTATGCGTTGAGATTAGGGAAATCTGTCATCTTGTGACCCTTCATACCACACCCTAATCAACCACTCGTTCAAGTAAAACACTTAACCAAGTGTTGCTTCCCACAAGTACAACACCTAGACCTCTCAAAAACATGGGCACCTCCTTGGGAATTTTTGGTGGAAACCCTATCCTTGTTCTACATTGAAGACTCTTGATGATTGAAAGTCTTTTTTAGTTGAGGATTTAATTGGATCATCAAACCTAGGCCTATTTCCATCTCTACTTTCTCCTTATGCCTTGACTCCTCCATTTGTTGAGCATACATCATGAGCCTAGAGATATCCATATCATTACGGAGCATTGTAGTACGATACTCCTTTTCCATCATGCTAGACAACCCCATCACAAATTTGTTCATCCTAGCCCTAGGGTTGGATACTATAGTTGGGGCATACTTAGAGAGTATGGTGCATTTGAGTAAGTACTCTTTCACTCATACCCCCTTGATGAAGATTTATGAATTCCACCAACTTTCTCTCCCTCCACTCTAAGAGGAAAAATCTCTCAAGAAAATTTACTTTGAACACTTCCCAATAGACGAAACCTTCGCTTAAGGGTATCTCATATCTCCATTGCTCAATCTACACATAAGCCACATCTTGAGTTGATAAGCGGCTAGCTCCGCTCTCTCTCAAAGTCACACCCATAGCATCCACCACCTTGAACACCTCATCGATGAAGCTTTTTGGATTTTCATCCACCTTACTGCCATGAAAAGTATGAGGGTTCATCCTCATAAAAATTCGAATTCTAGAAGCGAGAGTACTTGAATTGGGTTAAGGTCCACCTCCTTTGTTAACATGGCCAACCAAATGATTAGTGACAACATGAGCTTGAGTCGTCAAGAATCAGGTCAAATCCATAAGGGCATCCCTTATCTACGCATTATTCATATCCCCTTAAACATATGGAGCTTGAGGACCTTTTGGCATTGGAGAGATTTAGGACACTTGAGGTCCTTGAATTTCTTGAGGTACTTGAGGGGCTACTGCCTCATTCACATGATCTTTGTAAACTATAGGGAATTACTCACCACGAGGAGGGATCCTCTCATTAGCTACTCCTTCCTCCATCCTTCTAGCAGGGGTCCTCCTTGTATTTATGTCCTATAAACACAAGAGAATAGGTTTACAAAGACATCTTATAGTACTCAACTTTATGGCATGACACTAGAATAATAAAGAAAGTGAAACTTCTATCACCTTATAACCTCTCACTCATGGGTGTGTCGCGACTCACACTAATGAACAAGATTGTAATAAACGTGGCTTGTGAGACTTTGGACCCTAAACTATTTCCCAAAACCTTATGCTTTGATACAAAGTTTTTAACTATTGACAAGTACACCCTCGAAAAAGGGACCACTCTTGAGACGTCACAAGACGTACTTAACCCTTGGAAGTCTTTTACTAGACTCTTAGCTATCATTCATTACATAAGACATGGAAAGTAGTGCGAAATTAAAAGCTTTCACAATATTAATTATGATAGGGAAATAATTTTAATAAAATTCTAAGGAGTGAGTCTCACTTCACAAAGTCTTAAAAAAGTCTAAATAGAAGAAAGTTAAGAAATGTATACTATGTCCTCGAATATATGAGTACATACCGAGTCTTGCGATAGTCGATTCCAAAGCTTTGCCTTCTAGACTTCCACTTGTCTCCAACCTATACGTATAGAGTATATAAAATTGGGGTTAGTACAAGCATTCTACTAAGTATGATATTATGCAAAAACATGCAAAAGAGGAATTTTAGTAGAAATAAAGCTTTCATAATATATAAGTAAAACCTTCATAAATACAGAAGAAAAAAACGTATAGATTATCATTTAGAAAATAAGGTAAAAATTCCATAATTTTAGAACAAAAATAAACTTTATATTGAACTCAAGGAACCTTATAGTAATCTCTTTTAATTTCATCTTATAAAAGTCATTTACCGTGAAGTTTCCCTAACAAGGGTTATCCTAAGACTCACTAAAAATAGAAATGAATAAACCGTCCACACAATATCCTCAATACACACCTAAATGATCCTCAAGACTACCAATTATAGGCTTACCTCGCACGTGTAACAAGTTTACATTTTATAACAAAGACACTAAAGAAACATACTTGCATTTAGAGACTTCACATAAGTTCCCTTGCCAAGACAACTCCCAAGTTACACAAAGTGCAATGTGAAAGTAGCATCCCATACTACTACTCCCACCAAGGGTTGCTTGAGGATTCTCTTAGATTTAGCACACCACATTCATCATTAATAAACATCATCATACAAGTCCTAACCTTAACATGTTTCCTTAACATTAGACATTAAGTCACATAGCTTTATTCACATCACATAATGACCCATTCATACATTTCATATAAAGGCTCACCAAGACTCCTTCAAAATGCCTACTTGTAGAATAGATAGATAGAATCCCATACCACCAACTACCCTAAGTAGTACACCCTTTAGAAGACTTGTTTCGTTACATTATTTTGTGTGGGTTAGCTATAACTCACATAGACCATTAGATCTAGATATGGAATACCGATCTTAAGCCTTACCAAATTAGGGATCCCCACTTTCCTAGGGAATAGTCATTTTCAAATCCTTTTCATGGAATCTCAAATAGCTATACCAATCGGGGCTCATAGTTAAGGAATAAGGAGATTGCTTTTGAGTAACTCATTCTCTACTAACGAGGAGTACTCATATCAAGAGGTACATTGAATACAATATCTCAACTCATGAAGTGTAACCACACTTTCTTCAAATCCTCTCGGTGTTAAGCATTACTCTCTCACGGGGTATTTAACATTCATTACTAAAGGTTAAGGGATAACTATTTGACACCACATCTCAACTCAAGAAGGGTATCCATCCTCCAACCACTCTTAGAAAGCTCCTAGGGAAATATTAAGGTTGCTACTAAACACTTCATCTTAACTCATGAAGAGTATTCACCCCAAGACCCCTGTCTTCATTAGTAGAGTCTTTTAGGAAGGGTGGGGAATGGTCTAGACACTTCATCCCTATTCAGGAAGAGTGTCCACCCTACAATCCCCCATTAACATTCATTTGCTTCATGCATTCATTCAAGTTGTGTGTGTACATGTGAGCACAACTTTAACATAATCACCATTTTCAGAACATTGAATTCTAAACATGCTTTCACCTTCACTTATGAAATTTCATACACTATCACGATTCACTTACACATACTTCATTCAGACATAATCCGTACAAGCTAAACAAATCAAGCTTCATTACGTATGTCAACATGAACATAATCATTATCTCTTTACTTCACATACTATGACTTCATGTCTATACCCAGAATACATATTTAAATACATATTCATATACTTCAAATAAACACAGCCACCAAAGGTTGACCATACCACTCAAAAACAGTTTGATGGAAACTATACAAGATAGAACAACTTACATTTCATGAAAGATTTTACCAGCTTTCATCAATATTTATAAAAAAAACATAATTAGACATATACAGGCATTAGTTAAGATAAAATAAAACATAAGAAACTCAACTCTAACATAATATAGATAGAAGCAACAAACCCACTTCATAAGCCAAAAGTTGATAATGAGTAGAAGCATGGTTTCATTTGGGTTTCTACAATAAAATCATCAACTAACACTAGAAACAACTTATTTCAATCATTAAAACGTTTTCATGGAAACACCCATGTTTAGAGTCAAAGATAGAAGAAGTTGGAGTTTGAATTTTTTTTTAAATCTCTTTGAAATGGCCCCTTGAATGAAAAAATGTTTAAAGATTACAACCATACCTCAATGAGAAGAAACCCACGAAGTTTTGATGAAAACGACATAAAAAACCTTCACTTCTAGCCCTTCCTTGAGTTCTAGTTTTTATGGAGTTTGAGAAAGTTCTTTTTTGAGAAAGGGGTTTTGAAAATTTGAAAATGAAGTCTTTTCTAGGTGTAGAAGTATAAACCCACTCAAAATGCCTTAAATACCTTTATAAAATAATCTAAGGTTCATAAAAGACTTGGTGTGAATTTACAAAAAGACCCCAAGATCAGCAAATTATAGATAGCATATAGAGTGACCATTGACGGACCCCTAGCTATGAAGCGTCATTTGATCAACGGACCGTCTTGCTGAGATGTTGTCTGGTTTAGAGCTTCAATGGAGAAACAAATATCTCCACAACAAATTATGGGACGACGGCCAGGACGATGGAGCGTCGATCCAAGCACGACTAGTTGATGGATGGTTGCGATTGTACAATTTTGGAAGATTTTTCCTAGACGTTGGGGTCTTCATCTAGGTCCCCTCCCGGGTCCTAGGTGGAGTCGTACCCAGACCTTAATCCCCTATACATTTTCATGTAGGTGTTAGGAACCTCCTCCATAAATTTGGACTCCTAACAACACTCCAAAAATGTCAAGACACACAAGAACTCAACTAAGCGCATATACGTCTAGTCGTTGAACGTCATGTATGTTCCTTGACTTTTGACTTCCAATGTTACAAAACTGACTTCAAACATTAAAATTAGGTATTTTAACACATTATTAACTCATGAAGCACTTGTAAAGTTCTAGTTCAACCTAGTTCGTTATGAGGGTCCTTACATTATCCTCCTCGACTTGTTGTACATGGATCATAAACCTTTCTAGGTCCATATCCCCTATCCGCGTAGTTGTCTTACCTTCCTTTCTTTATTAAAGAGAAAACCCAGAAACAAATAAACTCATCCTACTTCTCATGTCAACAACAATCTCCGAATCATAAAGAAAAAGTTGTGTGACTTCAAACTGTACTCATGAACACTCACACACTCCGGATTAAGGGTGAGAACTCTATTTCCCTCTCACAACTCACAAGGAACGAAATTCCCCGTGAGAGCACTCTCAAAATTAACCTAACTCACTAGTAGAGTATCCTCCGTCGTATTCTTTTTCCATTGTCGAACCAGATTCAAGCGACACCCTTCATTTAGTATAAAACTAGTTCCACCCTCTCCACTTTAGCAACATTCATTACACCAAATACCCTTTTAAGCTTCTCAATATAGTTCTCTAGATCATAAGTGGAACTTGAACCCGTGAAGATTTGTGGACTCATCCTTAAAGGCTCACAGATCCTTGAAGTACCAACCACTTCCTGCCGATTATCTCTCTTTCAGATTGATAGGTTACAACTTAACTTTACATTTGGGTAGTCTCAAGAATTTCAGAATGGTTTACTTCTCCTTGAAGTTGCACTTTAGGTGCATTCGGTAATTCTTATTCCTATAAATTCCTTCTATCTTGACAATCTCTGACTTCTCTTTGTGGAGGCATTATTCTCTTCAAAAGTACGTATACACGAATTAGAAGGAAAATTTTTAGAGATCAACTTCTAGCACATGAAGTGAGTATGAAGGAAGTGAAAAATTCCTAAATGTTGCAGCCTCCTTATTATATATGTGAAGCGCTTCACACCGATGAATTGGACTCAACACACACGACTTCATAGACTCCATAGGACTCTTGAACTTAGATTTGATATCATGTTTGTCACGCTCTGAGTGTACACCATGGGCGCCGGCACTCGAACACCGTCTCTTGCCTCGAGTAGACCCTTGGCCTGACTCACTTTCTCAGTGGAAGAGAAAAAACATTAAAAAAAATTGAATGTTAACTAACTCAAGTGCATTGAACTAAAATGAATATGATTTTAATATAAACATTTAATTTACCCAAAATGGCAACTAAAATATGAAGATAAACAATGACAAAATAATAACTAATGAACTAAAATCTGACTGAAGCCTCTAATAACTAAGATGTATGTTGGGATAGACCCCATAACATACTAATATATAAACTAGAAAGAAATAAAAATGGATCCACCGAAAAGCAAGGAAACTCACCAGCTGACTATGAATTGCTCACTAGATCAACGGTGCTTTCGAATGTCCATCCTAGTTACTTGCATTTGCATGGTAATATGGTACAGGACAACTCTCATCAATACATCGAATGCACGAGTATATGACTTGGAATGCTAAAATAACATAGGCATGAAATGGATTCTGAAAGAAAAACTTACCTTAGATCTTCTCAACTCATGAATACGAAACTTAACTCATCTTATTATAATGTTGTTTAAAAGTAAGTGCAATATAAAGAAAAAGGAACAAAAAATTGTTTAAAATATGGTTTTCATTTCTTTGTGTATGAAAGTAAACAAAATAAACTGATTTCACCTCATAATCACAATAAAAAACATATCATGCTTCTTCTCAAAGTCTATTTGTTCATTATATGAATAAAGTCCCATATCCACATTCATACTAAGAAGATACTCTTCAAGAGCCATTCAATTATTGTTCTGGTATCTCTAACCAACAACATCACTTAATAGTTATAATGATGATACAACGTTACTCTGCCCACGTCGCCTCAACCATCCTAACCTTGCCAGAGTATAGGACTAGAACTGCCTAATGGATCCATTAGTCTATTGTGAAAAGGATTCATCTAGAAAGTATGACTTTTTCTACCCATGATAGCTACATGTATTTCACGGAGACTTGAGTTAATATGAAACTTGTACCCCCATATTGGTGCTCAATACTACTCCAAAAAATATACATAACTAATATGTTTTTAAAAACAACTTCTTCCACGATTTGAGATAAGTGAAAGGCTATCTTGGGAATCTTAGCTTCCTTCTTGATTCATTTAGAAAGTTATTACTCTTTTCTGGAAACTAACCCAAAGGCTCTTAGGAAATCTCAGTTTCCCTTCTTGTTAAATACGAAAACATTTCTTTTATCCTCTCTAACATCCCTAAAAATGAACTAGGGAAACTAGAGCCTCATATGAGCTCTATGAGTTGTTAACTTCTTAATAATGTGAGAAACAACTTTTAATAGTTTGTTAGATGAGGTTTGAGGTCAAAGTGAAAGGACGACCAAGACATTCAGAAACTAGTCATTTATTTGCTAGTGTGTCCTTTTATGTTTGACTAGTTTTTATGTGTTTTTTGGAGTCTAAAAATAGTGGAGGTTACCCTAGTATCTTAATATACATTTTAAGGGTCAAATCATTTCGATACGGCTCACCGAGGACCACCCTAAAGGTCCTTGAGGAGGACCAAAATGTTGGACAAGGAAGCTACCAAAGGTAGCATGCAGAACTATGATATAGAGGTCATTCCACGTCACGCGCCTAGAATTGAATATGCCTTCAATTCACGCGATTGACACGAGGCTCACTACCTCCATGATGCATAGCTTTGTCCGTGATTTTGTAGCGTTGTTTTAAAGTCAAGTTTGAAATGTCTATAAGTCCAAATAAGTATTGGGGTGTTTTCATAACTTAGTGAGTAGATTATAAACTGTTTTATATCATATTTAACCCCTTTACCAAGTCAAAACCCCAATACCCAGTGAAAAATCAAATATCCAAAAACTTTCTTTTCTTTTAAATTCTCTCAAACCTCCTTTGAAGGCCAAACATAAGCTCAAGCCAGAAAATGAATTTTGAAGTTCTTTCATATCCAAATGTGTGGGATTTTCTTCAACTAAAGTATGCTAATCCGTTATCCTTTTTTAACGTTTCATCTAAGGAGGTCAATCATTGGTTTTCCAATGTGATTCTAAGGTCAAAATATTTATCTTTCAATCTAGCCCTGGGTTTATTGTCAAATTATTTTCATAGTCATTATAATGATATATTTATGATTAATTAATGGTTCTAACATGAGTTCCAATAAATTTCCATGAAGAACCCTTGATCTCCTTAATCTCTCAATTTTTGATATAATGTGGGTCCTTTGATCTTGATTAGATGATTTCATTTGTGATTAGATTGTAGTGTATTGATTAGTACTAATTCTATCTATATCAATTGATTTTGAATTGTTTATAATTTTTCCATGGTGATCATGGCTTGGACTATTGGTAAATTGATCTAATTTTCTAGTCTTTAGCATTGGAATTGATGTTGTATGGTACGGTCCACTTATGGTGGCGGTGTTTAGATTCTTGTATATATATACATTTGTCATCATGTCCTTGAAGGAAATATATTGAATGTAAATTGTGGTAATGATGATTACAAGTATGAAGGTCTTGTGTAGTCTTTAATTCTAGTATCATGATCTAGGTGTATTAATGATGTGAAGTAGAATGTGCACGTTCATGTTAGAGTAAGTATGATCTATATGGTTAAAGATGATGCATACTCTTGTAGATTGACCCCCTACCTGAATAAACCCTATATGAATATGTGATCTTATGCATATTAGGAGTCTTCCATTCTAATGTTTAATATATTCTTGCCTCGTATTATGTAATGTGGGTATGTGTTCCATAGTCCCTTCTACTCTTTATGTGAAGTTGGTCATGTCTTGAGTGATATTTACTATGTGTTATAATCATGGGAGTGTGGTTTCCTCAGTAGTTAGGTTGTTGCTCTTATGTGATCATGACGACAAATATCAACACATACACACTCTCATGCATAAATATTAGTAGGATTGATTCATTGTGTTAATTGAAATTATAGTTCTTACATGCACCATTATCTATTAGTATTCATGTAAGGTATATGATTAATTAATTATGGACATGTGTTGGCTAGAGTTGTTTATGTCATCTATATACACACACATATGAATGTATGAATGAATAATGTTATGACAATTTAGTGAGTCTTTTGTAGGACTTCCCCAATTGTACTATAACCTAGACTATGTTATGAATGATAGAGTTATGTGAAAGGAAATTCTCACGTAATATAGGTTCTATGATTCAAGTCTATTCTCATCTTAGAAACTTTTGAGCTATATGATGTATGAGGCAGCAAGTCCCTAAAGCCTACTTCACAAACTAATTAAAAATAAAGGATTAAATTATTAATTAGAGAGTATGAGCTTACCACCAATTGGATATGTACAATATGGAAAAGACCACTCCGCTAATGCATTAGGTTTGGTAATCCAAGTGATACTCATGAGCTGGAAGCCTCTCTGCTAATGCAATAGGTCATGTCTGTACAAGCATTCTCACTATCCCTTAACTATGTGCACGCTTAGGTTATAGATAGTGAATCAACCTAGATAGATATTATGTAGGTTCTACCATGGCAAGTAAAACTCCTTCTTTTGGTATGGGGTTATATGACACAAGATTCAATGTAGCTCACATGGTCTATATTGATTATGGCTAAGTATACATTAATTTAAGAAATGAACTAAGATAATATTATGAATATTAGTCATGAGTCCTTGAAAGACTACTTAGCATACATAGGATTGTGGGCCCTACTTATAAATTGCACAAGTGGACTGTAGGGGAAGTTATGATGAGGTTCCCTTATAAAATAAGGATTATGGCGCATTTATGTAAGTAAGAATATATGTAAAGGTTGACATTACTTATGACAATAAATGAATTATGATTATCCATGTGAATTACACTTATGGCTTGTAAGTGGGTTTGCTTTGTATATATGGGAGTATGGGACTTCGTGTGTACATTCCACATGTAAGCTTGTGAAGGGGTTGTGAAGGTTATTTAATTATTATATAAACTGAATGAGTTATGACTAAGATGTAATGATGAAAAAGTTCTTGTGTGACCATTAATGAAGTATGTTGGTCTTATGTATAAGGTTAAATACATGAGTGGTATGTTATTGAAAGAGATGTGTCGAAGCTTAGGGTGACTGTAGGATCACTTAGTGTGAGTAGTATTATGAAACGCTACTTGTACATTGCATTACATATATTCGGAGTCTGTTTTTGGTCATGTTTCTTATTGGTAGATTGTGCCTTAAATTGATAAAATGGATTTAAGTGTTGTTAAGAGTGACATCCATGTCTATATGGGGTATGTGAACTATATTGTGCTTATTGTATCGCATGTTCTTGATGATTTACTAAAAACATAATGCATTCTTTCTAACTAAATGTCCTCTTTAACTCATTTTGTTGCATGGTTATCATACTTAGTGCATTCTTGAACTAATACAATTCTTGTTTATCTTTTTACACAAACTGTAGGTGGTGATGACTGGAAGATCTTTCCTAGCATGAAGAGTTTGGATAGATATTCAAAAGTTTAAGTGTTTCCTTATGATTGAAGTACCTTCATGTCAAGATGTTGTTTAAGTTCATGTAATGTTTTATATTATCCTTTTATGTTGATTAGGGTCGTGTCCCTATTCTATTCTATTGATGTTGAGTCTAAGATGGAAAAAGAAGACTTAGTGTCTAAGCTATCGACTTATTATTTAATAAATGAAGTGATATGCTAGAATTATGTTAGTCTGTGAAATGTTATAAATTTTACGCTCATTTTATGAAAAAAGTGATGAATGAATGCTAACAAGATTGTCTAAGATCTCCGAGAGGCCGACGACGCCGGTAACTTCTAGGGGGCACTCTCTGGTTGTTAGAAACTTTGTGTCAGAGCATAAGTTTTTGGGATTAGTCTATAGGTTTCAAAGTCTCGTTATGCCACATCTAGCCGACTCTTGTTCAAGGGTGTGAATCGTGACAAATCTATAGAGAGAGGATATAGGACGATAGAAGTTCCATTTAGTTCAGTACTATTGTGTCAAGCCATAGAGCTTAGATCCATGTAACCTAAAATGGTCTATAATGTGGTATTGAGGCAATTTATAGACTTTTAGGTTATTTGGAATTGAAACGTCAAGGGACGACCAAAACGTTCGATGACTGTCACCTATGTGCCTCATATGTAATTACGTGCCTAATTGTGTGTTTTATGACTTAATAATCTTTTTAAGTGAGTTTTTACAGTTTTTATGGGTAGTGTGTCAAGTTTCATAAATTTTGGAGGTCAAACGTCCAAGAATGTACGTTCGAAAGGTTTTCCTTGAAAGACCTTGTGTGTCTATGCATATTTCGTTAAGTTTTACATGTTCGTTTTGGATGAAATTCATGTGAGAGGTCTTTAACTCCTATATAATCAAGTTTGCGTTGGAGACGTCCGAGAAAGCATCCCCAAGCACCATCTAAGGGTCCTTGATCAAGGACCCTTTTCATTGAGCCAAGACAGCCCAACACACGGAGGCAACCGACACCCAATGGGTTAGTTGACGCCCCGTAAGTCAGTGGTCGTTGGTGGATACTTAGGAGTTGGGAGGAGTAGCTGATGAACAACCTCGGTCCCAAACTATGGACACAGGACGGTCCGTTGGCAAAGGACGGGCCTTCGATGGTCTTCCATTTGTGAAGATTATCTCTGCACACCTTTCTGTTAAGTTAAAGAGGTGAAGTTGTAAATTCACCCCACGTCCAAATAGGAGTAAGGGAGGTTACTTGAGGGTCTTTTGGGTATTTTAAACATGCTTATAAGTCTTTAACACTTGGAAAATTTCATTCTTTAAAATCAAAACCCAATATCCCTTAGAAACTCTCTAGAACTCCATTGGAGCCAAAACTCAAGGAAGAGCATGGACTGGAGAATGAAGTGCAGATTCTTAATAAAATTAGAGGATTAAATTTATTGAGGTATGGGTTTTGATCCATTAAACTCTATTCATCAATGAGACCAACTTTCAAAGATGTTTTCTAATGTTTTCATAGATGAATTGTCCAATTTAATGATCTAGCCATGAGTTCTTGCATTAAAGGTTTCTATCTAATATTGATTGATTTTTTATTAGTTTGATGATTTTAACTAAATTAAAATATGAACCCATGTAATTGATGAACCCTAATTTTTGACTACTTTTTGGGTTAAGTGATTTGGACTTAATGCATATGAATTCTAGTGTAGTTTTCCATGGGCTATTGATTGATGTAATATTTATATTGAATTGATATCTAGGTTGTATTAGATTGATGAATATTTATTGAATTGACCTAGTTTCATTGAGTATCATACTTTTTATATTGAATTGATGTTCATGGCCATAAGTAAGGGACTTATGATATTGAATTGGATGATTTAGCATTGGATTGAAGTGTTGAGGAGGGAGTGATGGTATGCTTCCCAAATTCCCATTATTTTTTGTTAATTAGACTTGAATTGTGTTGTGATTTGTGTGGTACACTTATGGTGGCGGTGTTATGTGCTTTACTTGCAATTTATTTAGCCTTGTCGGTGTTACTTTATGAACTATGACGATTATGGTCTTCTCGGCACTACTTGAAGTATTGTGGTGATATGTGTAGTGGATTATGTGAAGTTGGATAGTGTGTGTGTATATATATATATATATATATATATATGATAAGTAATGTGAAAGTATATGTGTTCTTCTATTGATGCTATTTATGTTATCATGTTAGACTATGATTGTCTATATGTGTATAGTCTTAGGGTGGATGCATGGTTATTCCTACTTGAATATATTAGTCTATGATGTTTATATTGATGATAATATGGTAGTGTATAGGATGACTTAAAGACGATAATGATTATTTCTATGTGCTTCTAGAATGACATGTAATATGTGTTAAAGTGAAGTATGTTGTGTCTCTTCTTGGTTGACTTATGTCCCTTACTTGATGCGTGTATGAATGTAAATATGAGATGGCTTGACTTAGGATGTTAAATCCTTTTCGTCTTGTATGTATTAATGACAGGAGACCTTAAATGATGTTAAGAGGGTCCTAATTGTGAAACCTTTGACGTAGCGTTAAGGTTATGAATGTTGGAGCCGAAATTCGTATTAGTATCCTTCAAGTAAAAGAAGGGTAGACTTAAGGTTTGTTGTCTGGAACAGAATCATATCAATCCTTAGTAAAGTCATTATGAGCTTCCTGTCGCCATTGTAAGGTATCCCAAGTGGACCTCTTTGGTAGGGTAAATGTGATTGAGTTATGATCGACATAAGACCCCTTAATATGAACCTTTAATGTAGATTTACTCTATGAGAACAAAGGCTAAGACCGAGTGAGTATGGTAAGGGAAGTACCTCTAGTTAAAGGATGAGACTAGAGTACAAAGCACTTCCTTCAAATTCCTTAACCATGTTCCTACATGAGATGTGTCCAACTTCTACCATTGGAAAGTAGAACACCCTCATCGAAGTCGGTTAGAACTTCGTATTCCATGTCTAGCTATCATGGTCTATGTCGATTATTGCCTAGTCTCATCATATGGGATATCTTCTATTATTAGAGAAGTTCTATGAGGTTTAGATGGTGGTATGGGATGCTATCTAGACATTGCACAATAGGATTTGAAGGAGTTATTTAGATTCTCTAATTCTTGTCCAAGACCATTATTTGAATTTCCTTATGTTATGGATGAGTCCTAAATGAACAAGTGAATGTAATGACTTAGGTTAACCAAACATGTTAAATGAATAAGTACTTATCTAGAGTAGTTAAGGGTTGTCTAGTTAAGGTGTGAAGGGGCATAAGAATGGTCACTTCATATCTTACCTAGATGAATCTTAAGAATGACTCTAGTTAGGGAAGATGTAGATTGTGTGGAGATGATTCTTAAGGATTATTTAGGTATTATTGAAGAGGCCAATCATGGATGTTATCTTCTTGATATACTTAAGTAAGTCTTTTGATAGCCTTTTGAAGGAAAATTTCATCTTATATATTTTTGATGTATTTGTAAGTGTGTGTATCTCATTATAGGTGGTCTTAACGATCATTTAAGTGTGCCTAGAGAGGGTATATGGGCGTTCTCTGTTTGTGTTACTGAAGACAGTCTTAGGATAACTTCTAGTGTGAGGATTGCATGCTATGAAGAGATCCTTGTGAGGTTTAGAACTTCACTGTAACCTTAAGGAATAGTCACTGTAAGGTGGCATAGTTCACTGTAAGGTTTCCTAAAAATGTATTAAGTTTCTTAAATGTTATTTTACGTGTTTGTAAGGTGTTATATGTTATTCTTAAGATTAATATATGATATTTAAATGAAAAAGATGCATATTTCTAATAAATGTCCGTTTTCATGATTTTAATCATAATGCCATACTTAGTACAAGTGTTTCTACTAATTCCATACATTTTGTTATCTCTAAAGGTGTAGGTGAAAGGTGAGAAGGATTGTTAAGCAGAGCTTGGATTCTAGAAGCATTCAAGAAAAGTTGAAGTAAGTCCTCAATTGACTCTAGGCATATATAGTTGTCCTTTTTTTCAAAGTATTGTAAAAGATTATGTATTTCTTATATTCGTATTGTATTGGCCGTGTCCCAAGTATTCTTGAGTCTAAGGATGTCATATGTTTAGACTTAGCATTTCCATGATTTTATATGAAAAGAGGTTTTAGGATATTTGTGGGAAAATTTTTAATTCCGAACTTCTTAATATACTTGTATATATGATAAACTATACAGAAAGGGCTTGTACAAGACCTCCAAGAGGTCAAGTACGCCAGTTGTATTCCAAAAATGCCATATCTTCTAAGGTCTAGTTCGGGATTTGACAGCTTGATATCAGAGCATAGGTTGTGAAAGTAGTCTTAGGAATCAAAATGTATCATCAAGTCACATCTAGTAGAGTCTTAACTATCGGTGTGACTGGCGACACATCTATGGGCGAGAGGCTGTAGAACGATAGACTTTCACTTCTTTTCTACTCCTATGTCATGCCGTTAAGTAAAAGTTAATAAGTTTTCTTTTTATGGTTTTCCTTATGTTTCTAGAAAGACTAATACGAGGAGGACACTGGCTAGGAGAGTTGAGAAGAATGATGTGAATTTCCGATTATGAAGGGTAATTATTCGTCATTTCTATCACTCTAAAATTAAAAACATTTATCAACTTTAAAGCAAGTAAGTAGTCTATTTAATTTGATGAATAGAAATAGAATGTAAGCCTCACTCTCTTGTTTCACAATGCAGTGTCGTCCTTTTATAATATATTATAATTCTGTAAATTCAATCCTAAACCTTTTTTTTACCTATAGATGGTGAAGTATTATTATTGTTATAAAAAAATTAAGTTAAAGACAATACTAGACTTGGAAAAGATAGAAATATCTCTATTTAATGTAATCAATGGAGATCTAATAACATTTCTGATACACCTTATCCACTTGATGTTGATAGTGGTATTCATGTCAAGCTATATTTTGACACATAGAACTTATTTAATTAGTTATTGTTAACCAACTTTCCTCGACTCATCTTGTAACATCTCCTAACTAAAAATGGCTAAGAATAATTAAAGAAACTAAAAATAATCACTTTTGGAAAGAAAGCGGAAAATATGGAAAAAATTTCAACTGCACTAAGTTTGCGAATTTTAGAATGAAAATGAGTTTTGGTAATTTTAAACGTCCATAACTCCTAGATTAGGATAATTCAAAGTATATCATGATATGGTTGGAAAGTCGTTGCCGAGATTTTCCCAACTCCAATAAGTTTGCGTATTTTCGATGTCATATGAGGGAGATATGCCTATTGTAAGGTGCGCAGTTGGATTTAGGAAGGTCTCAATCTGGATTTAAGGAAGGGAAAACTAGTCTTTTCACCAGTTAGTTTCCTAATTAAATTGAAGGGTTTTTTAGAGGTAAAAATATGGCTTAACTCAGTTTTGAAAAATGAAAATTACTGTTAGGGGTTGAAGAAGAGAGAAAAGAAGAAGAGATGGGAGAAAAGTCAAGAATTTGCCAAAAATGCCAAGAACATCGAGTGGATTTTGTCTAGGGTGATACATATCAAATTATGTTAGATATTTTTTGTTGAGTTAGTTCATCCACACATCAATTTGTTTCAATTCACCGACTTATGAGTTGTTTACATGTGAAAAGGTAAATTTCTTGAGGAAAAAATGTTGAATTCTCATTGATCGAATTGTTCGATGCCTATTGTTGTTTGATTATTGATTCTACTGGTTCTGTTCAAGTTGAATCAAGTGGGTATTGAAGGTATCTATAGAACAAAGTGTTTGGTAAAAGAATTAGGGAGGTTTGGGATGAAAATTGAGTTGAAAAATTCGACAGATGCACATGCGCAAGGCAAGACGTGTTGTACCTTCAGTGCACTAGAAACTAGCCTCAGTCACTTCGGGCCTTGTGTGGCGCGCCACCAGTGTACCTAAACCAAGCCTCAATAACATAAGGCTTGCGTGGTGCGCCTTAGTTTTTTTTCCAGTTTTTATAGTTAAGCCTAGTTAAGTCCTTCTAAGTTATATATAAACCTTCCATTGATTATAATTACTTCAAATGATTTCGAAACACCTACAAATTACCAAAGAACACAAATCACAACCTTTAATCCATATTTCAATTCAAGGAAATATACAATCAAAATCAAGCAAGTTAAGAGTCAAGTCTGAAGTTAAGAAGATAGTCCAAAGAAAATTTCACAATTGTTTTCAAGAGAATTTATCAAAAGCTTAAACTTCTCTATAAGTATCAAGTTACAAGTTAATGTAAAGAGTAAAGGTTGAAATCATTTCTTTAACAAATATAATGAGACTAAGTATTCCCTAATAGTTCATTTCTGACACAAGTTTCAAGCTAAGAAAAGAATAAAAGTTCTTCATTTATCAAAATTTAAAAGTGAACTAAGTATCCCCTAAATGTTTATAAATGGTTTCACATTTGATATAAAACAAACCTACGATTTCCCAAAAGAGTTCTGAACAAGAAAAGGAAAATTGTTTCCAAGAGACATTTTTAAAGACAAGTCATGAGAAATTATCTCAACCCAAAAAAAGGATGTCATTTTAAAAATGAGCTAAAGTATGTTTTGGGAGTTTTATTGAGCACTGATTTGGGGGTTAGAGTTCATATTATCTCAAGTCTCCACGAAAACCATTTAGTCATCATGGGTGTTAATGGGTCATAATTGTTAGATGATCACACAAGATAAGCTAGTGGATCCACTAAATTAAGGAGTTTGATGCAACAACAAAGTATAGGATACTTCTGGCAGTGTGGCCAAGATGTTGTATCACTAGATCAGATCATATTGGTGATTGTCGGTTAGAGAATCTCCCATAGAAACTATATTACTTTCATATATAAGTAAGGTTGAGTTTGTTATTGAATTTTCTGTAACGAACTGAGTTGTTTACACTGTTTTACAAGCTTTATATATACTGCATGTTATTATTGTTTTATATTAAGGTTAGTATTTTATGAGTTCAGCAAAACCAACGTAAATGTTTTTTCTTATTCTTTCGAGCTTAAGTTGTTGTTTCGCATCCTACTCGCATACCCGTACATCAATGTACCGATGTCTATTGTCCTGCATCGTCTTATGATTCACACAAAGGTAGAAAGGATCAACATCTAGAACCCTGTTCATCTCATTTGAGCACTCATTGTCAGCGGTGAACTTCCTTGCGTTCCGGAGGACTCGTTAATTGCTTTCTAGTTTTTACTTATAGGATGTTGGGGTTATATTCCAACATCTATCTTAATATGATTGAGGCTTCTTACACAAATAGACATTCAGACAGTTTAAGATTTTTAGTCTAACTTTGTTTACATTTCAGATATTATATTGTGAGACTTAAGTGTCATTTTGGCCAAGATATTTATCTGAAGTTATTTTTAATAGAATAGTTCTTGCTTTAAATTGAGTAAATTCTTCTTCTTAGTAAAGTAAATGATACGCTCAAATTACACTTCCCTAAAGAAGTATAAATAGTTGTATCAAGTAAAGTACCAAATTATTACGTTGGGTCGATCCCACAAGGAAAAGGATTTATACTTAATGTTAATGTACGATTACCTCTATTTAGTCAAGTCCTTAAAAAAAACTAGTAATTAAAGAGGGGAGTTTTGTGAAACAAAAGTGTTGCAATGTTGTAAAATCAAACTAATAGCAAAAGTGAATTTTTGGTTATTATCAAACTGCGAGAGAAACTACGGTGTAAGTGTTCCCAATAGGTTCATAATACCGTATCTCTAAATCTTTGGTCCGGCAATTAGAAAATTTCACCCCGTACCTTAGTCCAATTACGTGTGTCTAAGTTACTAACCCTTACCTTTACTTCATATTAAGAATCATATTCTATGTTTGGCTTAGTTATTACTTGCACTAATCGAAACTAGCCTATTGAATAGCATCTACTAAATCTATGTCGATAATTCATTTCCTATTAACTACTCCTTGGTATGGAAAGTAGCAATACAACGAGTTCTAATGTGCGCACTCGTTAAAAAGACTTTTAGACAAAACAATCATTGATGCATGCAATAAACTTTTTTTGAATTTTTATTTATCTAGGTTTATTCTGTTAATTAACCATGGTACCCACAACCTTAGTTGTGGATTTAGTTACCCATGCTTAGAAGAACATAATTCATACTAGATAAATCATAAATCATGAACTTACTTTAACAAATTTGAATAAAATCCAAAAATTCAACTTGAAATCACACAATTATCTTGAAAACCAAATCAGGAAATTTGAATTAATTGCCAAAAAAATCTCCAAGAACAAAAGTATGAAATAAGTAAAAGAATCCCACGCCAAAAACAAGGGTTTTCACCTTATTTATAATAAAAAGAGTCCTAAAATAAAAAGGCGTTCAAATAAGGAAAGTTTGTCCACAATGCGGCTTCCATAGATGACCCCCATAGACGGTCCTTCAATGAAATGATGGACCGTCGACTGCCTCTGTCAGTCCATACTTAGCATCTTTTCAAAGCCTGCACTTTGCATCATCTCTGATCAAATCGACGGACCAACAACACAGTCCGTAGATTCATCTACGGCCCGTTGATGCTTCTTGTCATTCTATACTTAGCGTTTTCTTCAACGCCGGGTACTTAGACATTCTCCTATCATGTCGATGATTTACCTGGGGGGTTCGTTGATCAGTCGATGGACCGTCGATCATTCCGTAGCCCCACACTTAGTCAGAATTCCCTGAGTTGCTTCCAGATGCCTGAACCTCCAATTGACAGTCACCACCTACGGTCCATTGATAAGACAACGGGCCGTCGATGGGCTTCGTGGGTCGAATGTGAATATAATTTCCACAGATTTCTGCATTTCAGTTTTGGACAACTTTCTTGCAAAACAAAGACAACAACATATTAAAATTACTACAAAAAGGCTCTAGACACACACAAATCTTAAGGAAAAAGCATTGAAAGTACCGTAAAACAACGATACATCAACACCCTCAACTTAAATTTGTTGTTTGTCCTCAAGCGAACCACTATTACTCAACACAACACTTTGTAACAAGTATCCTCATTTAAGCTTCTGCAACCACATGGCTATCAATCACAACTTTTTTTTGTTTCTTTTGTGCATGGTTCTTCTCTTAGGGTTGATAGGGTTACTAGTGTAGATTAGTCCATGACACAGACTCACCATACACTTACACCTCAACTCTTTTGTTTCTCACCAAGGTACCAACTTTCTGATATTGCAACTAGTTCTCTTACTTCAAAAGATATCCTCCTTTTTCACACAGTGATTCTATCTTTGAGTATAAGGGTCATTATTTAACACTCACGCTCAGAACAAATTCACACCTAGTTGGTACTTGTCGCCTTAGTCATGTCCTTATTTTCACTTCTTAAGTTCACCATATTAGACTCTTAGGATCATGATAGGACTTTCTTGTCTTCTAACATAAGCTCAGGGTCAGGTATAGTACATATGGCTACATTTTAGTGACTTCTTGCCCTTCTTGACATTACGGCTAAGCGTCCTACCTCTTTCATTATTTATTATGCCCTACTTTTCCTGTCATCCTTATTTTATTCTTTCTTTCTCTTTTGTGGAAGTGACTCTTATTTCTTTTTGTTCAACACTTTTTTTATATTCAACTGACAATTTTGATTGTGGCACTTCCCTTATTCACTGTCCCTTTTCTTTTCTACATTACTCTTCGTCATACCCACTTTTCGGGTCATCACTCATAATAGCCACTCTCAATTTACGGATTTTCTATGAGTCGAGGTACACAAATACCCAAGGTTGGCTCAGAGCCAAGACAAGGTTAGTTTCTACATTAGCCGCCTTCAACTTATGCTTTTGGCCTATGTTATGGTGCACATGTCCGAGGAGTGACCAGGACCAACACATTACACCCAGGGAAGTTGAGTTGCTTAAGAAAAGAAATGTGTATGATAGGCTCAAACTATTTGGATAAAAAAGGGATAACAATTTCATTCGGCTCACTTCACTTAAGGCTAGATGTTAGCTAATTTAACAAGGGCCTATGATCCTTTCCTAATTGTCTAACACATATTCCTTTTGCATGACCAACCGGGCAAGTTCTAGCTAGGAACCAATAGGGGAACAATCAAATCTCGTCACACTCTCTTGACACCTCATTACACTATTAGAATATCGTTTACCTAGATTGAGTGTTAGAGTGAGGATCATGCAGTAGGTGCATCTCAATGTTATGATTAGAGCCAACATTCAACATTCATTAAACCTACTATTCATGAAAACAGTTTCTTAGAACAAGATATCATTAATGTTTCGCCATCATGCTTCATTCTATTTGTTTTCCTACTTTGTACAAGTTACTACACATACCGGTTCAGTAGTAAACTACTCAGTCTCTTGGGCAAAAGAACACAGGCAAGAAAATCATCAAGAGAGGATCGTGAGTTGGGCTACTCAGACTTCACCCTAGCACTCACTTTCCATTTACCCAAACCCTAACAAAAATACATGCAATTGTCCCTTATTTATCATAGTTATCGTGTTTATTTATGATATCCTTATTTACTCTAGGAATGAGGAAGAACATGCAAGTCATTTGAGTTTTCTACAAACTCTCAAGGATCCCAGTTATTTTCAAAATTTAACAAGTGTGAGTTTTGATTACAATCAATTGCTTTCCTTGGGAATATTATCTCTAGTGAAGGTATTCGAGTAGATCCGCAAAAGATAGAAGTAGTTGTAACACTCTGAAAGTCTAATACCTAATCTAGAGCCTCACATGCTGGTCTAAGGTTAGTAAAAGTTCAATAAGTCTTAAAATAATGTTCATAAACCATTTACAAATTTATAGAGCCAAAAATATAATAAAAGTCCTCGACATCCAAAAATAGCTAAATTGAACTAGTAGACGTCCCTATGTTTGGTGAGGCATTGGGAGTGACATATGAAGTATAAAACTTGTAAAAAGACATTAAATAGGTAAAATATAGTATAAAGAGTCCCAACTTTCAGTTACGACCCTCCAATGACCTCTCGAGGAGTCCTAGAGGAGGACAAAACATTGGCGAGCAAGCGTCAAAGCGGCTTGCAGTAGCCAAGATTTGGCTTCCACCTCGCGTCGCACAGCCAAAACGACGAGGGAAAAAATTTTCTCATGACTTGGGGAAGCCTCCACGAGGTCCACTGCCTCAACTTGTATTTTCAAAAATAAATGTGAAATTGCCCTCGCGACGTGCAACCACTTCCCAGATTCGTTCGCGTCGTATTTAAATTAATTTTAGTTCACAAAAATACCCAATAAAATTGGTCTTTTGGATAATTCAGGGGTGACTATATATTGATTTAGGTCAGTTTTAAGTCATTTTCTCACTCCAATGAAATACCCAAATAAAAACCCAAAAGCTATTATCTCTCTCTACTTTCTCTCTCCCTAAATCCTTCATTGAAGAAGAAGACCAAATTCTCTAGGATTTCGTGGATCAAGCTTCATTAAGGTATGGGTTCTTCACTCTTGGGATTCCTTTCCCCAAGAGGTCTTTTCAAAATTGATTTCTAAATCACCCAATTCCAAGGATTTTATTTTAAACTTGAATTTGATGATTGATTATGATTAATTGTGATTACCTATGACTAATTTAGTGTAGATTGTAGAGTAATTGATGCTAATTAAGGGAATTTAGTATGGATCATGACCTTTCTCCAAACTCCCCATGTTTTGGATTCTGCTTGTAAATTGATGGGAATTGAAGAATGTATTTATTGTTAGATCTAAACCTTTTTTAAGTCAATGAAATCAATGGAGAGGTAATAGAAGAAAACCCTTCCACAAACTTTCTATAGTAACCAGCCAGTCTCAATAATTTTCTAATCTCCGAAGGAGATAGAGATTTATGTCAATAATTAATCGCCTATATCTTTTTAGGATCAACCTCAATTCTATTATCGAAAACAATGTTAATGATAACGTTCAACTACAGTTCATCTGATTATAGCTGTATGCGGTCCCTAACAATGATAAGCCTAACTAAGAGTCAAGGTCGATCCCACGAGGTGTGATACGTTAAATAATTAATTAAGTAGTACAATGATATGTTCAAATTGTTTGTAGATTTAGACATTCTCACGACAATAATGTAAATGACAAGGTTTTGACAATTGATGTCAAAAAGGGGGGGGGGGGGGGGGGAGAATTTGGGTAAAGAAATTTTGACTGCTAAATACAAAGGTAAACAAATATAGATGGTTTCTCTGGAGTTCAATAATTATATGTCAATTTCGTAAAATGAATAATTATTATTTAGTAAAAGTTGTTGAATCTCAGTGGGTAGGCTAGATATTGGGTGCAATACCCATTTGTCAATTAACTATTACGAATCAAGCGAGTTCTGTTGAACCTCGACAAGACAACACATATTAACAACTCATTACCTTAATCAATCTACTTTTTAAGATTGAATCCAGACCCACTTTATTTAGATAAATTTGAAACAACACAAACACAACAATTATATTACTAATAATATAACTATAACACTTCTTTCTTGAAGAAGCTTAGGGTACTACACGCATTTACAACTACAATTACTCAATTAAAACACAAACTATCAATTTAAACCACTTTAAATCAATAATAAAATCACTAAATAACAACCCCATTGGCTTATTAACACATCAACGACATAATCATACATCAAGATTTGGTGTTTTAGCCAAGCATAATAAAGAATAATAAATCCTTATCAACAAAATTTTTCCATCAGGTTGAGCAACAATCCACAAGTCTTCAAACGATCAAAATTGAGCAATGAAAAACCTACCCTAAATCTCTACTCAAAAATGTAAAAAAGAATGTTTTCAATATTAGAGATCAAGAACACAGAGTTAGAAAATGTGGGAAATTTGTTTCTTCTTTTGAAAATCACATTTATATGCTCCCAAATATTCAGCATCCGAATCACTTGGTGAAGTAAGTCGGTCTTCGCCAAGCTGGTTGGAGATGTGCCAAGTCATCCCCTTATCGCCTTTTTGGCTTCCTTTTTTTCACCTAAGTTGTTCTTTAACTTTAGGTGATTAATACCGTTCTCGACAATTTGTGCAACATGTTGCCGTAACACTTGGTTACTCACCAAGTTTGTTTTGTTCATGTGCTAGCGTGCTGAAACTTTAGATGAGTTAAAGCTCCGTTCGGCGCGTCAACAAGTGGCTTTGTCAAGTACAAACTTTTCTTCCTTTCAACAATTTTTGCATTTTCTTTAATTTTGTCCGAATAATGTCCCTGCCTTTCTCTTTTGCCTTCATTGCTGCAAATTGGCATATTAGCATCAGTTATAAGCTTAAAATAGAGATTGCGGACACTACATCTTTAATTTCTAAGCCCAAAATGAATCGAAATGTCCGATTCATCAACACCCCAAACTCAAACTTTTCTTGTCCTAAAGTAAAAAATAAAATCAATAGCTTCAATAGATGTATCTTCAAATAGTGATACTTTAGACAGAATATGAATCCAGCTGATATTAAATATACCCAAGGAATTTTGTCATGCTCAAAATGCTTTCTTCAAATGAAAATTCAAGTTCAACAAGAATATTGTAATGCTCTCACATCAAGAATGATTCTTTTCCCACCCAAATATCATCAAAATGTAGTAATAAAAGTGTCCAGCCGAAAAATCATCAATAATATATATATATATATATATATATATATATATATATATATATATATATATCAATATGACAAAGAAAAGTATTTTACCAGTTTACGCATCACTCCTTAGCTTGCAATAAATCTAGGAGGTGAAAATGCTTTACAAAAAATTGATTAGTAAATATATAATTAATTGAATATTGATAAGATTTTAATTTAATATATGAGTAAAATAAAATTTAACATTGTGTTTGGAGCTTCCCACTTTTAGTAATTTATAACTTTGCTATCTATTTTCTTTAAAAGTTTATTAGTTACGTACTAATTAAATTAATAAATGGATCAATGTATTACTTACTAAACACGTTACTCTTTTTCTTGCAATAAATCTATTAGGCGAAAGGCTTTAAAACTTTTTGATTAATAAATATTTTATTAATTAAATATTTTATAATATTTTAATTTAATATAAGGATAAAATGATTATTTAATTTTTTATTTAAAACTTCTCACTTTTAGTAATACTAGTCTCTGAGAACGTGCGGATCATGTCCAATGTCAACCTATCTGATCTTTAAAATAATATCAATAATATAAAACATGTATTTAATGATTAACTAAAATTTTAAAAGTAAAGTGCAATAATTATTGAAACTATATGTAGTAGATTGAAGTGATATAATTTTTATGATATATGACATTTTCTTTGTCTTTTGCTATTTTACCAACAAATAGTCTGAATATGAACATGAGCAACATAATAACTTATGTTTTCAAATGCTTACATTCTTCCTTTGTTTAATTCAATTATAAATTATAATATTTGTGAATTTAATAGAATAATTTTAGTTGATATTAGTCTATGGGAACGTGCGTTGCACGTTTGTTGAATGTCAACCTATCAAATTTATAAAATAATACGTATAATATTAAACACGTATAGAATGATTAATTAAAATTTTAAAATTAAAGTACAATAATTTGAAACTCTATATAATAATTTCAATTGATTTGTCCTTCCTTTTTATTTTGTGTAATTTTATGATATATGATATTTTCTTTGTCTTTTGATATTTCAATAACAAATAAGATTAATATGAAAATGAGCAACATAATCAATTATGTATTCAAAAACTTACATGCATCCTTTAATTTGTTTAATTGAAGATTATAAATTATAATATATGTGAATTCAACAGAATAGTTTTAGTAAACTTTTGCTAATATAATTATAATGTTACGAATATAAAAGAATCTATCATCATGGGCAAATATTTAAAAAAATAAAATTAAAAAGTTCAAAGGACTAATAATCATATATGTATCTAAAGTTGACATCTATATATTCTCATAAATTTTAGACATACGTTACATTTTTCTACATATTATATTATGATTTTTGTAAAATAATAGTTGTTAGAAAATGAGTACATGATATTGGTGAATGAAAAGTGAAGAGTGCCCAAATTAAAATCTGAAATATGGAGAAACAAATTAAAATTAGTTAGCAAACAAAATTAAAAATATGCGTGAGTCATGACATTTTATTAGAGCAAACAAATTTGAGATGTAAATATGAATCAAATTTCTCCAAGAAAAAAAATGAGGATAAAATTCTCTTCTCCAAACATAAATCCACAAAATTAATGGTTTTTTATCTCCTTTCTTTTCTATAAAAGTGATCCTATATATTTAATTTTATAGATGATTATGGTATCTTATAAAATAAATTCAATTTTAACTCTTCACATTCTTTATATTTTAATAGTAATGGCTGATGGTTTAAAAAGATAAAATTAATATCTTATTATATTTTTAATGAAATATTAACTTTTTCAAATTATTTAGGCATTTTATTATTTCATAAAAAAATTTAACATCCCATTATTGCACTAAATAGTTATACACTTATAAGGTTTTCAAGTTAGGAATTAGGATGCGGTTGCAGACCATCCAACACATGCTCATGAATGTTCTCACAAATTTATGATTCATCATAGGACAATATATACACCAACTTGTAGATATTTGGTTTCTCCTATAAATATTTTGTTTGAGCCTCTTCCTTGTTTCCAACTAATTTGAGACGTTGAATCTTTAATTCACCTTTAAAGTTTTCCAAAGGACCTAATTCTTCTATACGATTACCGTTCTCCGAACCTATATAGAAATATTGTAGCGTCTGAAGACTAGTCAATTGTCCCATATTAAGTGGCGTTTGCATATCTGATCCGTAACGATGATAGCAATATATGTGTCTCAAACTTATCATATTTGTCATTTCTTCTTGAAGCATCCTGAGCGAAAGACATTCATTGACTCTAAATGTTTGCAAATTGTAGAGCTATCAAATGGAGTTGGGCAAAGCTTTGATCTTAGTGTTTGAGATATCAAGATATCTCAAGTATATTAAGTTGCCTATTAAGGCTGACAGCTCTTCGATGCCTGACCTGAACAAATTTAAAACTCTCCAGAAGTGAAAGCTCATTAGCATACCTTCAGGTATACATCTTTTCCAGAACAATGTGCCCAAAAGTCTTGGCTCTTTTATCTTTATCTATTTAATCAGTTGGTGAGTCCAATCCAAAGTATCTCTAGCAAAGAGTCTTTTGATCAAATAGTTTAGACTTGAAAAGTATTAAATCTCAATTGAACTGTAGTAAGGAAGCCATAACTGAATGATAGCATTTTGTGAAGACCAGTAATTTGAGAGAAAGAGAAACCACACTTTCATTGAGTAATTATTGAGTATTTATACATGTAAACAAACATTCAAACTATTTTTTAACTAATGGAATATTCTAGATGATTAGACGAGCTAGCTAACTAACTCTGACAGCTAACTACCTAACTAACTTTGACAACTAATTAATTACAATGCTTCACTGTTAATTACAATGCTAATTAGATATACATTATCAGAACTTGACCATAATATCAGTACCCCTCCTCAAGTTGGTGTTGATTATCTTGCAGCCATCTTGTCCAAAATAGCTGAATGTTTTACACCTGTTAGAGATTTAGTAAGTATATCAACCTACTGATCAGTAGTGGGAAAATGGTGAGGGAAATAAGCCCCTCCTGAAGTTTATTTCTCACATAGTGACAATCCACCTCAATGTATTTAGTTCTCTCATGGAATACACGGTTATGAGCTGTGTATGACAAACTGGCTATCACAATATACAAAAATAGGTGATTGATCCATAATAGTCAATTCATTGAGTAACCTATTCAGCCAAGTCAATTCTCCAACTATTTTCCTTCGTGATCTATACTTTTCTTCATCTGATGACAAGGAAACAATCTCCGTCTTCTTGGATTTACAGTTGATAGGGTTGTTACCAAGTAGAATTAGATATCCATGTAACTGACCTTCTTGAGTCTAGACATGAGCCCAGTCATAATCATAGAAAGCTTGGACAGTGCAACCAGGATCATTAGATAGATATACTGCTAGAGTAGGATCTTGTTTCAAATACCTGAGAAGAAGAAACGATGACTTGAGATGAGTGTCTCTACGATCTTGCATAAATTGGCTTAACTTTGGATAATGAAGGCTACGCCAAGTCTGGTGTTGGTAAGAAAGTTTAGATTCCAACTAGATTTCTTTAGTAGGTGGAATCATGAATTGGGGTTCCTTCTTTTACTCTAAGGTTGACAGTGGGATAAAGAGGTGAAATCATTGGGGAATAATTGAAACAGTCATATTCTTTTAATAAATCTAGAACAAATTTTCTCTGACAAATTAGTTCCCCTCATGAAATATAAAGTATTTTCATGCCTACAAAATAATGAAGTTCCCCATTGTCTTTAATCTCGAATGTGTTGTTCAGATAAGTCTTGAGTTGTGTAATTTCATCAGTATAACATCATCCACATAAACAACTATAAATACCACCAAAGGACCTGATTTCTTGGAAAACAATGAGTAATCATAGTGTGAATGTGTATATCTCCTAAGGGCTAAGGCTATCAACTTGGCATACCACTGCCTACTTGCTTGTTTAAGTCCGTAAAGGCACTTGTTCAGCTTGCATACCAACTTGTACTCTGTACCTTCAGACCTGGTGGAACTCTCATATATACTTCCTCATGAAGATCATTGTTGACACCCAATTTTGACCGACCTTTAACCATTTTTAGGATTGTATTCGATTGAATACGTATTTAAATTTTCTTAAAGTATTGAATTTTTAGTCGATTTTGCTTGAAAATAATATATTTTAGTATGTTTTACTTTATAAAATTATTATAAATATTATTAAAATACTTTAAAATTATTAATGAATTTCGAATTTAAAAATTTAAGTGATTTTCAATGATATAAAAAATATTTTAATATGTGTAGTATTTTAATAGTAATTCTTAAATATTCCTCAAAATCATTTAAATCTTAACCTATTTTATTCTAACTTCTTTTAATTCTAGTCACTCCAATTCAAATCTTATTTCAATCATAGCCATCTCTTTCTTTCAATTCTAGCCAATTTCAATCACAATTTTAGTCATTCCATATTTTTCCCAATCTAATTTCAAGACTTCATCTTTTGATCTCATTCGTCTATTTAATTAATTAAATCCTAAATCAAATCTAAGCCCTTTATCTCTTATTAAATTCTACGGTCAAGATTTAACCTCCTAATCTTGCTAAATTCTAATACCCTAAAATACAAAAAAAAATCTCTTCCTCCACTCTTTATTTTGGAGCCGCCTCCTCCCTCTCATCCTCTATGCTATCTAACCGGCAAGGATGAGCCAGGTAGCAGCAGCGCCTCATCTTGCCTATGGTGCTCTCCTCTCAATTTTTCTCCGGCGTAGATCGTCACCACCTGCTGGTGGCATCCGTCCCTCTCTATTTCTCCTCCTTTCCCTGGCAAGGGAAGCAGCCGAACGGAAACACCAGCAACAGCTGCACGCAGCCAGCAGCTTCCAGGTGTCACGCCACCCTCTCTCTGCCCCCTTTTCTCTCTCCCTTTTCCGACAACCGCCACCCCCTCTTCTTCTCCCTCTCCCTTCGTTCCTCCTCCCTCTCTCCGTCTTTCTCCCCTTCCCGTCCTCCTCCTCTTCTCTTCTTCATCACCTCTTTCCTCCCTTCTCTCTCCCCGTCAGAACCCCTCTTTTCGCTGATCAACTCCTCTACTATCCTCATTGGATCCGGCGAGGACAACAAACGACAAAAGCTCTAGCGCCAAGTATCAGCGAATAGTGAGGAAAGCCAGTTGTCGGGGCCTCCAGCACCTCCGTCTCCAAAAGTAACAACTGCTCTGGCTAGCTACAACAAAAAACAAAGAACCAGCGAGACCCTCGAGTGTCTATTCCTCTAGTCTCCGGATGTTTGAGTTTGAAGATGGATCTTAAAAGATTCGTCCATGTAAGCTTTAATATAAATTTTGTTTTTAATTGCATCTTTGGCTATTATGAGATGAACATGTCAGAAATATTGGCTTTTACATGTTCGATTTGATCTTGTTGCACTATTATTGCACATTACCTAGTCATTGGTGTGATATGGTGTTGTAATGCTTGGGATCTCAGATTGTACACATGTTTTGTCTAGATTTCAGTTGTTCAATGCAAATCTTGATTTTTCTATAATATTCGTAAGTCTTTGTTACATCTATAAATTAGTCTTAATAATACATAATTGGTTATTCCTGCTAATTGTCGTCTTTATGAATAATTTGTGTTCATACTTGTCATAGTTAATTGGAGTTATCGATGAAATTTACTTTGATTTCAATTTTAATGTATTGATGACATCAATAAGTAGATTAACATTTGATTAATTCTGCATCCTATGGTAATTTTGGCATACTAATCGTTTCTTATTATTAATTTTAGGCAAGATTTTATATATATATATATATATATATATATATATATATATATATATATATATATATATCGTCATTTACTTGATAGTGTGAAATTATTTTTGCATATGAGAAAATCCGAATGTAATTCCCTCTACCCTTTAATAATTATGTCTAATTTATTTGAATGAATCTATTAACTGTCTAAAATTGTTCTTTCATTGTTTGTTTATCTGGTGAATTATGGTTAAGTGACTGTTAAAAATGGGTCTGATTTTTTACTCGTCTATATTTTGTAAAAATCACTTTGATTTTGGCTCTTCTTTATTTAAGAAAAAAAAATATCACCCTTCCTAATTTTGTTTCTTACTTGCTTAAAATTGGTAATATTTTTTTTTTTATAAATCTGATTTGGCTCCTTTAAAATAAGAAAAAATATATTAAGTGATTCCTTTTTCCTTACTTGAAAATTGATTATTTTCTTACTTGTTTATATATGGTAAAATAATATTGTTTTGTCTCTTCTTTATTTAAGGTAAAAAAATATTGTACTCTTAATTATTCTAATTTTATTCCTTTCCTCATGTGCTCTCCCCCTCTTTGCTATATATATAAGACCCCCTCCCTGCATTAGATGAACTCATTCACACACTCATTTACTCTCAATCACAAGTTCTCCCAATCACAAGTTCGCTCATCACTCCTCACTCTCATTGCTCCCTTGCTACTCTTTAAATAAATTAAGATTTCGGTAAACATTCAAGTGCTCTTCTTCGCTACTTGGCTACTTTGGTTTGTTAGAATAGAAGTTGGGTCAACTCGTTCTCGTTGCTGTCATCCCGTTTTGCTCAAGCGGTTAGTATTCTTTTTGCATTCATGCATTTACGAAAGATTATTGTTCTATTCCTCTATATGTATAACTTGTTAAACAATTGCATATGTATCGCATCTTGTCTAAATAAATGTGATTACTTGTGTAGTCAATTGATTGTTTTGGCAGGTTTCAAACTTGAAGTTCAAGTTGAAAATTAGCTATGAAGATATTACTTTGTTCATATATTTGAAGCCATATATTTCTTATTTATTTATTTGAACCTTTTTTTTTTGTAAATATTTGTTTAATTCTAAAGCTCTCATGTATAAAATATATTTGCGGATCGTCTAAAGGGGAGGGGAAATTATATGTTAATCATCTCTTTGTAAAGTTACTTGTGTTAGAAAAGCATTCCAATAGGCTTGTAACTTGTTTGATAATATTTTTTGTTGATAAAACCACTTTAATTCTAGTTAAAATAATAAAATCAAGTAAAGATCATTGCTCAATTACTTGATTTAATCTCGTCTACTTTAAATGTTTGAAACTAAACCTTGTGTAAAGTGTTAACTGTCTATCACATATAACTTTTATTTGATAATACTAATAAATAAAATCAACCTTATGTACTCAAATTGTTTTAGATCCCTTTCAAAATTAAGTATTTTTGTATGTATAGAAATCTGTCCGGTTTATTCAATATTTGGTTTTTTAAAAACAACTTTTCATGAAAATCGTAGAATAAAATCAACAATCAATTTCCTCACATTTGCTACTTGGTTTCCTAATTTATTTATTTTTTTGCATCTGAAGTGATTATCGCCTTAAAATAGTATTAGTTTTCTAAGCATTTTCTGCATTTTGTAATTATTTGCATAATAATATATTTCAGCATTAATAATAAATCCATCAATATATATATAAATCCATCAATATATATATATATATATATATATATATATATATATATATATATATATATATATAATTTTTCTGCATTAAAATAAACTAGTCAATTACTTTTAATAACTTTCTACATCAATTATAAATCTATTGTTGTTCTTAAAATAAATTTTCTGCCTAAATAAATAATAAATCTTTTGTCCTATGTTATATTTTTGCATTGATAGTTAATTCCTCTGTTGTTTTAAAATACATATGCATGTGAGATCACATTCCTTTGCCATTTGGAAATAAAATAAAATCTATCATGTCACTAATTGTTGCTCACTTTAAAGTTAACACTTAAATTTGCATTCATGCCCTCATAATTAATCTTTGTTTTGTTATTATAACTTTGTATGCTCATGAACTTAGCATGAGAACCTTCACAGTTACGTGGTTTTTGCAAGCACGTCTAATTGATTTTTAGAGGCTAAATTGAGATTTGTGTTGCTTAAATGACCGTCTTGTTTGACTTGGTGTCAAGGAGGGCCTAGTATTCTATTTTGTCTAAATACATCCTATAAAGAGTCCAATGCCTCTTGGACATTAAGTTGGGACGATTAGGCACTTTTTAGGTACGTTATGCATGCGGTGGTTGGTAGGGGTAGGGTGCCCTACGGAGATGATGACATCGACTCAGGCTTGAAAGACAAACTTAGGTTTTATTTGTCCCTTTACGGCAACCTATCAGAAAATAAAAGAAAGTCGAGTGCTGATCCAAAATGTCTCTCTTAGAGTCTCCCTTCCCTTTATCCCTTTATTTTTTTGTTTAATTATATTTATTTGGGGAAGATTAAAATAAAAATAATAAAATTGTTTGCTTATTTATTTGCCTCTTTACTATCCCCTCGCTTATCTTTAAATTTTATTTAATGTTTATTTATTGTTATCACTTAGTTTTGCATGCTTAAATAATTAATTAAAAAATAATAAATTTATTTCTCAATTATTTCATATTTTATCACTTAAGCTCGCATATTTAATATTAATTAAAATACTAACATGATCTATTTGTTCGATTTCTTTATCACATAGTCTCGTATGTTAAAATAAATAAAAATAAACTTGATTGTTTATTTATTTCTATCACATAGCCTTGCATGTTTAAATTAATAAAAATAATAAAATAGTCTTAATTGTTTTATATTTGTTATCACCTAGCAAGCATGTTACTTAAATAAACTAATGAATGAAGTGAACTTAATTTCTACTTGTAACCCCCACATAGATTGCATGAGATACGGCCGAGACCCACATTTGTGGACCTCGAGGGATGCCTAACACCTTCCCCTCGAGGTAATTTGAACCCTTACCCTGATCTCTGGCTCGTTGACCTTAGCTATACTTAGTTAGGTTAGATAGGTGCCCTAACGCGCTTTAATTCATTAGAGGGCGACTCCAAATCCCAAAATCCCTAAAGAGTTAGGTCGTGCACAAAACCCTATTGTTGCGAAAAATGGGACACGACAATCATCATGGAGAAATGCATTATTTACATCAAGTTTGAACATAGGCCAACCCTTTTTCACATCACAGGCTATTAAAGTTCTGACAGTAGTCATCTTGACTACATGTGAGTAAGCCTCTAGATAATCTATCCCAGCTTGTTCTGTGTACCCTTTCACAACCAACCTAGCTTTAAATATTTCAATGTTCCCATCTGTTCTATGTTTGACTTTACACACACAACTACATCCAATTGCTTGCTTGCCCACTGGTTGTTCAATAAGATCCCAAGTATTGTTAGCAAATAGGGCCTCAAACTCCTGTGTCATGGAGTTTTACCAAGAAGAATTGGAGGATGCCTTCTCATATGATTATGGTTTACTATCATGATGAACATTTTCAACAAGCATTTGACTGTGAAATGCAATGAGATTAGAAGATATGTGATAGTGTATGGGGAATAAGGAAGTGAGGGAAAAGTTTGTGACATGATTTGGATTCTTTAGATTAGGCATAGAAACAATGTAGGCTTATAAATGATGAGGGATTTTTTCTCCCTGTTGGATCTTCTCTGACTTATTATAGGAACAATAGCTTGAGAAGGTGATGAGTGGTCATGTAATGGTGGTGGTGAATAATCAATGGGGTGTTCAAGAGGTGGTGATCGATGATGGTTCCTGGTGGGTGAGAGCCAGTGTGTAAATCAAGTTCACACCCTATATCATCTACATTATTGTCATAAGACCTATGATCAGTATAACCACTAGGATTAGGACAAATGACACAGACTCAATAGATTTCAAAATGGATGGAAAACTGTAGCTTTCAGTAGACAAAGTAAAAGGAAAGATGTCCTCATGAAAGACTACATCCCTTGAAACATTTATTTTTCTTGTGGCAAGATTCATCACCTTGTATTCTTTTGTGCCAAAGGAATATCTGACAAATATATTTTGGGCTCAAGTTTATCTCTTAATATTTTAGGCACAGTAGGGTAAAACAGGAAACCAAAAGATTTGGGTTGAGTGTAATTTGGTTTCTTGTTATATAGCAGCTCATAAGGAAATTTGATTTTGAAGTGTGTTGAGAGTAATCTATGTACAATGTGAGTGGAAGTCAAGGAAAAATCCCCCCCCCCCCAATATTTCAAAGGTAGTTTAGATTGAAAAAGAAGGGCTCTAACTGTTTTTAATAGGTATTTATGTTTTCTTTCTACCACACTTTTTTGTTGTGGGTATATGGAATTTTTTTTGATTAATTATACCTTGTTCATGAAAAATCAGGCTGCTTCATTACTGTGAACTCCAGTCCACTATCAAACCTGATATTTTTTATCATTGTTTTGAATTGATTTTCTACCATGTTTGTGAAGGATTTGAGCACATGAAGAACATTACTTTTAGTACATAGAAGATGGGTCCAAGTGGATATACTATAATCATCCACTAGGGTAAGAAAGTAGTTTTGATTGCCATATTTGGGAACATGATAACGACCCCATAGGTCAATGTGAAACTATTCAAATACCGACTTGGTTCGACTATTGGTTTAGCTGAAAGGTGATCTTTCTTGCCTTTTGCCATAAGGCATATGCTGCACATGAAGGGTTGTTTTTGTGAAAGAATGGTTGCTAGGGTGGAAATATTCCTCATTTTAGCAAAAAGAACATGGCCAAATCTGTTATGCCACAACAAATTTACACTGTTCTTTGTGATCTTACAAGAATGATTATCAAACTGACATTATCATTATTGCTGACAGTAGAAGTACAAACAAGATGGTTATGAACAACATCGAGAGGGTTATGAACAACATCAACAATGAATTTCTTACACTCATTTTCATGACAGAAATCAGTAACAACAGAAGGACATTTCCTACTATTGAAAGAAAGATCATTATTACTACTACTACAATGACAACAATATACTGAACATTTATTGACTCTATTGGTATTTCTCAGGCATCTTGAACACAAAATATACACTCCCTCTTTGTTGCTACCAATTACTTGAGGCCTCTTCACTGAAGGGGCCTGCAACACACATAAAGTACTAGTGAATAAAACTATGCACTTCATAGATGTAGTTATGAATGAACTGAAACTAGATTATACTTAAAGGATGGTACATACGACACAACACGCAGAATGATATCAGGTGTGATTGATACATCATCGAACCCGTCACTTTAATTCTGTATCCATTAGGGAGAAATCAGTATAGGGTAAGGTAACGTCTTAATATTGAGCAAACAACAATGCCTACAAAGTTCATAAAGCCATTATTGACACATGCAACATTTTGATCCTCTCCTATATTCTCATTTTGAAAATTTAGTATCAGGTCCATGATCTTCCCATATTGTTCCTTTGTTATATTCACATTTTTATGCCCATTACTTTGAGGTGGGTTTTCATCTCATTGTGTAGACATCACATCACGAGTATCACTGTGCACATTTGCCACTACTCTTTTCCCTTTGTAGTTCTGATTGTCTTACATGTCATTTTTTTCATTGTTGTGTCCGTTTGGCTTGAAGTTTTGATTGTTGTTCTGGAGATTTCCATGCAGGTTTTAACTTTTTTTATGAGTCCTGTTCGCTTGCAAAAGTCACAGAACAAAGCATTTTTTCATTGTCAATGTAAAAAAAACTTCTTCCTCAATTATAATTATTTCCTGCATAGTTGTTATTCTGATAGTTTGTTCTTAAAGTTATTCCTTCTTGAATCTTATTGTTGAAGGGACATACATTCAAAGATTTTGCATCCATAGGTATTCTACTAGTTGGCTTTAACTCCCTTTGTTTCTCCTCTTGGATCAGTAGAGAGAGGTTGTGCCACAGAAGGGAATGAGTTCATCATGAGGATGTTACCCCTTATCACTGTGTATACCTCATTTAGAACCATTAGAAATTATATCAAACACCTATCCTGTTCAGCTTTATGCATGCTATCTTTTGCACCACAAGTGTTGGTACAACCATATTGATTTCTTATATTCAAAGTAATCAGCGCCTCCCAAAGTTTCTTCTTCCTTGTGTTATAAAAAGTGATGTCCAATATTCCCTACGTTAGGCCATTAATTTCTTTTTGTATTTGATACGATTTTGCTACATTTCTTTGATTGTATCTGTCCTTCAGTTCCTTCCACAACTCTAAAAAATCAGTCACATATTCTACTCTATCTGAAATCTCCTTATTAGTGAATTTAAAATCCATGATGTTACCATGTCAGCACCTCTACCATTAGCGAATCTGAGATGAGTTTATGCTTGGTTTCACATAACTCCCATAAAAAACACAACTTATTCTTTAAAGATAGGGCTCGCATTACTCCTCTCCTCCATGATCAATATCCTTCTCCATCAAATTGAGTAGGAACCAATATTATTCCTGGACTATCCAAGGGATACACATACATGGTTGTACTTGTATCGTTACTAACATTTCTAGTTCTCTCAAAAGTGGATGTGTTTTGGTCAATAGCCATGAGCATATAACTCAAAATAATTGTGAATTAAGTAGAGAAAGTGAATTCAAGATCCAGAATAACAAAAGAAGGGAAAAACTCATAGAGGTACAAAAACACTGAGATTCAATCTGTATTATCGATACATAGAAAACATAGATCCATTAGAATATAAGAATCAATGATTTGAAGTAAAAAAACCGAGCTATGACACCATATTAAATCTTCATATCTGTGGTGAAATCTCAATTGAACTAGAGTATGGAAGCCATAACTGACTCAGAGCATTTTGTGAAGAGTTGTAATATGAGAGAAAGAGAAATCACACTTTTATTAAGCAATGACTGAGAATTTATACATGTAAACAAGAATTTAAACTATTTTCTAACTAATGAATATTCTAGATAATTAGACTAGCTAGCTAACTAACTATGATAGCTAACTACGTAACTAACTTTTACTACTAACTAATTACAATGCCTAGCTGTTAATTACGATGCTAATTACATATACATTATCAGAGCTTGATGTTAATCTCAATAAAAAGATCTCCAGACAAATCATGCACAATATCATGCATCTTACAATGTGTAATACTGTTCATCTCATCTAGCTTTCCATCTTGCAGCAAATAATATAGCAACAAGATTGGAAAAACTCGCTCCCAATGTCTTCCATCATGGGGTTCTGTTGACATGGATGAAGGAAGCCTTATTCCATACAAAGTTGGATTCATTAGTCCTTCTCAAACTCAAAATCTTTCGGAAACATTGCAAAGTAACCAAAACATTTCTTCAGATATGGAGATGGTAGATAATCATAGTTGAGTGTTAAGATCTTCTTTATGCCTTTTTCCCCTGCAACAAGGGGGTTGCCATCAAGAATTTCCTGCCACTCATGTTTATCCTTGTAACATAAATGGCCTCCCAACACACTTGCAGCCAATGGTAGACCTTGAAACATTTCAAAAATCTTATTCTTCATGCTCAGGGTTTCCTCCAGAACTTCCCCAAAAAGAAACTCTTTTTGTTTCAAAATGGACCAACAATGATCTTCTGCTAATTTCTCCAACATATGAGGAGGACCTACTATTGCTACTTTGGATGTCACCAATTCCATGCAAGTCGTCACAAGAAGATGTTCCTCAAGATATACATATTCCTCTCAACGTATCAAAGAACTGACTACACATGTACGGTCAACGCACCACAAATCATCCAGGACAAGCAAATACCATTTTTGTCCCAATACATGATGTAGAATCCTAACTATTACATCTCTGCTTCGGACCTTAACTTCCCTCCTTATAAGTGATTCAAGGATCAGTTCAAGAAAGCTCGTAGTTTCTGCAATTTATGACATTTCAGGTAGACACAACCAAACTCTCTTATCAAAGTATTTTTGAATATCTTCATCATTGAAAACTCTCTTAGCTAGAGTTTTTTTCCCTAAGCCCTCCATAACAAAGATGGGAATGGGGGACAGAAAAACATCCTTTGTCTTATTCAGCATCTTCTCCTTAATTTCAGCAACATAGTTGTCTCTACCAACAACATATGAACCAACTACTACAAAATGTTTGGGGACCAAGGCGATTGGCAAAATGATTAATAGCCTTCAAATCTTCATTGATTTTTTTTTATTTTTCAAGACATTTTGTGCTCACAAGCAATATAAGAAAAGAAGTGACAAACCTTTTCCATCAGTTTGGTTTAGTTTTTCATAACTCGTGCTTTGATATATACATATTTGAATTTGTCAAACAAATTTTCAGCATCTTACACAATTTTCTCAAGCATCTTCAGCCATTTTTGCACCGCCTTATTATCTTTGAATTGTCATCATTCAGCATCATCCATGAATGTTTGGATCATGGGTACATATATTGTCAGCTTTGAGAGGTTTTACTTGTAGTTCCTTACAGTTTTGACCTCCTCAATAGAAAGAGAAAACATTTTTTGAAGCACAACTTGAATAGTAGCCCCACTTAATGTGTGGTAGTCATAGACTCCAATGATGCAAATATCTCTCTAAGAAATAGTACTCTAGGGATTGTTTGGTTTGAAGACGTGTTTGAAATTAGATATGCTGGAATAAGTTATTCGCGGATTATTTCCTATTGATTATTTGATTTTTCATATTAAAAATAGAAAAGGTTAAAAATTGTCCACAACCTCGACACATTAGACATGATTCAAAGTGTCTTCCTTCAACCTATATTGGAGGAGGGGTAGTTATTTTAGCCCAAGTTACCCAAAATATTTTAATTAAGTTGGTGTTTGGATATGCGATATAAAATCAGTGTATGTACATGCAATCTCACACTAATTTCATCCAGTGAGATGAAATTTCAAATTTTCAAAAAAAATAAGATTTGATATATTTTAAATACAACAATCAACCCAAAAGTATATATATATTTCATAAAAATAACCCCAGAATTATATCTACCGACTAGTTACTTCATATGTATACAAAATTATGATTTCATACCATTACGTTTCAAATCATTTATAGTATTATTATCACTAATATAAAATTTACTGATAATTTAAATAAATTCACACTTTAGTATTTATATTTACCAATTTTATTGTTTTATAATCAAATTTATTACCATCAAAATTAACTAATAAATGGGTAAAGGTAACAGCGGTGTTCGTCTTCTCTGTCATATGATTGAGAAATTCAAGTTCAACGAGAGAAGATATCAATGACTAGTACACAACTATAACAGATGTTTAATTTTAATTGTTTTTTATTGAAATAAATTTTAATCAATAAATGTTGTATTTTTAAGAATTGTTAAGTGATATCGTATTACGATTTTAAAAACTATTGTTTGTTTGGTATGATTGTATAAAGAATTGAGACTATTTGAGTAGTTTTAATACTTATGAGGTGTTTATCTGTATGTGAAAACATACAATATTAAGTATCTAAATTACATGTCAAAACAAAACATCAATTTCATGTTATAATTTCATGTCATAATTTCATATCACTTGGCCAAATAGGCTTTAAATTTGGAGCATTTAATCGGCTCATTACCTACCATTACAAATTGATATCTCCTCCATTCATTTATAATGGCCAGTACCCTTTCTCCATCTAATCTTTAATCCTCCAAAGAAGAATGTAAAAATGCTAAAGACTTCAACCATAACTGTGACAACATTTGGTGACTTCTCCTAATCATGGAAACTAGCTACAACATACAGACGGTTTGTAGCCCCTTCCGTCCTTGAAGTAGCTTCATTTTGGATACTTATATCTATCGGATCTGCTGAAGATGATTGGGCTTTAATTCTCCCATCACCTTGCGTATTCGTGGGGCACTCATTAGAAAAGTGACTCATCCTCCATATTTGTAGTAAAGACTCGTAGCAATACAAAACTCTCCTAAATTGAGCTTACCACACTTACAAAAGAGTGGGTTTAAAGGGAACCCTTCTTCTACACTGCCCTATGACAAAGAACCTTGAACTCTGAAAATTTGGTAGTTGTCATTCCTATAATCATTCATAATCCTTAGTGCAAGCACACTAGCTGACGATGGAGAACGCCCGGATGAGTTTTGCTGAAAAGATGATTAGTTCATATTCCTAGTCTGTTATTGGCTAAACTCATGACATATGGTGTTCTCCCTCTTGCTACGGAACTCTTCCATGTCCTTTAACTTGTCTTTCTCAACCTACTCCACATGAATCATTAGCCTGAGTATGTAAATGTCTCATATTAGCATAGTCTTTTTACCTTCCTTACATGACAAATGGGATAGTCAAGACACGAACAGTCTCATTATACATTTGATTCTGACACCATCTCTGGAGAATAGCATGATCTGAGTGAACTTGAGGTTGTATTCTTTAACACTCCTACATTCCTATTAACGATTAGGAAATTTTATTACCTTCACTTCCCTTGATTCGTGGGGAAAGAAGATCCTTAAGAGGGCATCTTCAAACACAACCCAAGTCAATTGATGTTCACTTTTGACCCTATTCTTCTTCAACTGCTCTAGCCATATCCTAGAAAGTCAATTGAGCTTGTAATAAATCAACTCCAAGCACTCAACATCAACAAAATGCATGACATCAAATACCTTCTGAAGTTCATCCACAAAGTTTATTAGTCCTCATTGAGCTTTAACCTAGTGAACTCCAAGGGACTCATTCACGGAAACTCTCAGACTCTGAATACATATACATATACATACATACATATACATATACGTACATACATACATACATATATACATATATATATATATAAATATATATATATATAGAGAGAGAATATTTCAATGATTATTAGAGGCTATATAGTTTGTTACAAGAAGAGAGCGCATACACGATTTAATTGAATGCATACGGGATGACGAACGAATGGGAAAGGGGCTTGACGCCCCTAGCGCATGAAGTGAAACCTTATGAATTCCTCAAGAACCTTTGAATAAATGATTGCATGGACAATTTGATGAACAAATACATTTTTGGTGTGAGGATGAAAAAATTCATCGCTATGAGGAACCCAGTTACCTTGAAAGAACTAAGTTCTTGGTGTTTTCCCCAAATCCTTGAAGAACTATTGAAACATCCTCTTTTATCTTCTTGAAAGATTGAAAAGGTGATCTAAATCAATGTAGACCCCTATTTGGGTGATTAAAACGTTTAGTTCTTGTTTGGTAAGGAAAAGACAAAAAATCTCTCCTTAAAATGGAAGAAAGTCCCTATTAACAGAGGCTGCACTCAAATGGCATAACTCCTTCATCCAAACATGAATTTTAGAAAAGTCGATATGAAAGAGGGCTTGAAGACCTTTGATTTGATACCTATGATATATGGTATTATTGTTGCTTTAATTAAGTTTTGTCATAGATGAACCATTCTTATAGTTTGGCCAAACTAAACAAAGGCTAGGGATAGTGTCATGTTGTAATTTAGTCTCAAATCTTTAAGCCTTTCATTCTTATTGTGACTAAAATACTAAATGACCTTTGTTTAGTTTGGCCAAACTATTGGAGTGGTTTTTATAGGACCAAAAATAATTAACACAACAACTATACCAAACAAAATAAAAAAACTCTTTTGCTTTCTTTCACTTAGAGTTCTTGTTATGTTTGGTACACTGAAGGGGAAGAAGGACATAGGGTATAAAGGAGAAGAAGTACTTTATTTTTGAGAAATGTATTATTCATTTCCTTTTTTTTAAAAAAAAACCCTAGGCCGAACACGTGGTGCCACTACAAGCAAGATTTCATGTTAAATTTATTTATTTCCAAAAGTAGCATTCCTCTTTCGTGAAAATATGTGACTTTTTTGAAAATAGTCGACTTTAATGAAGATTTCAAAATTTTATCAAAATTTGTAACGACCTAAGAGAACACCCAGGTCGCTACACATCGTACTCGGCCTGCCATTGGTCTTGTACAAACCCTTAGACATCATTCATCACATATATATGAAAAAACTGTGAAATTAAAACTTCTCATCATAGTTATCAAAATCTTTTATTGAATATAAGAAAAAACTAAGTATTGTCCTAACAATCTTAGACATATAATATCATAGGGTCATGACCCTTACATCAATTTGAAAAGAAACTACAGTCTATTATAAAGTCTTTTAGAAAAGGAAACTAAAATATAGCCATGTCCTTGAACATATTAGGACATACCGATCTTCAGAGAATGCTATTCCTAAGTTTCAACTTGTAAGAATATCCTCACTTCCCACCTACACTTGTAGAACTAGAAAACTATGGAATTGGCACATTGAATGCATCAAGTATGGTGAACATGAAATAAAACAATGCAAAAATGAAAATTTACTTTGAAACATACTTTTCAAGATATTTTAAGAGAAAACTCATAAAAACAAGTATAAGAACCATTTTCATGTCAATATTCAAAGATAATGTTACAACCCCCAAAAAAAGAATTAGATAAATACTTAAGGTGTCAAGAATGCTTGCGATTAGACCAAGGTTAACACGGATTGATACGTGTAGAACCAAACCTTATAACCCTGACTACGCGACCAAGCCAACTAACTTGGGGAGTTAGTTGAGCTTGGAAATGTTGGAACCAACAAAGTAAGGCTCTCGAAAATGGAGATTTAATCGAAGGAGTCTTTACCGAACTTAAAAAGAAGAAATCTTATGTTTTGAGAGCCCAAGGGTAAAATGGTGTTTTCCAGGCCAAGGGTAATATCGTAATTACCCTAAGGAATTATTTAATTAATTAATTTAATCAAAGAACCAATTAGTCTCAGGTTGACCCAAAATGGTCAATTTCGCAAGGGCCACTTTACCCGAGTTCGAGCCCTATTGGAAGAAACAAGTTAATGATTTAATTAATGTTTGTAATATGCTTTATAAGGGCATAATGGTCCTTTCACTAATCTAATTAAATCAGGTTTTTATTTAAATTAATAAGGAAACCTAGTTTTACTAATTCCCAAACGAAAACTCCTATTATTAGACTACTCTCTCATGATCTCTCTCTCACATTTCATCATTCTCTCTCACGTTGGTTTTTGCCAAAAACAACAAACAACATAAGTAATATTAAGAGTTCTTCACACTTGAAGAACTCACATGAAATTTTAAGAAAAACAAGGTAACAAAAAACGTTAACGCAAAGAGAACTTGTCTGTCGAGTGGTATGGACGTTGAGGAAGCTTGGACTGATTTTGTAGGTTGGGTTTTGGGAAAAAAATTCATCGTTTGAACATCAATTAGGGTCCTCTTGGTCTCTTTCCAAAGAGACCCCTTAAGATTCAAGATATTCATTACGAAAACTAGGACTGTTCCCCCTTTTTGCATGTCCCTGTCACTAGCTCTCAGGAGAAATTTAGGTTGGGTATGCTTGCTGGTATAATGTAGGATGAAATGTCTTTTCGTGATGTTTATGTTTAAGTATTCATGTTCAAAATTGAGTAAAAAATTATTTTGTTGTTCGATATCATTTAAAAAAGGTGTTGTGTGTATGCAACGTGTCCCAGTGAAGTAGTCACTGTTTTGGGATGTGCAAAGGAATGATAATTCTTGTATTTTATGTGCAAAAGTTTGCACAATGTGATTTCATGTGGTGTGTGAAGTTACAAATTTTGAATGAAAATGCTTGACTAATGTAACTACTAAAGTACACCTAATAATGCACTAAATTCTTGGTGGAATGCCCTAAGAAACAATATGAAAGGGTTGATGAAAAGAGGCTAAAAATTATGAATAAATTTCCATCTTAGTGTACTTAAAATTTTGTTCAAAAGGGGGGTTGAAATCTAGAAATTTAATACATTTAAAAGAGGTGACGCCACCATGATTCGAACCTGTGACCTCGCCCTCTAACTACTGGACTTCGCGAGAAAGGAAAAGAAACAAGGGGCTGGTGGAATCAAAATTGGGTCTGCTGGGTTAGTAGGACAGAACAAGAATTAAAATAAATAAATATGAGGCGTGGGAATTGAACCCATGACCTCCAGGTAGCTAGTGAAGGAAGAGAAAGTAAGGAATAGAGAATGTGAGGTGTGGGAATCGAACCCACGACCTCAAGGTTGGAAAGAAGAATGACAAAATTAAATAAGAAAACAAAGTGAGGCTGTGTGGGCTCGATCCCACAACCTCACTGCCAAAACGCCTAGCCTAATGAGCTTAATTAAAAAAATTAAAATAAGAAGGTTGTGGGTGTTCGAACCCACGACCTCCCAATGCTCTAGGGGATTTAAAAACAAAAATAAGGAGGTTGTGGGGGTTCGAACCCACAACCTCCCAAAATTAAAGAATAAAATGGAAGAGGATGTGAGGGTTTGAACCCACAACCATTCGACCAACCTAAGAGAAAAACCAAGTAGAAAACTAAAGATACAATATTAATGATGGGTTTCAATCTAGAGTCCCAATATCATGGAGATTAAAAATAAAATCAATGATAAATGTAAATGTTATCCAAGTGATTCGAGCTAGGGTTTCCTTTCCCAAACATCCGTAATGATAAATCAGTCATACGTGAACAAAATATCTAAGAATAATGCCACCTACTTAGATCGAAATCAAGATCTTGAAATATATACAATACACAAGTCTTGTACTGCATAATCTTAGGAATGTATCAATCACTTATCGAACTATAAATGAAGCCCCATGGCTTGTGTATATAGACTCATAAGTATAGCATACGTTCAAAAGTAAGTGAACCTAAGATGTATGTAAGGAAATGATGAATCCTAGAAGGGTTAAGTATGAGTGTAAGATACACTAAATGGCCAAGTGCATTAACCTATGATGAGATGAACAATGAAATGATGAAAGGAACAATGAATTGATGAAAATCTAGAAGGGTTAAGTAAGGGTGTGAAACACAATAAATGGCCAAGTGCATTAGCATATGATGAAATGGACATTCACGTAATAAGAGGTAAGTAACTATGAAAATCAAAGGTTCTAATGTTAATGAATGTGGTGACAACAAGAGATGAGGTGAATTGTAAATGATGAGAACATTCACAAATGAGCCTAAGTAAATGTTACCAAAACGTACTCATCTATGAGAGTGTAAGATAATGAAGAGACCAGTCCCTATGAACACTCTAATGAAGCTATTGAGCTTAACAAACCTAATACTAATGATGAGATGAGAAATCATCTAATGAGCTATGATGTCCTCATACTAGAAGTCAACTTACATGACGTATGAGCTGAATGAAATGGAACTTTATGCTGAGCACCATAGGCTAGCTATGAGTGGTGATGCCTTCTTTTGGGAAGCGGAGGTTCGCGTAATTCTCATGAGATGAGGATGTCCGGCTTGCCGGGTATGGGTCACATTTTATCTCTTAGTCTTCGAACCTATACTACCAATATAGGGATCTGGCAGGGTTAAATTCCCATGTACGCTAGCATATTTTGGGTCACTTTGGCTAGTGATTCCACCTGTTTTCGGTGTATGGGAGACACTGAATTTCATGATGCTCACATGTTCTATGTCAGTTAAAGTTAAAGTTCCCAATGAATTAATGAGGTCAGCCTCAAATGATGCACATAATGAAATAAATGATACCAAAGATGTTAGAATAGGATAATCAAAACATGATTTAGATTCAAGTAATGGCATTAGGCCATTCTTGGTCATGGCACAACGAACCTAATGAAAGTCTTAAACTACATCCTATGTATAACTGGTGTTTACATTGGCCTATGAATTAAATGAAATGGAGTACGTATGAATGAATGTAGCTGAATCTGTGTTTGCTAATGAAGACTCCCTAGTTGAGGTCCCATCTGTTGAGCGCTTATTTCTGTGATGTCTTAATGGTAATTCCATGATTCTAAGGTCTCATGGAATGTGAATGAAATATATTAAAGAAGTTATGTGCTACATGCAAAATGTGTTGTATGCTATATGATATGTGCTATGTGTAAATGTTATATGCTGTGTGCAAAAGTGAAAAGTATGATGATGTATGTTATTCTGATTGCATAACTTTCCTACTCCTAATATGGAAAGATCACTGAATTTCCTAATACAAATTTTTAAAACTAATTGATTTTCCTAATCGTAAATCTTAAACATTCCTAATCTCTATTTGGCAAGTCCACTGACTTGACATCCAAAAATAATGTTGTTAGGAAAGAGCTATTTGTTCTCATGCATGTCCTTGGTGTGTGCTTGCATATACCCATACATAGTACAAGTGTGTACTAACCCTATACAAACTCTACTATTTTAGGTGCAGGCACAGGTGGACGATAGAGCTACAAGATAATTGCTGCAATTATCCAGACATTCAACATTCATCCGTTTTTGGTAGGTCCTCATGCTTTCGAGGATGTTGTTGTTTTATATTCTAGATTAGTTTTAGAGTTGAGCTAGTGAAACGTGTTCCACTATCTTTTCTTTCCTGTTTTTATTTAGACTATGTATTGGTGCCATTTTGGGAATTATACACTTAATTAGAATTGAACTATTTCTTTCAGTTTGTTATCTCTTAATGTTAGATGGTTGATGGTGAACAATTACGTATTAATCAGAATGTTCTTATAAGTATGTTAAGAAACAAAAGTTTCAAATTTTCTGCCAAAATTAACCTATGGAAAGCATGAATGACGTAAGTAGGCTTGACTGCGACCTCTGAGAGGTAAACGATGCAGGTCTTGTCTAAGGTCTAGATTCCAGTCGTGCCAAAGTTGGTATCAGAGCACTAGGTTAAATTACGAGGAATATAAGTTCACATCAACCACATTGAGTAGTTTCTAAATCATGGTAGTGAAGTGCACCACTATCTTGGATTAGAGATTGCATGATGCGAAGGAAAATTTACTTTCTTATGATATTATCGTGCTTTTCCTACTGTCTGAGTCCTTGATGTTATGAGCATGTCTAACATCAATTCTTTTTGTTTTTTAGATAATGAACACTAGGATAGCTAATGGTCAGAGAAGAGGACGAGCAGCTCCTGCGGATAATCAGAATCCACCTCAAGCTCCAGCTGAAGAAGTGGCGATGCCAGTTAACCTAGTTGAGTTGACTGATGCTGAGGTGAGGGCATCTCCGGCTCAGATAGAACATGCCATTACGATGCAGGCTCAGGCTATGACTTCTCAAGTAAATCGACAAGATGTTCAGAGAAAGAACCCACCAGTTCGCAGCATGGCTAACAGGCTGCGAGACTTTACGAGGATGAACCCTCCTATATTCACAGGGTCTCAGACATCATAGGATCCTCAGAAGTTTGTGGATGAAGTAAATAAGATTCTGGTGGCTATGGGGCCAAAGATACTGAGAAGGCTAGGCTGGCTTACTATCAGCTCAAGGATGTTGCAACACTTGGTGCAAGATAGGGCAAGATAGCCGTGTTTTGGGTGGAGTGCCAGTCACTTGGGAGCTGTTCAAACCCAGCCATGCAGGCCACAGAAATTATTTGGAGTCCGTGAGCAGCCCAGGTTCAAGAAGGGGCAACAGTGTTCTGGAAACTCTAACTCTCAGAGGAGTACAACACCCTAGAGGAGGCAGACCTGAGTCCAAGAAGGGAAATGGAGGAAAGATGCAGCGTCCTAAGCAGAATTGTGCTAAGTGTGGCTGAGCTCACAGCGGAGAGTGAAGACAGGGTAATAATGCTTGCTTCGGTTGCGGTAAGAGTGGGCACATGGTTAGAGACTCCCCATAGACCAGAGGTCAGGATGGAGGTAATGCTCAGCCTGGGCCAAATCCACAGGGTGCAGCAGCAGCCGAGCCTCCTAAGAGGAACATGTTCTATGCGCTGAAGGGCAGGGAGGACCAGGAAGTCCGCTGCTGTAGTCTTAGGTATGCTGCAAGTATTCTCAACTTCTGTTTATGCTTTACTTGATCCAGGGTTTACACTTTCCTCTGTAACTCCTTTCCTTGCTCTCACTTTTGAGATATTGCCTGAAGTTCTGCATGATCCTATAGTGGTTAGTACACATTTAGGAGGAAATGTAAGAATCGATAGAGTATACAAGGATTGCCCAATAGTTGTAAGTGATAAGACTATGTGTGCAAACTTAGTTGAGTTACCCATGCATGATTTTTATGTTATTCTAGGCATGGACTGGCTTCACAGTTGTTATTCTTGCTTGGAATATCGTAGTAAAGTGGTGAGATTTTGCTTCCCTAATGAATAAGAATTAGTCTGGGAGGGGTACAATTTGAATCCCTTGCTTTCAAATCTTAAGGCCAATAAACTGATGTCCAAGGGGTTACTATGTCATATTGTGAGTGTTAGTGATTTAGATCATGCATTCCTTCCATAGCATCAGTGCCTGTAGTGAATGAGTTCCTTAATGTGTTTCCTGAAGATTTTCCTGGAGTCCCTCCCCTTCGAGTAATTGACTTTGGTATCGACTTAGAAGTCGATACTTAACCAATCTCTATTCCTCCTTATAGAATGGCTCTAGGAGAACTCAAAGATTTGAAGATGCAGTTGAAAGATCTCACTGATAAGAGTTTCATTAAGCCGAGCATATCCCCTTGGGGTGCTCCAATGTTGTTTGTAAAGAAGAAAGATGGGACCCTTAGAATGTGTATCAGTTATCGGCAGCTCAACAAAGTCACTATAAAGAACAAGTATCCATTTCCCAGAATAGATGACTTGTTTGATCGACTCCAAGGGTCTAGTTTCTTTCAAAAATTGATCTTCGTTCATGTACCATCTGCGTAGGGTTAGGGATGGAGATATCCCAAGGCAGTCTTTTATACCCGCTATGGTTAGTATGAGTTTCTAGTCATGTCATTTGGTCTCACGAATGCACCTGCTGCAATTATAGATCTCATGAACATGGTATTCCATGAATACCTTGACTCTTTCGTCATAGTATTCATTGATGACATGCTCATATACTCTAAGACCAAGGATGAGTATGAACAACATTTGACACTACCTTGCAGGTACCTACACAACATCAATTGTATGCCAAATTCAGCAAGTGTCAATTCTTTATGAGATCAGTTACCTTCCTGGGTCATGTTGTGTCCGATCAAGGTGTAGAGGTGGACCCCAAAAAGACTAAAGTTGTTAAGAATTGGCCAAATCCCCATACTCCCACTGACATTCGTAGCTTTATGGGATTGGCTGGTTACTACCGCAGGTTTGTGGAGGGCTTTTCTTCCATTGCTGCCCTGCTGACAGCCTTAAAGAAGAAGAAAGCCAAGTTTAAATGGACGTACTTGTGAGAAGAGTTTCGAGGAACTCAAGGACAAACTCACTTCCACCTCGATTCTTACTCTGCCTAAGTGTGGTGAGAATTACACTGTCTATTGTGATGCATCTAGGGTTGGTTTGGGTTGTGTTCTTATGCAGGCTGGTAAGGTGATAGCCTATGCTTCCAGACAGCTAAAGGTTCATGAGAAGAATTATCCCACTCATGACCTGGAGTTGGCAGCAGTGGTGTTTGCACTAAAGTTGTGGAGGCATAATTTGTATGGAGTGCATTAGGATTTCACAGATCATAAGAGTCTCCTATACGTGTTCACAAAGAGGGAGTTGAATCTACATCAGTGAAGATGGTTGGAGCTTTTGAAGGATTATGACATGAATGTGCACTACCATCCAATTAAGGCTAATGTTGTGGCTAATGCTTTGAGAAGGATGATAATGGGGAGTATAGACAATGTTGAGGACGAGAAGAAGGAGTTGGAAAAAGAGGTACATAGACTGGCCAGAGTGGGTGGGCGATTGGTTGACTCTACTAGTGGGGGTATTTCAGTTCATCCTACTTCTGAATCATTGTAGGTAGTTGAAGTCAAGAAGGGTTAGCAACTTCATCCTGTGTTGATGGAGCTGAAGGACTTAGTTTTGTTAAAAATAATGAGTCTTTCTCTTTGGGAGGTAATGACATACTTAGATACCAGGACAAGCTATGTGTACCAAAGGTGGATGATTTGCGGACCATGATTGTTGCAGAGGCTCATGGTTCAAGATGTTCCATACATCCAAGTTCCACCAAAATGTATCATGATCTTAAGTAGATCTATTGGTGGGATGGCATGAAGAAGGACATTGCAGAATATGTGGCTAAATGTCCTAATTTCCAGCAGGTTAAGGCAGAGCATTTAATCCTAGTGTCTGACTCATATTATTGAGGTTCAAACTTGGAAGTCGAAGGACATTAATATGGACTTGTTGTTGGTCTTCCGAGGACTAGGAGGCAGCATGACTCCATATGGGTTATTGTGGACAGATTGACTAAGTTTTCACACTTTATCCGTGTGAAGTATACCTACAGCGCCAAGGATTATGCGAGACTATATATTTATGATATTGTGACATGGCATGGGATTCCTTTGTCTATCATTTAAGATAGAGGAGTCAGTTTACTTCACATTTCTGGAGATCTTTACAGAAAAGCTTGGGCACACAGGTGAAGCTTAGTACTTCCTTTCATCCTCAGACTGATGGGCAGGCATAGCGCACCATTCAAACATTGGAGGACATATTGAGAGCGTGTGTGATTGACTTCAGAGGTAGCAGGGATGACCATCTTCCTTTGATAGAGTTCTTGTATAATAATAGTTATCACTCCAGCATTAGGATGGCACCGTTTGAGGCACTGTATGGTAGGATGTGTAGATCTCGAGTTGGGTGGTTCGAGGTTGGAGAGTCATCCATTTTGGGTCCAAATATCATTGATGAGACCTTAGAGAAGGTTAGAGTGCTTAGGGACAAGTTGGCTACTACTTACAGCCGATAAAAGTCATATGCAGACAATAGAAAGTTACCCTTAGAATTTGATGTTGGTGACAAGGTTTACTTGAAAATATCACCTATGAAAGGGGTGATGATATTTGGTTGAAAAGGAAAGTTGAGTCCGAGGTATGTTGGGCCATATGAGATCCTGTAGCTTGTGGGTGAGGTGGCCTATGAGTTAGCATTGCCTGCGGAGCTAGCTTATGTCCATCCAGTCTTTCATGTCTCTATGTTGAAGAAGTGCCTAGGTGATCCAGCATAGATTTTACTTGTGGAAGATTTGGGGGTCGATGAAGACTTGTCTTATGAGGAGGTACTTGTTGAGATCTTTGATACACAGGTCAAGCGGCTAAGGAGCAAGGAGATTACCACAGTGAAGGTATTGTAGAGAAATCATCGTGTTGAGGGTGCTACGTGGGAGGCTAAGGCCGACATGAGAACCTGATACCCTCATCTTTTCAGCTCTTGAGGTTAGACTTCCTACTCTTAAATCTATGTTTCCTTATGTCTCTGTACTTTGTTGCTATTGCTTGACTATGCATAGTGATTATGTTATGATCAGATTGGCATTACGATATGTTAGTGATAGTGTCATTCGGGAACGAATTTTCCTAAGGGGGGGATAATGTAACAACCCTAAAAAAATAAATAAGATAAATACTTAAGGTGTCAAGAATGATTGCGATTAGACCAAGGTTCACACGAATTGATACGCGTAGAAACAAACCTCAGAACCTTTACTACGACTAAGACAATTAACTTGGGGGCTAGTTGAGCTTGGAAAGGTTGATACCAACTATGTAAGGCTCTCGAAAATGAAGATTTAATTGAAGGAGTCTTTTCCCTTAAAAATAAGAAAGGTTAAGTTTTGAGGGCCTAGGGGTAAAATGGTCTTTTCCAGGCCAAGGGTAATATCTTAATTACCCTAAGAACTAATTAATTAATTAGTTAATAAAATTAAAGTACCAATTAGGCTTAGGTTGATCCGAAATGGTCCTTTTCGCAAGGGCCACTCTACCTAAGTTCGAGCCGCATTGGAAGCAATAAGTTGGTTATTTAATTAATGTTGATAATCTTTTCGTTTAAGGGAATAATGGTCCATTTACTAATCTTGTTAAATCAGGTTTTAAATTTTAAAATTACAAGGAGTATTAATTTGACTAATTCCCAAACTAAAACTCGTATTATTAGACTACTCTCTCACGATCTGTCTCTAACGTTTCATCATTCTCTCCCACATTGATAAATATGTTTTTGTGATATTTATGTTTAATCATGCATGTTCGAAATTGTGTGAATAATGATTTTGTTGTTCAATATCATGTGAAAAAGGTGATGTGTATGTGCAATGTGTCCCAGTGAAGTAGTCACTGTTTTGGGACGTGTAAAGGCATGGTAATTCTTGTATTTTATGTGCAAAAGTTGTGCACAATGTGATTTCATGTGGTGTGTGAAGTTACAAATTTTGAATGAAAAGGCTTGACTGATGTAACTACTAAACTACACCTAACAATGCACTAAATGCTTGGTGAAATGCCCTAAGAAACTAACTTGAAAAGTTTGATGAAAGGAAGCTAAAAATTATGAAAAACTTTCCAACTTAGTGTACTTTAAATTTCGTTCAAAAAGGGGGTTGAAATCTGGAAATTTAATACATTTAAAAAAGGTGAGGCCACCAGGATTCGAACATGTGACCTAACCCTTTGGCTACTGGACTTCGCGAGAAAGGAAAAGAAAAAGGGGGCTGGGGTAATCGAAATTGGGTCTGTTGGGTTAGTAGGAAGAGAACAAGAATTAAAATAAATTAATGGGAGGGGTGGGGATTGAACCCACGACCTCCAGTAGCGAGTGAAGGAAGATAAAGTAAAGAAAAGAAAATGTGAGGCATGGGAATCGAACCCATGACCTCAAGGTTGGAAAGGAGAATGACAAAACTAAATAAGAAAAGAGGGTGAGGTTGTGGGGGCTTGATCCCACAATCTCACTTCTAAAACGCCTAATCTAATGAACTTAATTCAAAAAATAAATAAGGAGGTTGTGCGGGTTCCAACCCACAACCTCCCAATGCTCTAGGAAATTTAAAAACAAAAATAAGGAGGATGTGGGGGTTCAAACCCACAACCTCCCAATGCCCTAGCGAAAATTAAAGAATAAAATTGAAGAGGATGTGGGGTTTTTTACCCACAATCATTCGACAAACCTAACAGGAAAACCAAGTAGATAACTATAGATACAATGTTAATGATGGGGTTCAATCTAGAGTCCCAATATCGTGGAGATTAAAATAAAATCAACGAAAAATGTAATTGTTATCCATGTGATTCGAACTTGGGTTTTCTTACCCAAACATCCGTATTGATACATAAGTCATACGTGAACAAAATATCCAAGAATAATGCCAACTACTCAGATCGAAATTAAGATCTTGGCATATATAAAAGATACATAAGTCTTGTACTACATAATCTTAGGAATGTATCAATCACTTAACGAACTATGAATGAAGCCTCATGGATTGTGTGTATAGACTCATAAATCTAGCATACGTTCAAAAGTAAGTGAACCTAAGATGTATGTAAAGAATTTATGAATCGTAGAAGGGTTAACTATGAGTGTAAGATACACTAAATGTCCAATTGCATTGGCATATGATGAGATGAACAATGAAATGATTAAATTAACAGTGAAATAATTAGAAGGGTTACGTAAGGATGTGAAACACACTAAATGTCCAAGTGCATTAGCATATGATGAAATGAACATTCACGTAATAAGTTGTGAGTAACAATGAAAAGCAATGGTGATAATGTTAATGAATGCGGTGACAACATGAGATGAGGCGAAATGTCAATGATGAGACCAATCTAAAATAAGCCTAAGTAAATGTTACTAAAAGAAATCTATGAGAGTGTAAGATAATGAAGAGACCAATCTGTATGAACACTCTAATAAAGGTATTGAGCTTAACACACTTAACACTAATGATGAGATGATAAATCATCTTATGAGCTATGATGTCCTTATACTAGAAGTCAGCTTACGTGACGTATGAGATGAATGAAATAGAACTTTATACTGAGCACCATAGGCAAGCTATGAGCGGTGATCCCTTCTTTCAGAAAGGATGAAGTTTCGCGTAACTCTCGTTAGATGAGGTTGTCCAGCTTGCAAGGTATGGGTCATATTATATCTCCTAATCTTCAAACCTATACAGCCAATATAAAGATTTGGTGGGGTTAAATTCCCATGTACGCTAGCATGTTTTGGGTCACTTTGGCCGGTGATTCCACCTCTTTTCGGTATGGGGGAGACATTGGATTTAATGATGCTCACATGATCTATATTGGTTAAAGTTAAGTTCTCAATGAATGGATCAGGCCAGCCTCAATTGATGCACGTTATGAAAAGAATGATACCAAAGGTGTTAGAATAGGATAATTAAAAGGTGAGTTAGATTTAAGTAATGACATTAGGTCATTCTTAATCATTGCACAACAAACGTAGTGAAAGTCATAAACTACATCCTAAGTATAGCTTGTGTCTACACTGGCCTATGAATGAAATGAAATGGAGTACGTATGAATGAACGAAGCAGACTCTTTGTTTGCTAATGAAGACTCCCTAGTTGAGGTCCCATCTATTAAGCCCTAATTTCTGGGATGTCTTAATGATAAGTCGATGATTCTATGGTCTCATGTCCTATGAATGAAAGATATTAAAGAAGTTATGTGCTACATGCAAAATGTGTTGTATGCTATATGATAGGTGCTACGTGTAAATGTTATGTGCTTTCTCCAAATGTGAAAAGTATGATGCTGTATGATATTCTCATGGCATAACTTTTCTATTCAAAATCTTGAAAGCTCACTGAATTTCCTAATCCAAATTAGGAAAGCTCATTGATTTTCCTAATCCAAATTTTGAAACTTTCCTAATCTCAATTTGACAAGTCCAATGACTTGTCTTCCATAAATCATGTTGGTAGGAAAGAGCTATTCTTTCTCATGCATGTCCTTGGTGTGTTCTTGCATATATCCATACTTAGTACAAGTGTATACTAACCCTATACAAACTCTACTATTATAGGTGCAGGCACAGGTGAACAATAGAGCTACAGAATCATTGCTGTAGTTAACTGGACGTTCAACATTCATCCGGTCATGGTAGGTCCTCCTGATTTCAAGGATGCTGTTGTTTTATATTCTAGCTTAGTTTTAGAGTTGAGAAAGTGGAGCATGTTCCACTAGCGTTTCTTTCCTTTTTTTATTCAAACTATGCATTGGTGCCATTTTGGCAAATATACACTTAATAAGAATTGAACTATTTCTTTCAGTTGATTATCTCTTTACGTTAGATGGTTGATGGTGAACAATACATATTAATGAGAATGTGTTTATAAGTAAGTTAAGAAACAAAAAGTTTCAAATTTTCCGCTAAGATTAACCTATGTAAAGTAAGAATGACGTAAGTAGGCTTGCTTGGGACCTCTGAAAGGTCAACGAAGCTGGTTTCATATTATAGTAATCCATAAGATACAACCATAATAACTTAAAATCAATATAAACATTTAGACCCCCTACCAAAGGTTATCGTAAGACCCACCTAAGTAAGATATGAAGAGGCCACCCATACAAACCCTTCACACACACCTAATTGATCCTTAAGACTTCCCAAGATTGTTCACTTTTCATCATTTATAGAATTCTACATATGGTTAATATAAGACTCTCCTAAGTAAGACATGTAGAGACCGCCCATACACCCTTCAAGCCTACCTAAGCAATCCTCAAAGCCATCCTAAATAAGAATCTTTCTATTCAACATGCATTAACTTAAGTCAACATTATTTGTTAATCCATTTAAGAGACATATAACAATAAAAGGATTTCACATAATGCTTTTGGAGGACCTATGGAAATCATCCTAGTTACTTCAAAGCCTACTTGTGCCATGTGTAGACAACGTCCCATTCTGCTATCTACACGTTGTAGAACTTCTCCAATACTAGAATGCATATCCAATATGATGAGAATAGGAACTAACTGAAATAGAACATACAATTTAGGTATGGAATCCAGTGTAATAGAGAACCCACACAGTGGAAGTGTACTACATGACAATAGTAGAACTAGTAATCATCCCATGTTGGCACATGATTAAGGAATATCAAGGGTTTCTTCATACTCTAGTCTCCTACTCGAGTAGAGGTACTACCACAAGCATATTTTCTCGGAGCATTTCCTTGTTTCTCATAGAGTAATTCATTCCGTAGGTGTACTACAAAATGCACCATCACTAAGTCCTACCAACGAATATTAGGATAGCTCTCTTGACTACTCTTGGAAGGGCTCCTTAAGCCTACCGACCAGAAATTCATCATCATCCTTCTTTACAGTATTCAAGGTTTCGCACTCACTTAGGATTTTAGACTTATTAGGAAGGGGCACTATCCTTAGTCTACCGATTCAAGATTTGTTCTTGATTACCTCATTTAATCAATCAAGGAAGGGCAGAAAATTAGGTCTACCAATCCTAGACTTTCATTTGTTCTTTCATTCAGTACATTTTTAAGTACCAAGTAGGGATAACTAGTCTACCACACAAGATACAACATCATTCTCTAAAGGCTCTCCGTAGTCCTTCACATCATATATTATCAACTAGAGAGGCAATACATTATATTAGATCAATATAACATACATGCAAGATAATATAAACATCACATGAATACCTACATACCATATCATAATCATACCATAATTCACATAATAATGCCGACAAGGGCATGTTCATAACATATATAACAATTAAACACCGCCACTATAATTGGAACATAAAAAATCAATAATAATTATATATCATTCATATGATAAACAAAGGAAATATGTCAACTCACCACCTTCCCATAACGATAATCATCATCCTTTAGCCTTTCCAATAAAAGTTCACATAATAGAAATATTACCTATAACAATATATATAAGACTAAGCCAATAATTCAACTGAATCAATGATCCATCAATACTCAATATAGATATCAACATTATAAGGCAACCATGAATAATTCTAACATTAATTAATACATAATTCAATTGCCTAATACAATCTACACATGAACTCAATAGGATTAAGCCATGATCAATTCACCCACATTAGATCATAATTAGGAATTCAAGGATTGCATGGGTTCATAGTGTTTTTGATCTTAAAACATTCATTTAACATTGATTAATACATAAAAAATCACTTAAAACCTTTTCATGCAACAAAATCATACTTAGAATTAAAAATAGAATTTAAAGGTATTGAAAGATCTTTCAAAATCTTTTGGAATTGGCTTCTTGGATGGAAGAATAATCAAGGACGAAACACCGTACCTTAATTTAAGAAATCAAATGAAATTTATGGGAAAAAACATGGAAAATTTAGTCTTCTTCCTTGGAGCTTCAAAGCTTCATCAATAGAGGCTTTGGAGAGAAGGAATGAAGAATTTTTGTCTTGGCTTGAGGCTTTGGTTTGATTAGTGGGTTTTGGGATTAAAATGACTCAATAATCATAAATAAATAATCCCAAATGTTCTAAAAAGACCCCACTTATTGGACCTTTTAACCAAGTCTAATTTGATTTTAAAACAACGTGACCAAATATGGGACAAGGCTGTGCGTCGCCGAACACTTGCAAATCTTGGTTCTAGAAAATTTTGAGACAAAATTATTCGTGTTGAGCGCGCGTTGCAGGGAAAAACTTTTTCCTTTTAAGTATAGGCTGCACGACGTGCTATGTCCTCCAAATATGTCCTTGGGGAGTCGTGCTCGGACATTTTAAACCTAGGATGTCCCTCTAGGTGCTAGGGTCCTCCACACTTATTTTAGACTCCAAAGAACACCTTAAAATATGCACAACAGAAAAGGACACACTAGCACACAGACAAGACTAGTTTTTGAACGTCTTCGTCGTCCTTTAACGTTTGACTTTTAAACTCTTCAAAATGACTTCTAATGTTATTATTCATTATTTTAACATCTTATTATCTCATAAACCACATGATAGGCTCTATGTTGACCTAGTTCATTTTTAGGATTGTTACATTATGTCGCACTTAGACAAACACTCGTCCTCGAATGACACTAAATTATTTTCAACACATTCAAGAGATAAGGACGTAAAACTAGAAGCTCCTAACCATACCACATATTACCCAAAAAACATAGATAGGAGGAACATCAAATCCAAATAACCAAGAGACTCAAAACACAACAAGGAAGTAGGAACATCATCTTCAATTTATCATGCAACAATACTCTTAATTCTCTTTCCACACAGGAGGAACTTCCATCTCCATTTATTATCATGTTTATTACATTTTTTAAAGTAAATTATGGCCATTTCTTATGCAGCATAATTATTCACTATTCTTCAAAAACTTCACGGTTAAGCATTGATACACCGTGGTTACACGATACTTTTAATACTTTTTCCTTAAGTTTAGTGTGTACAAAAGCCTTTTTGTACTAATTTTTATGTAAGTTTCTCTTTATTTGCAGGAAATATGTCTAAAAGATGAATGCGGAGGTTTTTGAGCAAGAAATACATAAAAGTACCACCTACGGAGCTTGTGATGGTTCATCGTGCTCGTGACTGTCGATAGATGGCATCATAGTTCAGGTGCTGAAGGAAGATGGGGATTTCTGACCAAGCATGGGGTTATGGAGTGCGCGACGGACCATCGTAGCCATGACGGTCCGTCCTGCAAGTTTGTCATGAAGATCAAAGAAGTAGACCATTACCCAAATTCCAAGAGTTCAAGTGTTTTGGAACGGAGACCCTCAACGGACCGTTGTGCCTGTGACGATCCATCATATTGCTGTCAATGGTAATGAAGAGAGAAGAAGAAGAAATTGCACAAGTATGGGATGAAGGAATCCATGACGGACCGATGTGACCACGACGATCCGTCGCGGGGTCCGTCAACCCTGCCGCGTTTTGATAGATTTCCAGCAAATAGAGTCCTTATTCAATTATGCTTTATTTTTTAATAAATAGTTTAAAAAAACCTCATTTTTGAGGTTAGATCTTGATTATTTTTAGACTCTTAAATATTTTTAGACTCTTGTAATTTATTGTTGATGACTTTGTTGATTAATCAAGTGAACTTTTGGATTTTATTCTTTCTAATTGAAATAAGTGCATGAACTCTTATATTACATATTTGAATATTGTGATTTTGACTATGGGTAACTAAACTCCCTAACTAGGGTTGTGGGAACCAAAGGCGAATAATGAGGTAAAATCTAACTAAAATAAAAATTCTAGAATAGTGTCTTGCCTGTATTGATAATTCTTTCGCTTAGAAGTCTTTTTAACGGATGGCCAACGTTAGAACTCGCCTTAATGCTACTTGCTGGACCAAGGAGGTAGATAATAGGAAAAGAATTGTAAACATAGATTTAGTGTATACTATCTAATAGGCTAGTATTGATTGGTACGAGGTAATAACTTAGTCAAATATCGAATACGATACTTAATATGAGGTAAAGGTAAGGGTCGGTTTTAGAAACACATAAAGCCGGATCAAAGTGCGGAGTGAAATTTTCTAGATGCCAGACCAAGTATTTAAAAATATATAACTTATCACTTTGTATGCAAGATACTAGGAAAATGTTGGTATAGTTCGAATTATTAAGTTATGAACCTGTGGGGAACACGTAAACCCTCGTTACTTTTATTAATTGATTAAACTCCAACATTTGAAGCTGTTAGTTGTCTCATTAATTTCGCTAGTTATTTTCATTTATTTAGAAATATAAAACCCCCTTTTATCATTTATGCTTCCCAAGGAAATAAGTGACTGAACAATACTAATAATAGATTGAAGTTAAGTCTAAACTATTTTCCTCGTGGTAACGATCCCAACCTCCTTAGTTGGGTTATTTACTTGACACGACCGCTTTACTTATTATTTGAGAAGTAAGTTTGAGCGTATCAAATTTTGGAGCCGCTGCCGGGGAAAGTAGCTTTTAGATTAACTTAAACTTATTACTATAGTTTTGTTGATATTTTCTTGATTTTACTTTGTTTTATTATTTTTGATTCTTGTAGAACCATCTTCCTTGTATTCCAAATACATGGAGAGGAAGAGAACCGGTGTTTCCCTACGATCACGAATTAGAGCGTACACTATGCAATATGAATCAATACATGGGAATTAATGATGATGATCCAAACCAGAACATACCAGCTCCAGTTGATGTTCATGTCAGTTGTTACCCGATGCTCCTGGTGAAAACCAACAGAGGGGAAACAATCCCGTTCCACGTCCCCAAGAACATGACAGAGGCTATGACAATATAGCAGACTCCGATGGACCGCTTGTCTTGCCTCCTTTAACACCAGGCCACACCTTTGTGGTAACTAGTAGCCTGATGCAAATACTCACTTCCAGAGATTTGTTTTCAGGGCTACCTTCTGAGGATCCATATGCCCATATAGCTAAGGTAAGGGTAGTGTGTACAAGCTGTGTAGGGAGGCCTGACGTGGACTTGAACGTAATAGGGCTAAGAGTGTTTTCTCTCTCACTGACGGGAGAGGCTGCGATTTGGTCCACTGATCTCACTTACAACTCAATTTTCACTTGGAACCAACTATGGGACGTTTTCTTAGCACGCTACTACCCAGTCTCCAAGAAACTAAACCACAAAGACAGAGTGAACAACTTTGTGGCACTACCAGGAGAGTCAGTCAGTAGGTCTTGGGGATAGATTCCCCTAATTTTTGAGAAGCGTAACCAATCACCGCATAGATGATGAGTCACTTAAGGAATACTTCTATTGGGGACAGGATGACAATAATAAAGTGGTGTTGGATACTATAGCGGGTGGTTCTTATAGGGAGTGTCCTTATGTTGAGATTGCTGAAAAGTTTGAGAAAATCTCCCAGAACAATAAAGCTTGGAGTACTAGGAAGTCAGATACTGGGAGAAATACCTTCGCAGTGTCATCCACTCACAACCCAACCATAGATGAGATCCGTGAAGAGATGGCACAGATGAGAACTGATCTTGGGTTGGTATTAGAACATATCACTGGGGGTGCAGAAAAGATAAATACAGTTAACTAATTGTCTAAACCACCACCACCTAATGATGAATGCTATTATGCGGAAGATTCCTATGCAGTAAATGAGCAGAGGGGGGTTTCCAAGCAAGGGCCTATGGCTCAAATCAGGATAATTGGCCCCAAGGTCAAGGGAACCAAGGTCGGATTTATGGTAACTATAATTGTGAGGGTCATTATGTCAAAGATGGAAACTACAACAACAACAACAACTTCAACAAGGGTAACTACGGTAACAAAAATGATAGGAAAGGGCCCTATATCCCTCCTCAAAATCGTGAAGTTACTCCTAGGGATGGTGGAGATAGTATGGCGCGAGTTGAGGATATGTTGCACAAAATGGTGAGGAGGTTCGATGCTAGTGATGAGCACAGTAAAGAGTTAAGGAGTTATTTAGCAGGTATTGGGCTAAAATTCGATACACATGTAATATCGATTAAGTAGATCGAGTTGCAAAAGTCCCAATTGTATGCGATTGTCAACACACAGCGAGCGGGCACTCTTCCTAGCAACACTATCCAAAATTAGAAAAATGATGCACACTGTATAACAATCACTACTCGGGGTAGTAAGCAAATCATTGACCCACCTATGCCGTCTAATGAGAAAAAGGTGAGAAAGGATAATGATAAGGTGGTAGAGGGTACTGGTGAAGCAGAAGATAGCACTGGAAAAGATGTAGAAGTCCCTATAAAGGTAATTCCCATGCCTAGACCACCACCACACTTTCCTCTGAGATTAGTGAAAAAGACCGAGGATGGTAAATATTGGCGTTTTATAACTATGTTGAAGCATCTTTCTATCAATGTCCTTTGGTAGATGCTCTAGAAAAAATGTCCGGTTATGCCAAGTTTTTGAAAGATCTGGTTACAAAGAAAAGATTGGTCACTTTCGAGGATGATGATAGAATGCAGCATTGTAGTGCTATTGCTACAAGATCTCTCGTACAAAAGAAAGACGATCCGGGTGTGTTCACTATTCCTTGTACAGTCGGGTCATTACATTTTGCGAAAGCATTATGTGATCTAGGGGACAAGCATAAATCTCATGCCCCTCTCGATTTACAAGAAGTTGGGTTTGGGTGACCCAAAGCCCACTGCGATGCGGCTACTGATGGTTGATCGAACAGTGAAAAGGCCTATAGTGATACTCCAAGATGTGCTAGTAAAAGTGGAGTCATTCATATTTCTGGCAGATTTTGTTATTGTTGATTGTGAAGTCGATTTTGAAGTGCCCATTATTCTTGGGAGGCCATTCCTTGCTACTGGTAGAGCCTTAGTTGATATGGAAAAGGGGCATATGAAATTTCGGTTGAATAATGAAGAAGCAACCTTCAACATTTGTAGGTCCATGAGGAAGAGCAGTGAGCTTCAATCAGTATTTGCTATATACTACAAAGAAAAGATGAAGAAGGATAATGACCTATAAAGTGAAAAATGAGAGTTTATGGTTGGGGATATGGTTCTTTTAGACAGTTCAAGGTTGCGTTGGCTTCCGGGCAAGCCCAAGTCCAAATGGACGGGCCCTTACTTGATTACCCAAGCATTCCCTCATTGAGCAGTTTAGTTAGAAACCAACGAGGGAGTGAGGTTTAAGATGAATGGAGAATGAATAAAACTCTACTTTGGGCATACTGCATCGGTGAATGAAGTGATAGAGGCATACCATCTTGATGAAGGTTGAGTAATCAAGTGTCCTTTCGTGCCACGACATTAAATCAGGCGCTTGTTGGAGGGCAACCCAATACTTATAGTTTTTTGTTCTTAGTAAAGGTAGCATTTTCTACTAATGGGTTTAGAATTTGCAGGCACATCACCAGGAAATTCTGCAGAAAATCACTCTGCAACAGTCACTGACGGACACATCGATGGATCGTCACAAACGCGATGGACCGTTGCATTAATCAATCGTGCCATGTACGTCTTTCTATTATTTTCAAATTAGGGCACACGGAACGGAACCAATGACGTACCATCTAAGCTGCGACGGACCGTCGTCAGAGAGTCGTCGTGTCATTAATGAAGCATACCCGACCAGACCCGGCTGTAGGTTTTTAAAAATTCTTAACATTTAAAACCCCCACCCCCTTCATTTTACCCCATTCCTTCTGTCAAAATGCGGCTGGGTCGACGGACCTCGCGATGGATCATCGTGGTCACGACGGACCATCATGGACTCCGTCGACCCATATTTGTGCAATTTCTTTTGCTGCTCTCTTCATTACCCTCGACGGCAGGTATGACGGATCGTCACACGCACAACGGTTCGTCGAGTGTCTACATTCAAAAACTCTTGAACTCTTGGAATTTGGGTACTGGGACTACTTCTTTGATCTTCATGACGAACCAACAAAACGGACCGTCATGGCTACGATGGTTTGTCACGCACTCCATAACCTCACACTCGGTCAGAATTCCCCATCTTCCTACAGCAGCTACACTACTATGCCACCTACGGACCGTCACGAGCACGACGAACCATCACAAGCTCCGTAGGTGGTACTTTTCTTTATTTCTGGCTCAAAAACCTCAACATTCATCTTTTAGACAGATTTCCTGCAAATCAAGAGAAACTTAAATAAAAATTAGTCAAAAAAGGCTTTTGGGAACATTAACTTAGGGAAAAAGTATTAAAAATACCGTGAAACCACGGTATATCAATACCCTCAACTTAAATTCGTTGTTTGTCCTCAAGTAACGCACTATGACTCAATACAAAATCTTTGTACAATAGTATCCATGTTTTATGTTTCTCAATCATTTGGCTATCAATCCCGATCAGTCTCATCATGTTTATGCATGCTATAACTATTAGGCTTGAATTATGTGGAATCAGACATGCCACAGACTCACCATGCACTAACACCTATCCTTTTCAATTTTTCACCGAGGTGCTAATATTTCTGGTATTGAAACTAGTGTCCTCACTTAAAAACATAATCCTCATTTTTCACACAATGATTTCAGTTTGAGTATAAGAATTACTTTTAAACACTAACTCTCAGAACAAATTGACACTCATTCATACATATTTCCATACGCTTGCCCTTATTTTCACTGCTTTAAGTTCGCTATACAACTCTTAGGATCACAATCGGAATTTCTTAGCTTGTAACATAGGCTCAGGGTCAGGCAGGGTATATTTAGGTAAACTTTAGTGACTTCTTGCCCTTTTTGACATATCGGCTAAACATACCATTTTATCATTTTATTTCGCCATGTTTCTCATATTCTTTCACCTTGCTGAAGTTGTATTTCTCTTTCCATAGAGGAGGAACTTCCATCTCCATTTATTATCATGTTCATTACATTACATTTAAGTACATTATGGCCATTTCTCATGCAACACAATTATGCATTATTCTTCAAAAACATCACGGTTAAGCATGCTTATAAGTTCACTCATGCAACATTTAGGACATTCATTATAGATGCACATCAACATGAGAGACAACATCATTTAAGCTCAATTTACAATATAAACATAATCTCATGATAATATGCACAATTAAAAGAAATCAATGAAATTCATTGTCACTTAGACTCCTAAATACATGCAACATTCCACTAGAAAGTTTTAACTCTCAATCTTGAATAGAATAGAAGAAAAGAGACAAAATCAATCAACCCAACTACTCACCATACTCCCCCACATAGAAGAAGCCCATCAACACACAAAGGGTAAAACTATAACTTGCCGACACTTTCATCCGAATTTGCTTCCTTGCCAATTCTCAACAACTCTTGTTAGGACCCTTACCAATTATCTTCAGGGTCTCATACTTCTTAAACCACTGCGCCCCTCATATGGTAAAAACTCATATAAACCTAACTCATGAACATCAAGACTATTAACAAACTTTAATACTAGACATAACCTCCTTCTCTTGGGATCTAAGCTTAGACAAACTCCTTTTAATATTACCTCATTAAATTATAAGGCTTAACATAACTCCTCAAATCTACACCACAACCATCCTGCCATCATAGCATATAACTATAAGATAACTCATTATCCCCAAAAGTACTTCATGTAACTATCATAACTCTTATCATTCTAGAACTATATCATAATAAAACTTCCAATCCACCTTCACATATTATTCATCTATTTACAAACCACTATAAGCATCAAAACTCCCCTCTTTCTACCTCAAACATTGCAACATCACCCTTCCAAAGTAATCCCATCTGGAAGACCACCATACAAGGTATATAAGAGAAATATCATACGGATTTGAGTTCTACGGCACGATACAAGAGTAATGAAGAAACGGAAACTACTATCATCTTATAGCCTTTCTCTCATACATGTGTCGCGATTCACCACCGATGAAGAACACTCTACTAGACGTGGCTTTATGAGACTTTGAACCATAAATACTTCTTCATAACTTGGATATGATACAAAGTTTTTAATGACCCTAGAGCACCCCTAGGTATCTACAGGGCGTACTCGACCTCATGAAGGTCTTATACAAACCCGTAGACATCATTCATCGCATATATATGAAAAGTAGTGCAGAATTAAAACTTTTCATCATAATTTTCAAACTCTTTTATGGAATATAAGAAATAACTAAGTCTCGTCATAGCCATATTAGATATATATAATATCCTAATATCACGACCCTTACATCGATTTGAAAAGAACTATAGTCTATTACAAAGTCTTTTGGAAAAAGAAACTAAAACGTAGTCATGTCCTCAAACATATGAGGACATATCGATCTTGTTAAAATGTTATTCCGAAGCCTCAAATTCTAAGAATATCTATCAGCACTTGCCACCTACACTTTTAGAAATAGAAAACATATGGAATTAGCAAATTGAATGCACTAAGTATTGTGAACATGCAATAAAAATGTTCAAAAACGTACATTTAGTTTAAAATATACTTTTCATACTCTTCTGATAGAAAACTCATAAAACAAGTGTAAGAACAATCTTCAAGTAAATATTTATATATAAGTCATATTCAATTAATACATAATACAACCATAATAACTTAAAATCCATATAAACATTTAGACCTCATACTAATGGTTATCGTAAGACCTACCTAAGTAAGACAAGAAGCGGCCTCCCATACAACCACTTCACACACACCTAAGTGATCCTAAAGACTTCCTAAAATTATTCCCCTTTCATCATTTAGACTCTCTATATAAGCTTACTCTAAGATTCACCTAACTAATACATGAAGAGACCGCCCATACACTCTCTTCAAGCCTACCTAAGCAATCCTAAAAGTTACCCAAGATAAGAACCTTTCTATTCAACATGCCTTAATTATTCATTAAGCCATTTAAGAGACAAGTTATAATTAGAGGAATCCACATAATGGTCTTGGAGGACCTAGGGAACTCATCCTAGAACCTTCAAATCCTACTCATGCCATTTATAGATAGTGTCCCATTCCACTACCTACACGTTGTAGATTTTCTCCATTACTAGAATACACATCCAATATGAAGATAATTGGCATTAACCGACATAGAAACATGAGCTAGGTATGTAATCTACTTTCATAAGGACCCCACAATGATGAAGGTGTTCTACTTTCCAATGGTAGAACTAGTAATCATCTTATGAATATAAAGGGCTTCTTTGTACTCTAGTCTCCTAATCAAGTAGAGCCACTACCACAAAAACTTTCTCTCGGTGCTTTGACTTGTTTATCATAGAGTAATTCATTCCCTATGTGTATTAGAGAATGTACACTATGTCCTACCAACTAATAATACTTTTTCTTCCAAGGATGGATCCACTAAGGCTGCCAACCGTGGACTATTAGGACGACTCATCATTAACTTTCTTTAGATTATTCAAGGTTTCACATTCACATAGGGTTCTAAAATTATCATGAAGAGGCACCATGCTTAGGTTTGCCATTTCAAGACTTGCTCTAGAATACCTCATTTAATCATTCATTGAAGGGCACATACTTAGGTCTACCAATTCTAGAACTTTACTCGTTCGTTCATTCAATACCTTTTCAATTACCAAGAGAGAAAAACTAGTCTACCGCAGAAGATACAACATGTTTCTCTAAAGGTTCTCCCTAGTCAATCACATCATATATTATCAACTAGAGAGGCAATACATTGAATCATATCATTGTAATACCCATTTAAGATCATATAGACATCACATGAATAAATTCATTTTATACCTTTACATATACCATATCATCATCATACCAAAATTAACATAATAATGCCGACAAAGTGATGTTCATAACATATATAACAATTAAACACTACCACCATAAGTGGACCATACCAATTAATGACAATTCAATACCAATTATACGCAAAATTTAGGAATTTGGTGAACTCACCACATTCCCATAGCCATAATCATCATCCTATAACCTTTCCAATACAAATTCACACAACAGAGATATTACACATAACAATGTACATAAGACTAAGCCAATAATTCAATTAAATTTATGATCCATTAATACTCAATAAAGATATAAAAATTATAGTCAACTATGAACAATTTTAAAATTAATCAATATATAATTTAATAACTTAGTACACTCTACACATGAATCCAATAAGATTAACCTTGATCAATTCACCCACATTAGAGACAAAATTAGGAATTCAAGGATTACATGGGTTCATAGAGTTTTTGATCTTAAAACATTCAATTGACATTGATCAATACCTAAAACATCACTTAAAAGTTTTCATGCAAGAACCCATGCTTAGAATTCAAAATAGAATTTCAAGGTTTTGAAAGATATTTAAAAAGCACCTGGAATTGACTCCATGAATGGAGGAAGAATCAAGGATGAAATACCTTACCTTAATTGAATAAATCCAACGAAATTTGTGGAGAAAAAATTGGAAAATTTGGTCTTCTTCCTTGGATCTTAAAAGTTTCATCAATGGAGGTTTTGGAGAGAAAGAATGGAGTGTTTTTGTGTTGGCTTAAGGGTTTGGTTTGATTGGTCGGTTTTGGGGTTTAAAGATACTCATAAAATGTCAATAAATAATTCCCAAAGTTTCAAAAAGACCCTTGCAGTTATTGGAACTTTTAACCAAGTCTAATTTGACTTAAAAATGATGCGAGCAATTCTGGGACATGGCTGCACGGTGCATGGACACTTCGAATTTTTAATTTTTCAAAATTTTTAGATGAAATGGTTTGTGTTGAGACCGCGTAACAGGTAAAACAAATTCTTTTAAGTGTAGGCTGCGAGACGCGCCATGGCCTCCAAGTATGGGCTGTCTCGACAGCTTCCTTGGCTCATGTTTGGGTCATCCTCAAGGATCCTTTGGTTGGTCCTTGGGGAGTCATGCTAGGATATTTTGACCCTAGGTATGTCCCTATAATTGCTAGGGTCGTTCCCACTGATTGTAGACTCCAAACAACACCTTAAAACATGCACAACAAACAAGGACACACTAGCACGCACACTAGACTAGTTTTCGAACGTCTTGGTCGTCCTTTGACGTTTGATTTCCAAACTCTTCAAACTGACTTCTAATTCTATTTTTCATTATTTTAACACCTTATTGACTCATAACCCACATTATAGGCTCTAATTATACCTAGTTGATTTTTAGGGTTGTTACATTTGTGAGTTTTCTTTAAAAAATTGACTTTAATGAATAGTTGCGAGTTTTATCAAAAGTTGCGACTTTAATGAAGAGTTGTGATATTATGAAAAGTATATAATTTTATGAAAGGTTGTGAACTTTCATAAGTGTTATGACTTTTCCAAATAGTTGTAACCTTCCTTATAAGTCACAATAAACATTTGTTCACACTACACTTTGTTTTCTATAAATAGAAGGATTTGTTCTCTTTTTAAAACAACAAAAATTCGGATCTTCTTCTTCTACTTTTGAAAAATAAAATATTCATGTACGTTGCTCATGTTGATTGACTTAATGAAATCTCAGTTTTGTATCAACAAGGTGGTTAAAAATCATTCCATACTGAGATGATGTATTCCTTTAAACCTCTAATATTGGAGAGGATTAGTTTTTTCAGGGGGGACATTATGCATTCAATGGACTCAATTTTTTCCTTTCTATTTCTTTCTATTTTTATATATCGTGGTATGTCTTTTTACACTCATTAATTTATGCTTATGATATAAATTGTTGTTTTTGAGTACATATTTTAAACTTTATTTTTTATATGTCTACAAAGTTAATGTGTCCGATTATAATGAACATATAACAATATAGTACACATATTAATTGTGCAAAAAATATTTATCATACTCAGTTCCAAGTATTCATGTTTTGATATTCTATGTTGAATTCTATAACTTAAAAGTACTATATATGCGCTTACATATTAATCCATTTTTACATAGATATGAACTTTCTAACTTATCAATTGAATAAATTCATTATGCAAGTTCAAAAGTTATAATTGTTTTCATGTTTAAGCGTAATTCATATTTTGAATATGTTAACAATTTTTTTGAATTTTTTTTAAGACATATATCACAGTTATATAATATATACAACTTAAATGTTTATTTTTATGATGAAATGCCTATATATATATATATATATATATATATATATATATATTAGTATTATTTTCTTCGTTAGTTTTCGCTTAATGCTTATTAAAGAACCAGTCATTCATTAGAGGTTCTTGAGTTATGTGATAATGACAAATAATCAAATTCCTGTTGGAATATTGCTTATATTTTTTAAGAACCTATTATTTTTAATGTATAGATATTAGTAAAATATTATTTGTAAGTTCAATGCAATTATTATTTATGACCACGCAAAGCGCATTTATATTACGTAGTGAATAAATAATTGCGATGATACAATAGGGACATTGAAATATATCTTATATTGTAAAATTTCTCTAAATTTTCCCAAGTTAAAACATATGAGTCTTAGCCAACTCACTACCTCTCCTTACAGAAATGTCACGACTCAGACCATCATAATTGGTACCCAAAGTAAGCCTCCGGTGGGATAACTATCTATGCTAATTATCTAATCTACTTAATCTACATACTAAAGCTTTTAAAGTTACGGAAGTTAGTTTATATAATAAATATTTTAGTTCCCATAAAAATCCAAAGACTTAACAACGAGTTGCGAAATTATTTGCCTAGAACCTGAAAGTCAATGTACTAAAACTCTAACAAGTTCCACAATTCTAAACAAGAAGGATTATAACCCCAAAATAATGAACTAATAACTAACTAGAAAGTCCAAGTCTGAAATATAGACTGATATGCTCAAATTACATCTCTCTAAAGAAGTATAAGTGGTTGTATCAAGTAAAGAACCCAACTAGTAGGCTGGGGTCAATCTGACGAGGAAATGTCTTAGCCATAACTTCAATTTATAATTTTATCTATTTAGCCAAGCTCTTTCCGAAAAAATAATTAAAATGGGGAGGAGGGGTTGTGAAACAAGGTTCTTTAATACGTTTAAGTAAACAAGTAAGCAAAAGTAAAGTATAAGTTTTTATCAAGTTGTGAGATAAACTAGGGTCCTATCAATGACAATTCTTCCCTTGTGTCTTGAATGCAAAGTGATAAGTTAGGTATCTCTAAATCCTTTGTCCGGTATTTAGAGAATTTCACCCCGTACCTTGGTCCGGCTATGTGTGTATAAGCTACTAACCCTTACCTTTACTTCATATTAAGCATCATAATCGATGTATGACTTAGTTATTACTTCACACCAATCGACACTAGCCTATAGATAGTATCCCACTAAATCTATGTCTATATTTGTTTTTTTATTAACTACCTCCTTCGGCCGGAAAGTAGTAACAATGCGAGTTCTAACATTGTTCACCTCTAAAAAAACATCTCAACAAAAGAATTGTTAATACATGCAAGAACCTCTTTGAGGATTGTTATTTAGCTAGGTCTACTTTGTTAATCACCCATGGTTCCCACAACCCTAGTTGTGGATTTAATTACCCGTGCAAGCGAGAACACAATTCATGGTTGTTAAGAATTAAATCATGAACTTACTTTAACAATTTGAAGAAAACCTAACAAATCAACTTGAAATTTCATGATAATACTTAAAGCCAAATCTACAAATTGAATTACTGCGAAAGTTTCCAAAACCCGCTCTTCAAAATAAACAAGACCAATAATCACAATGTCTAATCCTAATTTATAGAACACATTGTCCTAATTAAAAGGAAATGAAATAAGGAAAGTTTGTCATAAAAATGCAGCTGTGATCGACGAGCCCTACTGAACGACGGTCCGTCAACTACCTCCATTAGTCCAGACATAGAATAGTTTTTCTCCTTCGGATTTCATCATCTCTGAATTAATCGATAGACCAACAACATGGTCCATCGATGCACCTACGGTCAATCGATGCCCTCCATCGCTCCATCCTTATAATTTCTCCAATTTTGGGTACTGGAACTATCTCTTATCACATCGATGATTTAGCAGTATGGTCCATCGATCAATCGACTGACTATCATTCCTCTCCGTAGTTCCACATTTATTCATATGTCTGTTAGTTTCTTCATCATTCTTAACTGCAATAGACGGTCACCACATACAGACCATATATTGATGATGGGCCGTCGATGGCCTTCGTAGGCCGCCTCACTGCATTAAATTCCAGCTGCCTTCTGTGATTTTGTTCTGGACAACTTTCCTTCAAAACAAACATAAAATCATGTTAAAACTACTACAAAAAAGGCTCTAGACACATACAACTCTTAAGGAAAAAGCATTGAAAACACTGTGAAAACACGATACATCAACACCCTCAACTTAAATTTGTTGTTTGTCCTCAGATGATGCTCTAGGACTTAAAACAACACTTTTTTTACAAAAGTATACTCTTTTAAGCTTTTGCATCGACATAGCTATTGATCCCGAATATTTCTTTGCTCTAGTTCACGCCATGTGGATGACACCATTGATACAACCTCACCATGCACAAAAACTTCTAATATTTTATCTCTCACCAAGGTACCAAATTTTCGACATTGCAAGTAGTGTCCTCACATCAAAAGAAATCCTTATTTTTCAATCTGTGATTTCACGTTTTGGGTACAAGGATATTTATTCAACACTCACACTCAAAAACAAATTCACACATAGGTAGTACTCGTCTTCATAGGCTTGCCTTTATTTTCACTGTACAAGTTCACCACATTTGACTCCTAGGATCAAGCTAGGACTTTCTTGGCTAGTATTGTAGGATCATGGTCAGGTGTGGTAGATTTGGGTATATTTTAGTGACTTTTTGTCCTGCTTAACATCTTGGCCAATCTTCCTACCTCTTTTCATTGCATTTTATGCCCTCTTTTCTTTGCTCCTCTTCTTTTTAGACATGACTCTTATTTATTTTTAAACTTTTTCAAAAAATTTTCTTTCTTTTCTTCACCATTTTTCTTACTTTTCTTTTACTTTTCTTTTTTTTTTTCATTCACATAAGTAATTTCCCCAAGTCATATCTTTCACTCACTTTTTCTTTTATTTTTAACATTCAACTCTTTTCATACCCAACTTTGGGTCATCCCTCATAATAGCCACCCTGAACTTATGGCTTTTACATGAATTGAGGTACACATTACCCAATGTCGGGTAAGGGCTAAGACGAGGTGAGTTTCTGCATTAGCCACCCTTAACATAGGCATTGGGCCAAATTTGAGGTGTGCATTTCTAAGGAGGGACCAGGGCCAACACATAAACCCAGGGAAGGTGAGTTAGTGATGAAAAAAATATGTCTATTATAGGCTCAATATATTTGGATCAAAAAGGAGCAAAACATTCATTTGGTTACTTCCATTTTATGATAGATGTTTTCTAATTTGAACAAGGGCCTATCATTATTTCCTAGTCCTCTAACATATATTCCTTTCTTGCAAGACCAATCGAGCAAGATCTAGCTAGGTACTAACTATTGAACACTCCAATTCCTCACACTCTCTTGACACCTCATGACCCTATTAGATTGTCTGATTTCCCAATTTAGGTGTTAGTTGAGGGTCATCCAGTGGGTGACTATCTATGTTATGACTAGAGCTAACATATTCAACTCATTTTCACATTTTCATGCAAGCACTTACTTAGGATGAGATATTATTCATTTTCAGCACTTACATAATCAGTCTCTTAAGGAAAAAGAAAACAGGCAAGAAAACCCCAAAGAGAGGATTATGAGTTAGGCTACTCAGACTTCACTCTAGCACTCCCTTTTCATTTACCGCACCCCCAAAAAAAACATTCTATTGTCCCCAATGCATACAAAAATATAAGTACAGAGTGGTAAGTCAAGCAAACCCTAGGCACATAGTGTCGGCTATCAATCAAGAAGTGGGCGGGTCCGATTTCTGAGAACCCGCAACATCAATACTTGGGCCACCCTCAGTGGTTCCTACAGAAATCTTTGCACCCCTGATGTACCATGGTTTCACGGTATTTTTAATGTTTTTTCCTTAAGTTTAGTGTGTGTCCAAAAGCCTTTTTGTATTGATTTTTATGTAAATTTCTCCTTACTTGCAGGAAAACTGTCCAAAGATGAATGCGGAAGTTTTGAGCGAGAAATACAGAAGAGACCACCTATGGAGCTTATGAGGGTTTGTCGAGTCTGTGACAGTCCGTAGGTGACATCATAGTAACGAGAGAAGTTGTTGAAGGAATATGGGGAAGTCTAACCTAGTGTGGGAATATGGAAGTCCATGGACGGTCCGTCCTGCTAGTTCGTCGTAATGATCTGAGAGTAGTCCCAGTACACAAATTCCAAAAAGTTAAAGTATTATTGAACGGAGACACTCGACGGACCATCGTGCTTGGAACGGTCCTTCAAACCTGTTCGTTTAGGGTAATGAAGAAAGCAGCAGAAGAATTTGTGAAGTATGGGACGACGGAGGCCATGACGGCCCGTCGTGACCACTACGGTCCGTCAAGAGGTCTGTTGACCTCAAACGCGTTTGGACAGATTTTTAGTAATTAGAATCCTTATTTTATTAGGTGTTTGTGTTTTTTTTATTATAAATAGTTCAAAAAACCTCGTTTTGGGGGTTGGACTTTTCGTGAGACTTTTCAATAATTTTTAGTTCTCCTGTTCAAGTATTGAATAATTAATTTAAGTGATTGATACACTTTTTCTGGAATTTATTGTTGGTGTTTTTGTTTATTAATCCAGTGAATTTGTGGATTTTATTCTTTCTCATTAAACTAAGTGCATGAATTCTTATATTAAATATATGAATAGTGTGATTATGACCATGGGTAACTAAACTCCATAACTAGGGTTGTAGGAACCATGGGTAAATAATGAGATAAAATCTAACTAAAATAGCAATTCTAGAACAGTGTCTTGCATATATTGATATTCTTTAGTTTATAAGTCTTTTTAACAGATGACCTACGTTAGAACTCGTCTTAATGCTACTTGACGGACCAAGAAGGTAGATAATAAGAAAAGAATTATCAACATAGATTTAGTGTACAATATCTAATAGGCTAATGTCATTTTGTACGAGGTAATAATTTAGTCAAATATCGAATCCAATACTTAATATGAGGTCAAGGTAAGAGTTAGTATAGTAACACATGTAGCCAGACCAAGGTGTGGAGTGAAATTTTCTAGATATCGAACCAAGGATTTATAGATACATAACTTATAACTTTACATGCAAGATACTAGGGAAAGAATCGTTATAGTTAGAATTATCAAGTTAGGAAAATGTGGGGACACTTAAGCCCTAGTTACTTATATTAATTGATTAAGCTTCGACGTTTGAATTTGTTAGTTGTTTACTTTAATTCAGTTAATTATTTTCATTAATTTAGAAATAAAAACTCCCTTTTTTGTCTTTTGTTTTCCAGGGAAATAGTTTACTAAATATTAGTAATAAGAGAATAAAGTTAAGTATGAACTATTTTCCTCGTGGGATCGATCCCAACCTCATTAGTTGGGTTCTTTACTTGATACGACCTCTTTAATTCTTACTTGAGAAGTAAGTTTGAGTGTATCAACCCTCAGTGGTTCTCCTCTCACCGATATCCAGTATGGAAATAGACGCCTCCGCAACCACCTCCCGTGCCCCCATCTGGCGAGTATCCTCCTTCATCAAAGAAGCTCTCCATACAACTTTGAGATCTATCCTCTCTCTCTTCCTTTAAAAAGCATAATCTCTCTTAGAAATGAGGATAAAATTGTTCCTCGTGCAAAGACCACTTGGGTCAGGCTGCAGCTTAGAAGGGTCCATGAATAAGACGGCAAACACTGTGTCCTCTGCTAGCTCGAAGGGTACATTTCGGGATTAGTCCCTCGCATCTCTATTATACAGTCTAGATCCACCCGCAAAATAGCCACAACCCCTGAAGAGTAGTCAAGTCAATGGTGGGTGCTGGGCATGCAAGTACCTACAACTCAAAGGCGTTATAGGGCTGGTGAGCCATCTGAATCTTCTGGTCAGTCTGTTAGGCCACCCTCTTCTAAATCCGGTCCTCAGCCTCAGAGATGGACTATTTCATCCAAGGTTGTATGTGGTGTATCAAGGTGGCCATTTGGGCCTCTAACTTCTTGACCCGCACCAAAAGGGACAAGTGCTGCGGATGTGGGGTGGACCGAGAAGAAATGAGGGATCAACTAGAGGCATGGTGGACTCAACCAAAGTGGTGTCCACGAGTTCGGAAGTAGCAGGATCATCTCCTTGATCTAGCGTGTCTGCCAAGTTATCACTCAATGGCTTCAACCAGCTTTGGTCCATCTCCGTGGTGCTACTACATTGGCCTCATCCCTGATGAGACCGATATGAACCGTCCCTGCCGGAATACGGAGAGTATCACAGTGCCAAAGTGGCACTTCAGCCTTCCTACACGAGTGGATCATAAGAAAAGTGAAGGGGTAAGTAGTTAAGGACTTGAATACCCTATGATGGATCATCGTGATCAGTGTCTTGCATATATTGATATTCTTTAGTTTATAAGTCTTTTTAACAGATGGCCTACGTTAGAACTCGCCTTAATGCTACTTGACGGACCAAGGAGGTAGATAATAGGAAAAGAATTATCAACATAGATTTAGTGTACAGTATCTAATAGGCTAATGTCGGTTGGTACGAGGTAATAATTTAGTCAAATATCGAATCCAATGCTTAATATGAGGTAAAGGTAAGGGTTAGTATAGTAACACATGTAGCCAGACCAAGGTGCGGAGTAAAATTTTCTAGATACCGAACCAAGGATTTATAGATACATAACTTATAACTTTACATGCAAGATACTAGGGAAAGAATCGTTATAGTTAGAATTATCAAGTTAGGAACATGTGGGGAACACTTAAGCCCTAGTTACTTATATAATTGATTAGGCTTCGACATTTGAATTTGTTAGTTGTTTACTTTAATTCAGTTAATTATTTTCATTAATTTAGAAATAAAAACTCCCTTTTTTGTCTTTTGTTTTCTAGGGAAATAGTTTACTAAATATTAGTAATAAGAGAATAAAGTTAAGTCTGAACTATTTTCCTCGTGGGGTCGATCCCAACCTCATTAGTTGGGTTCTTTACTTGATACGACCTCTTTAATTCTTACTTGAGAAGTAAGTTTGAGTGTATCAACCCTCAGTGGTTCTCCTCTCACCGATATCCAGTATGGAACTAGATGCCTCCACAGCCACCTCCCGTGCCCCTATCTGGCGGGTATCCTCCTTCATCAAAGAAGCTCTCCGTACAACTTTGATATCTATCCTCTCTCTCTTCCTCGCAAAAGCATAATCTCTCTTAGAAATGAGGATAAAATGGTTCCTCGTGCAAAGACCACTTGGGTCAGGCTGCAGCTTAGAAGGGTCCGTGAATAAGACGGCAAACACTGTGTCCTCTGCTAGATCGAAGGGTACATTCTCGGAATTAGTACCTCGCATCTCCATTATACAGTCTAGATCCACCCGCAAAATAGCCACAACCGCTGAAGAGTAGTCAAGTCAATGGTGGGCGCTAGGCATGGAATTACCTACAACTCAAAGGCGTTAAGGCGCTGGTGAGCCATCTGAATCTTCTGGTCAGTCTGTTAGGCCACCCTCTTCTAAATCCGGTCCTCAGCCTCAGAGATGGACTATTTCATCCAAGGTTGTATGTGGTGTATCAAGGTGGCCATTTGGGCCTCTAACTTCTTGACCCGCACCAAAAGGGACAAGTGCTGCGGATGTGGGGTGGACCGAGAAGAAATAAGGGCTCAACTAGAGGCATGGTGGACTCAACCAAAGTGGTGTCCACGAGTTCGGAAGTAGCAGGATCAGCTCCTTGGGCTAGATCTAGCGGGTCTGCCAAGTTATCACTCAATGGCTTCAACCAGCTTGTGTCCCTCTCCGTGGTACTACTACTACATTGGCCTCATCCCTGATGAGACCGATATGAACCGTCCCTGCCGGAATACGGAGAGTATCACAGTACAAAAGTGGCACTTCAGCCTTCCTACACGAGTGGAAGATAAGAAAAGCGAAGGGGTAAGTAGTTAAGGACTTGAATACCCTATGATGGATCACCGTGATCAGTAGTTTCGCAAAGTCAATCTCCAATTTTAGCCACCAAGGCTGCAACAAGGACCACCCTATCCCAAATAATAATGTTGTTGTCATTTGTCGGTGATAGGCGGTGTCGAACTAAAAACCAGAAGAACTTGATCGTGCAGGTGAGGTTGTCCTTTATAATTAACCTTCAAAAGTCTAACAGTCAGTCTGCACTCTCACCCTTAATTGCCCAATGTTGAGCCAACAATTTCTTCATATTCGCCCGCTGCTTGGCTGTCCTCTTAAATGCACCACTTTTGACTGTATTCCACTAGTAGTCGAATTCTAGAGTCATGGAGGCCCACTATGTCTCATGAGTAGGGACATACAAACATAAGCGGATAGTGACTAGGCAGATTTCTACCTTGAATCCCTAGACTAACACAGAAATGAGTAAGTCCTGTTTTGGCAGGTCTAGCCCGCCTACTGAGAGAACCTCAGAGAATAGCCACATAGGAAGCATAGAATTCCCTGACTATCTCCACACTGTAGGTTCCCAGACCCCGAGCTATCCATTCTAAATTGTACCTGGTAAACAATTTGTGCACCTCGAGGATAGTGTGCAAGCTCCCCGTAACAACCCGATGCTTAACTGTCACCAACCAGGTCTTCAGTGCTCTCTCATTCAATCATCTTGGAATCCCTGTATATTTGGTGCTGCCCGTCGACACACCACCGGTTGGGTTCCTCGGCCACGGAGGCAAGTTTATCTGCTCGGGGTGTGGGTGCAGGCTTTGAGCTATCAGCCTTATCACACGAGTCTTGATGGTCGTGGTCTTCTGACCCCATGTCTCTCTAAAAGATGGAGCCAGAGGTAGTGTCTGTATTTGACCCAGAAGATAGGCCGACCCAAAAGCAGAACCAGATTTGGAGCCTGATGCTTCTTTAGAGCTAGAGGCAGCCCCAAAAAGTGAGCCTGTAAGTGTGCGCTCTTCATCATGTTGGAAGGTAGTGACTACGCCTAGAGCCACCTGAAAACTAACCGTAGTGGCTCGTGAAGATAGTGTGGTTGTTGTGGCACCCGGTGGAACGTACTCTGGGTATTGCTCATTGTCGGGGATAGGAATCATCCGACGAGACGAGCCACATACTTGGACTTGTCCCTTTAGTAGAAATATATCCTTTTAAGTGCCATTTGTACTTGTAGAGCAATTGTTTGTCTCAAGTCAACACTACTACACACTCAAAAAGATCAGGACGACGGGCACTATAGACGGTCCGTCAATAGTGTCCATCTTCTGACACTTAGATTTATTCAACTTACTCATATTTTCAGACCTCTAAGATTGAAATGACGGACGTGCAGAACTACCAGTTGATAAATCGACGGATCGTAGTCCACTTTCATTGTCTAACACTTGGAATTATTTTTAAAATTAGTGAAAAAAGTTCTATAAATGAAACGACAGACGTGCAGGATGGTCCGTGATCAATCAATTGACTGTAGTCCACTTTCGTGGTTTCAGACTAAACCACTTTTGGGATGGTTCAATTGATGTACCCCTTCCACGGCCCATCAATTCACCGACGGTCCGCCGACGGGCCCTCGTTCTGTTGGCCTAAGACAGATTTTAGCCTTATTAGCAATATCCCTTTTTGGAAACTTTTACACCCACTTGAGTTTATACAATGCATTTTAACAAGCAAGAAACCATTTTGTCATTCTTAAAGTTTCAATTTTAAGTATTTGGCCTACTAAATCATCCATAGTACAAAACCCTAAGTCAGATTTGGCAGAAACTACAACAATAACCACATTTTAAGCAGATTATAAGACAACACAACCACTTTCTATCATTCCGAGGGACACATTACACAAGAATCAACATGCATTTTCAGTTAATTTAATCCCTTAATCAAGACCGATTATTGAATTCGTTTAAACACTATGAACGAGAATTCAAAGTGTAAAGGAAATCGAAATACCTTTAATTCAGAGTGATGTGGTTATGAGGTCAACTTTTTACAGCAACCTAGGAGCCTGACTTGATCACCGGCTGAAGAACAATGGAGACCGAAGAGAATTTGGGAAGAGAGAGTTTAGGGAATATGGGATTTTGATTTGGGATGGATTCTGGAATATGAGAGTATGGTGTTTGATTAGAAAGGAAGGAAATTAATGAAGAGAGACATTTTTGGAAGGAATTTTAAAAGATTTGGAAGGTGGGAATGAATTCCAACTGATATGTCCTTTTATATGACCGGCCGTGTCGGGTCGGGTCGCTAGCAATTTTGGACTTACGACACCGCGTCGATGGTCCCCGACTGAGGCCGCTGATTGCATCAGAACATAAAAATTTTTTGAGACATACCAGGGATCTACGAACACCATCGAGGGTCCACCGATTAGACGACAACCCGTGGATGGGGTCTTTAGACCTGCGCACCAAACCAAATCTGTAGACTTTTAGTTTTGGTTCCTCCACAAGTAACACCCATTAGGCTATTATTTTTGTGTTTTTCTAGGCACTTTTGAGACACGGACCCTATAATAATCTCTAGCCAACACTAGCACTCAGGCATGAATTAAATAAGATAAAAAACAAAACAAAATACGACAATACGACTATGCGTATAGAGAAACTAAACCCTATCCTTGGATATAGGATACACCTCGGGTTGCCTCCCAGAAAGCGCTTGATTAAACGTCATGGCACGACGGAGGCTCCTTGATTAATCAGACTTCATCAAGGTGATAGGCCTCAACCACTTCATGTACACTCTCTGCATGGACCAGGTAGGTCTTAATCCTTTGCCCGTCGATTGTAAACTATGCACCCTCCTTTTTTTCAAAATCAACCGCTCCGTGTGAGAACACGTAAGTGATGTGGAATGGCCATGTCCCCTTGGACTTGAGTTTTTGCGGAAACAGGCTATGCTAGAATTTAATAGAAGCACCAAATCATGTACCACAAATTCTTTCTTCTCAATCCTTCAGTTGAAGTACTTCTTCATCTTCTCTTTGTAGATGGCTGAACTTTCATAGGCTTTCAGACGAAACTCATCGAGCTCATTCAACCCATTTAGACATTGTTCTGCTTCTTCATTCCTATCCATGCAGTTTCTTCATTGCCCAAATTGCTTTGTGCTCTAACTCGACTGGTAAGTGACAAGCTTTCCCTTATACAAGTTTTTATGGAGACATACCAATGGAAGTCTTGTATGTAGTCTGGTAGGCCCAAAGAGCATCCTTGGGCCTCCTTGACCAATTTGTTCTATTAGCATTCACTGTTTTTGCCAGAATTTGCTTGATCTCTCGATTGGACAACTCTACTTGCCCGCAAGTCTGTAGATAGTAAGGAATGTCCACATTATGGAGAACCCCATATTCCTCTAATAGCCTTTTGACCAACTTATTACAAATGTGAGAGCCACCATAATTAATAATGTCCCTAGGTGTACAAAATGTGGAGAAGATATTCCTTTTCAAGAATGTGATGACTCCTTTCCTTCATTATTAGGAAGCGCTATAGCTTCCACCCATTTAGACGCGTAGTAAACCGCCAGAAGTATATAGTTCATCCAATATGAACTCACAAACATGACCATAAAATCAATTCCCCAAACATCAAATAACTCAATCACGAGAATAGGGTCTAACGAGAGTTCTTGCCTCTTCAAAATGCCTCCATCGCCCTATTACCGATCACATGATTCGGCGAACTCATGAGCATCTTGGTGAATGGTTGGCCAATAGTAACCACATTGCGAAATCTTATGCGCAGTCGGATACCACTACAGTGCCTTACCACAGGCAAGGAGTGACATATATCCAAAATGTTCAACATCTCAATTTCTCATATGCAACGGCGAATAATCCCAGCGGCACAACTCCTATATAAGTAAGGCTCATCCCAAAAGAATGTTTTCACATCATACATTAACTTCTTCCTCTGATGGAAAGACAAGTCCAAAGAAAATATATCACTAGCCAAATAATTCACAAAAACTGAGAACCATGGGATCAAAAGTTGAGAGGCGGCCAATACATGTTCATTACGGAATGCATTATCAATTTCAGCCTTTTCTCCCACTTCACGCATAGCTTCATCCTCTAATCTAGAAAAGTGATCGGAAACTTGATTCTCAGTCCCCTTCCTATCTTTTACTTCAAAATCAAACTATTACACAAATAGCACCCATCTAATCAACCTTGGCTACTCATATTTCTTCTCCATCAAATACATCAACGCGGAGTGGTCTATAAGAGTAAAATTTTTCAAAAGCAAACATCACTGCAAGAAGTTCTTGTTCCATTATCGTGTAGTTATTTTGAGCTTCATTCGAGGCCTTACTTTCATAGTAAATGGGTTGAAAATTTTTATCTCTTCTTTGTCACATACCATACCAAGAGTAACGCCACTAGAATCACACATCACCTTAAACGTTTACTCCAGTCCCAGGAAATAATAATAGGCGCAGACACCAACTACTCCTTTAATTCTCAAAAGGCTTTAAGACAAGGTTGATCGAAATAGAACTTACTTTCCTTCTGGAGTAGTTTGCACAAAGGATGTACAATTTTTTGAAAAATCCTTGATAAACCTCCAGTAAAAACCAGCATGACCTAGAAAACTTCTCGCGCCTTTTACAGAGATGGGTGAGGGAAGCCTCTATATAACTTCAAATATAGCTCGATCAACATCTATCCCCTTCTATGAGATGTGATGACCCAATATTATACCTTCTTTCACCATCAATTGACAACATCCCCAATTAAGCACAAGATTGCAATTCTTCACATCTTTTCAGTACCTTGGCTAAATGACTCAAACATCGATCAAAGGAGTCACCGACTACAAAAAAATCAACCATGAACACATCAATAGTTTTCTCCACCATATCAAAGAATGTTGACATCATACATCATTGGAAGGTGGCCGATGCATTAAATAACCCAAACGGCATCTTTTTGAATGTGAAAATCCCATAAGGGCAAGTAAAAAATGGTCTTATCTTAATCCTCAAGGGAAACAGAGATTTGATTGTAATCCGAATAACCATCAAGAAAACAATACCACTCTTTTCCTACGAATCTACTAACATCTTATCCATAAAGGGCATGAGAAAATGGTCCTTCTAAGTCAACACATTGAATTTCTTGTAGTCTATACAAACTCTCCATCGATCACTGTCCGCATTGGATTAAACTCATTCCTATCATTTTGCACCACTTTCATCCCACCCTTTTTAGGCACACACTGGACAGGGCACACCTAACTATTGTCTGCAACGAAATAGATAACTCCGACATCCAACCACTTGATGACATCCTTTTTCACTACCTCTTCCATAGGTGGATTCAACCTTTTTTGTGCTTAATACTCAGTTTATGATAGGGAATGAGTTGGATTTTCTGCGAACAAATATCGGGGGAATCCCAATGATGTCCATAATATTCTAACCAATGGCTTGTTTGAACCTCTTCAAAACCTCAACTGAACACTCTTGTTGTTGCCCATTCAAATAAGCTTCAACTATCATCGGCAAAGTGTTATCTCTACCCAAGAACACAAAATTCAGATGAGGTGGTAGGGCCTTAAGCTCTAATTTTGGAGCCTCCTCAATAGATGGTTTCATGGGTGGAGACTCGTGATGCTAAATATCTAACTCAAATTTCTTTGGTTTTGGCCTATTTTTTTTTCATTCAAGTGCACTAAAGACCCATACTCTTTAATACCATCACTCTCAAAATTCATGATCACTGCTTCTAGTGCCTCGATGCCTAGTCTCTCTTCAATTTGTACCTTGAATAAGCCCTCAATTTTTTAGGATATAACAGATAATGATTGGAGTTCACTACTCTGCTTCATGGACCTACAGATGTTGAAATTTTCTTCTTCATTGTTCAAGTTAAACTTCATCTGCCCCTTTTCCATATCAACCAATGCATACCCAATGGCAAGGAATAGCCACCCTAGAATAATGGGAAACTCAAAATCAACCTCACAGTCAAGAATCACAAAATAAGCTTGAAATATAAATGACTCCACTTTCACAAGCACATCAAGGAGTATACCAATGGACCTCTTCATTGTTCGATTGGCCATCAGTAACCGCATCACAGTAGGCTGTGTCAGTGAAGCCCAACTTCTTATCTATGGAAAGAGGCATGAGGTTTATACTTGCACTAAGATCACATAGACCCTTAGAAAAAGGTATCAACCTGATTTTACATGGAATGGTGAAAGCGCCTGGATCTTGCCTTTTTTGCACACGAGACCTTGTAGCAATAGAACTACAATGTTGCATTCTGTCATCATCCTTAAAACTCACTGATCTCTCTTTGTCAAGCATATCCTTCATAAACATTGCATAATCGGGCACTTATTCCAGATCTTCTATCAAATTGACATTGATAGAAAAGTGTTTTAACACAGTGATAAATCGCCGGTATTTGCCATCCTTAGTCTTTTTAACCGATCTACGGGGGAATGGTGGTGGATATCTAGGAATGCGTATTAATTTCTGATACACCTCTGCTTCTGTCACCATTTTGTGACCAACTCTCCACTGGTCTCCCCAACCTCTTTGTCTTTTCTCATATCATCTTCTACCACAGACGGCATAGGTAGATCAATAATTTGATTACCCCTCGAGTAGTGACCTCCATGAAATGCCCATAATTTTTAGGATTTTGAATAGTGATGCTAGGAAGAGTACCAGGTTGGCGTGGATTCACATAAGTAGACAATTGAGCAATCTATAGCTCAAGATGCTTGATCAAAATCGCATGCGCATCCACCTTTTGTGAAATATTAGCTAGGTCACATATCATATCCTTGGCAATATCATCACTAGTATAAAATCTCCTCATCGTCTTATTAACATATCTTCAACTCGCGCCATACTACCTCCACCGTCCCTAGGTTCAACTTCTCCATTTTGTTGGGGAATATAGGGTCCACTCCTACCATTCGGATTAGAATAGGTACTCCGGTTGAAGTTGTTGTAATTGTTATAGTTCCCATATCAAAAATATTTACCCTCTCGATTGTAGTTACCATAGTTCCGACCATGATTTCCTTGACCTTGGCGCCAATTCTCCGGATTTGAGCCTTAACCGTTTGGTCGAGAACCCCCCCCCCCTTCTGCTCATTCACTGCATAGGAATCTTCTTTATAATAATACTCATCTACCAACGGTGGTGGTTTAGTCAAGTAGTTCACAGTATTTACCTTTTCTGCACCTCTACTCATATGTTTCAAAACAAACCCTAGATCAGTTCTCATTTGTGACAACTCTTCACGGATCTCATATGCTAGGGTTGTTTGTAGTTTGTTCTGCAAAGGTGTTTCTTTCAGTGTCTTTCTAGCGATCCAAGCCTTGTTATTGAGAGATATATTCTCTAACTTCTCTTCGATCTCTTCATACATGCACTCACCATAGGAACTCCACGTGACTACTAATTTATTGTTATCATCTTGACCCTGATACAGTTAATCCTTCAATGACTCGTCACCAATGCGGTGGTTTGGTATGCCTCTCACAAATGGGGTAAATCTATCCCAAGAGCTACTCACCGACTCCCCATGTAGTGACACAAAGTTGTTCACTTTATCTTTGTAGTTGAGATTCTTGTATACTTGGTAATATCTTGCTAAGAATGCATCTCTCAACTAATCCCAAGTATAAATGGAGTTGTAGGAATCTCAGTAAACCATATGGCGGCATCTCCTGTCAGATAGAGGAAACACTCGCAACCCAATGAAATTCATAACTAAGTCTGTCCTACCCACACAACTCTTACGCACAGACCTTAGTTTGGCTATGTGAGCATGAGGATCCTCTGATGGTAGTCCCGAGAATAAACCCCTCACTGTGAGAATCTGCATCAGGCTACTCATTACCAAGAATGTGTGCCTTGGTGGCAAAGGGGGTAGGACACGAGGTCCATCAGACTCGGCAATGTTAATGTTTCCCCTACAGTAATCACGAGGTTTTGGTGTTGGGGGTTGCAACCTAAAAGCATTCTCCAAATCAACTTGAACTTGATTGTGTTCTTCAACCGGTAGTGGAGGTTGATGAATTGCCCCATTACCTAGATTGGCTAGGCTCTTTTGATTTTCCATTCTTCGTAGTGTACAATTAATTTCAAGATTGAATTGAGTAAGTGGTTCTCTGCGTCTTCGTGTACTTGGTATACACTAAAGTTAGATCTGAAAGAGGCAAAAACAAAAAGAAAAAAATAAAATTAGGAAATTTTTGACTAAATATCAATATTGTATTAATTTAAAATCCATATTCCCCGATAGTGACGAAAAAATTTAATACGCTCAAATTACACCTCCCTACAGAAGTATAAGCGGTCGTATCAAGTTAAGAACCCAACTAGTAGATTGGGGTTGATACCATGAGAAAAATGGTTTAGACTTAAATTCAATGTACAATTATGTCTATTTAGTCAAGCTCTTTTTAAAACAAGTAATTAAAAGGAGGGGGGTTGTGAAACAAGTTTCTTTAATACTTCTAAGTAAACAAGTAAGCAGAAGTAAAGATTGAATTGTTATCAAGTTGTGAGATTAACTGGGGTGTATGTGTTCCCCATTGGTTCATAACTCCGTATTACTAGAAATAACAATTCTTCCCTAGTGTTTTGCATGCAAAGTGATAAGTTAGGTATCTCTAAATCCTTTGTTTGGCATTTAGAGAATTTCATCCTATACCTTGGTCCGACTGCGTGTGTATAAGCTACTAACCCTTACCTTTACTTCATATTAAGCATCATAATTGATGTATGACTTATTTATTACTTTGCACCAATCGACACTAGCCTATTAAATAGTATCCCACTAAATCTATGTTGATAATTATTTCTTATTTACTACCTTCTTTGTCTGACAAATAGTAACAAGGCGAGTTCTAACATTGGCCACCACTAGAAAGACTTTTAAACAAAAGAAATATCAATACATGAAAGAACCTATTTGAGGATTTTTATTTAGCTAGGTCCACTTTGTTAATCACTCATCAATCCCACAACCCTAGTTGTGGATTTAGTTATCCTTGCAAGCAAGAATAATTCATGGTTATTAGGAAAGAAATTATGAACATACTTTAACAATTTGAAGAAAACCCAACAAATCAACTTGAAAATCAGAATAATACTTGAAACCAAATATGGATATTGAATTATTGCCAAAGTTTGCAAAACCCAATTTCCAAACAAAACAAGAACAATAAACACAATGTCTAACCCTAAAAAAAAGGTTTTTATTACCTATATATATAAACATTTTCCTAATTTTAAAGTAATTAAACTAATAAACTTTTGTCCAAAAATGCGGCTATGATCGACAACGCCTACTGATTAACCGTCGACTTCCTCTATCAGTCCAAACTTACAATATTTTTTCTTTTTTGGATGGCATCATCTCTGAATCAATCAACGGACCAACAACACGGTCCATTGATGCACCTACAGTCCGTCGATGCCATTCGTCACTCCATCCTTAGAATTTCTCCAACTTCGGATACTGGGAATATCTCTAATCACATCACCGATTTAGAAGGACGATCCATCGATCAATCGACGGATCATCGATCCTCTTCGTAGTTACACAGTTAGTCAGATTTACCCAAATTTCGGCATCAGTTTGATTTGCAATCGACTATCACCACCAATTAAACATTGATTGAACGACGGGCCATCGATGGCCTTCCTAGGTTGCCTCTTTGCACTAAAATCCAACTGCCTTCTATGTTTTTATTCTTTACCACTTTCCTACAAAACAAACATAAAAGCATTTTAAAATTACTATTAAAAGGCTCTACAGAAACACAACTCTTAAGGAAAAAGCATTGAAAGTACCTTGAAACCACGGTACATTATGGACATAGATAGAAAGAGAACTCATGGCAGCCTGAAAAAATTGGCTCACCCTTGTATTCGATAGATGACCGTTGATGTTCTAAGAGAGGTCGGTCAATTTACACTTGAAGATGCCTTGTACGCAATAAATAAAGAGCAATTACAGTATTTGTACACAACCACAATGTACTGGTAGGATCTCACAACTTTCTCACTAATGCGCAAGATACATAAGACATAATAATAAAATGCATTCGAAAAATGTATACAATATCATAAAATCTCATCATCATTCACAAACAGCTACAATTTTACATTTTCAAAATACAAAAATATGTCTCTCATGGAACTCAACCCAAAATGTTAGCCTACTAGAACGTGGTACCCGGTCAAATGTTTATGTGAGAACGTTGAAGTTGGTCTCTTAATTATGTTGGAATGCGGATACCCATCCAAGTTAGTGTGTTCGAATGCAACATCTGATCCATTCAACAAACCACAATCACGATCACAAGTATATTCTCGTTATCATACAATTAAGTCATAGCTCATGTCATTCATTATTTGCATATCTCATTTATAATTGATGTGATCAATAATGCAACAATCGCATAAATACACGTAATATAACGAAGCAAGAACAAACATAAATTACTTAATCGTTCAATTTCAATAATGACCTACCTCGAAACAAGCTTTAATCCCATAAACACATGATTATTCTCTTTCAAAATTTGTTTCGCTTGTTCTTGGTCTAAAACAATCATAGTAGCGCGAGGATTAAAAAAACAACTAATTACCCATTTATAAATAATAACATCAATCCTATGTCAAAACCTTGATCCCCATACCCATATAAGGGTTTTCTTCACTATACTTTCCATATGAAAACTCTCCCTCATCGATAATTACGCATTAGAATATGTTCTACTTATCGAAAAAATAGATTCAGGGAGTGAAAATCTTACATTTAGCCGCATGAATGGTAAGAAAAAGACAATAAAACCCCTGGATTCGTTCCATAGCTTTCAAGTTCAAAACTTGCAAAATATAATATTCATAATGTTTATTTCTAACTCTAAGTCGCGTTTGTTCCACTACGGCGGCACGCGACCGGCTAGATAGACACCGCCCTGGCGGGTGAACTCTGCCTCTGTGGCTTGAAAGTAATCACTGAGCCATTTTAATAATTCCAAGACTCTTATTTCACAACACATATTCAACCAACAAAACTCTGACACTACCTATTAACGCTAAGTTCAATTTCGGGAGTTTTACTTGCTCATATTTAATTTCATAAAGTATACAGGTTCCTTAACGTCTTAGATATATAATGATGTGATAAAAATTATAATTAGATCACCCAATTGTTACCAAATTTCCCTAGACTTTACTGACTCCGATTTTATCCAAATTTAAACTTGGTTGGAAAATTCAAAGTTACTAAGAAAAAAAAATTTCCGACCTAAAATTTCGCTCTATTGGTTTTTCTATAATGAAGGATATCGGTCATTACAATATATACCATTTATCCATCACTCATTCTTGAGTGATAACTTAGGAAAAATAGGCTAAGGAAAAAATGATGTATTACCAAAATCGATGAACTATTTGGGATACTTGTCTCACATGTCCCTCTCAGTTTCCCAAGTAGCTTTCTCAACAAGAAGATTCTACCATTGAACTTTCATGAGCTTAATCTCCTTTGTCCTCAGCTTATGCACGTCATGATGAAAAATAACAATAGGTTCCACCTACTATTGGAGGTCTTTGTCTAAAAGAATGGAGTCCCATTTAGTGATATAATCCTCGTCCCCATGATATCTCTTTAGCATTGATACATTAAATACCAGATGAACCCCTGATAAGTTAGGAGGTAAATCCAATCTATAATGGACTTAAATTTCCCTCTTACAAAACATCATCACCCCTTTCATTAGTGATACCTTCAGAACATTCTCACCAATATTAAATGTCATGTCTCTCACCATATGGTTTGAATACTTCTTTTGTGTACTTGGGGCTGCTTAGAATTGAGCTTCAATACTTCTCACCTTCTCTTGAGAATGCTTCACTAAATCAACCCCCAAAGGTTTCACATCTCAAGACTCAAACCATCCTATGGGTGATCTACACCCGTCATATGTAATACCTCAAACAGTTCCATAACAATGCTTGAGTGAACTATTATTATAGAAGAATTCACTTATGGGTAAGAACTTATATTATCCTAATTCCCACTAACATCGAGCACACATGCCCTTAATGAAGGTTGCACTAAAAGTGAGTTGTGTGCCCAATTCATCATGTAATTTCCTGCAAAACTTGGAGGTGAATTGTGTACCACCGTGTGAGATTATAGAAAGGGGAACCCCATGTAACCTCACTAACTCTTTAAAAAAAACCTTAGCCAATTGTTCAGCATTATAAGTTATTGTTACCGGAATAAAATGGTCTAACTTAGTCAATCTACGAATAAATACCCAAATAGAATAAAACTTCCCCAAAGTCTTGAGAATACCAACCAGAAAATTCATGGCTATCCTTTCTCACTTCCATTATGGAATTGACATTTCTTGGTGCATACCTACAGGCCTTTGATGTTCATACTTCACTTGTTTATAGTTTTGACACTTAGACACAAACTCTTCTATATTCTTCTTCATTCCCATCTACCAAAAAGTTCTATTCAAATCTTGGTATATCTTGGTCACACCTGGATGAATGGAATGTCGCGATCAATGGAATTCTATCAATAAATTCTAAATCAAGTCATCAACTTGAGAAACACAAATTCTTCCTTTAAAACTGAGGACACCTTCTGCATCAAAAGTGGTCTCTTGTACCTTACCAATCGCAGTCTTCTTCTTGAGTCCATTCAAATTTTCATCCACAAAGTGCTTGATCTTGATCTCTCCTATAAACATGGACCTTACTTCAATGCAAGATAACACCCCACTTTTTTGAGATTCCCAATTGAATTAATTTAGACTCCAAGGTATGAATTTTATCAGCCAAAGGTTGTTTAGTTACACTCAAGCAAGCTAAACTACCCATACTCACCTCTTTTCGTCTCAAAGTGTCTGCCACTACATTAGACTTACCCGGGTGGTGTTGAATGGTTACATCATAATGTTTAGGTATATCTATAGAAATTATCTTTATCAAATTGAGATCCTATTGAGTGAACACATGCTAAAAACTATGATGATCAGTAAACACTCTACACTTAACACTATAAAGGTAGTCTAGCCAGATCTCAAAAGCAAACAGTACCACTGCAAACTTCAAATCATGTGTTAGATATTTCCTATCTTGCACCTTCAAATGACGCGAGAGGTATGATATAACATTCTTATCTCGCATCAACATATAACCCAATCTAGAATTCGAAGCATCAGAATAAACAATAAAAATTTTATCTTCCACCGGTACTGCTAGGATTGTTGTTGTGGTCAAGAGAGTCTTGAGATTTTGAAAGCTATCGTCACATTTTTCATTCCATTTAAATTGCATCTTCTTTTTGGTCAAATTATTCAAGTGAGTTGCAATATATGTAAATTTCTTGATAAATCGAGATAGTAGCTAGAGAGCTCCACAAAACTCTTAACTATCGTCATAGAGCTTGGCTGAACCGAATTTTGGAGTGCCTCAATCATTTGGGGATCTATAATTACCCTTTTTTTTAAACTACATTCCACAAAAAAATTCAACTAAAGTTAACAAAAATTCACACTTAAAAATTTAGCATACAACCTTTATTTCCCAAGAACACCCAGAACAATACGAAGATGGTTGACATACTCTTCTTCACTTTTCAAATAGACAAAAACATCATCAATAGATAATATGATGAATGAATCAAGAAATGATTTGAATTCCCCATTCATCAAACTCATAAAAGTGGCACGCACATTACTTAAACCAAACGACATAATAGAAACTGATAGTGCCTATAACGGGTTCTAAATGTCATTCGGACTCATTCCCAGGCCTAATTTTTAACTAATGGTAACTAAACATTGGATCAATCTTGGAGAAAACTGATGCTGTGTTTAATTGGTCAAAAATAGTCATCTATTCAGCGCAATGGGTACTTGTTTTGAATGATCACACTATTTAATTGTCGGGACTCTATAAGTATTCTCATGCTACCATCCTTTTTCTTACATAAATAAACTACAGCATCCCATAGGGATGCATCTGGATGGATAATTCCTTTATAGAAAAGCTTTTGTATTTGAGGCTTACGCTCTCTTAATTCTCTATTGGTATAAAGTGTACATGCCACTTAAAAACTTCCTTTTTGTATAGTTATTGACTTGGTTTCCAATGCGAAGTTGTATCACCCCGTGCCTTCCAACACATATACGAATAATTGATCTAAAAAAACAATTCAAACTCGGGAAAGTAAAAGGTGGTATTTGATATAAAACTCAAAATGGTCAAGTTTTTATTAGTGGTACGGTCTTGTAAAGAATTTAATATGTGGAAAATGGTGTAAAACAATTGGGGTGCTTGCTTGTAACACCCCATAGCCAAAACAGACCAAAAATTAGTTTTTCAGAAAAATCTACAGGTGCTACTACCAGTGGCATCAACAGACCGTATCCTGAACCACGGTCCGTCCTTCACAACCGTCGATGGGACCCTAAACTCAGAAAAATTTCAGCCTAGAAAAATTTGTTATGTCTTGGATGATGGACAGACTTACATTCCATAGGTCAAACGACGATCCGTAGTCCCTGACCGTCAATCAAGTCTCCCTCTAACCACTCTCTGACAAGAGCTATGGATGACCAAAATGGTTTGTAGGTGGACCTACGTTCTGTAGGTAGAAAATTTTCATCCGGTTAAAGGGAAATGCAGTTGGGTCAACTTAAAATGATCATAACTCTTAGCACAAAATAGATTAGGTCTCCCATGACCTACCCACGGATAGATAATTGAATTATCATTCCATAGCCACCAACCTTGCTAAAATCAGACCTCCGAGAAAAGTTATGTCCACTTTAGTAAAGGCCTGTCGAACAGGACCTCACGACGGACCCAACGACGGGGCATCGGGCGCACGACAGACCCTCAGTCCTGGACGTCGTGAGGCTCGACAACAACCTTCCCAGGGGTCTTTTTGACCTTTACCACTCTGTTTAATCCCTAAGTTACGTCGTTTTTACCCTAAATCATGAGATTTTAGAAACATAATTAAAACATATCCAAGTCAAATCATTACATCAAAACTTAGAAAATTAGAATAAGAGATGAGAAAAAAGCTTAAGAACCCTAGTTCAAGAACGCCACAAGCTCCAGCAATTCCAGCCCCGAAACTTAAGTATTTTTCCGTGTATTTTATCACCGGGTATGTGGGATTTCCTTAGTTTTCAGTCAGATTCTTGATTCTTTTATCATGATGAAACCTAGGTTTCTAGAACTTTGATATAACTTCATGAATTTATTAAATATATGTTCCAAATCAGATTATCATGTTATTACTCAGATTATCGCATGAATTTCAAAACCCCGACTTTGTATTTTCTATAGTTCTTGAATTACACATGCTAGATCATATATTTCAGACACTTCAGATATACATGCCTCAGCTATAAATGCATAATTACCAAATTAGTTGTTGCATTCTGAGTTTGCATGTTCAGTTTCGAGCTATCTAGTATTTATACCTTTGGTCGGGTATATTGGGTCCTCCCGATGGGGCATATCTATCGGACTCCACATTTAGCTCATGTGGTTTTATTATCGGTTATTAGTAGCTCCCACAGTTTAGTCAGACTCTCTCCATTGACCATTTATCAGTACATTTAGTATTCAGTTTCAGCATGTTATAAATTTATCATTACATCCAGTTAGTTCAGAAATCAGCACATCGCGTTCAGATTATTATACTTGTTGTTGTGCTTGTTCAATTATGTTTATTTCTGCTTTTCTCTATCCTACATGCTCAATACCTTTTAAGTACTGACGCATACATGCGCTACATCTTCTCGTGATGTAGGTTCAGGTTCTCAAAATCCAGATCATGCATCCGATCTCTAGTTCAGCAGATTCAATGGTGAGTCCTCATTCTCCGAGGACAACAGTAATGACTTTTATTTAAGTTTTTAGTCATTTAGTTTTAGTTTTTGCTAATTTAGCTGGGGCTTGTCCCAGTATTTTTAGTCTAGTTTAGAGGATATTTTCAAACATAGTTAGATTCAACTTAGTATTGAGTTAATATTTCTTTCGTATTAAACTCATTGTTTTTAAAATATCTCAGTTATAGAATATGGATATTCCCCATCTTTTCATTTTAAGTATGATTTAGCTTCCGCAACAGTTCATTTTTTTAGTATGCTCATGATCATGCCAGCAGGGTTAGATCAGTATCACTTGTGGTCCTATGTTCCGTGTCCGCATCTTGGGGGTAACTCGGGGCATGAGAAAACTTAGTATCAGAGCATTAGGTTCAAGAGTCCTAGGATGTCTTAAAAATCCGCACTAAGTAGAGTCATTTTCACGGGTTTAAAGTGCACCACATCTAATGAGAGGGAGGATATGAAGTGTTCAAGGAAAAACTTCACTTTCTTGTTACTCTTATCGTGCATATGTATGATCAAATTCCATTCTAACTTAACATTGTACGTTTGAGATCATGACTTCTTATACAGCTTAGGAATGGAATGCTAATGCATGCAGTGCTAACGCGGTTCCTCTAGTACCAGATAAGGAAGTTCAAATTCAGAGTTTTAGAATGCCAATTCACCTTTTGGCTCAGGGTGTGAACAACTAGAACAATCAGTAGGTTCTAGTTCCTACTAATAGATATGACCGATTAGTGACAGCCAGAGTTTGTGATTTTGTTAGGATTATTCTGCTGAAGTTTTTAAGGTTACAAGTTTTTAAGGACCCAGAAAAGTTAATGAGGTCAAGAAAATTGGTGTGATGTAAGTATCTGGTAGTGACAGGTGAGATTGGCATCCTACCAACAGAAGGATCTTCTTTAACATATGGTTCACTCAGTGGAAAGACAACAGACATGACTTTGTCTTTTGTAACTCTGTATAGAAGTCCAATTTAGTGTTTGTCTAGAAACTCTCCAAGAACCTTTCTCAGTCTCTACTCTAGTTGGTGACCCGGTTATAGCTAGACGGCTATACAAAAACTGCCCAATCACAGTCTCTTAGAAAGTCACCTCAGCAAATTATTACAGTTAGAAATGCTTGACTTCTATGTCATTCTAGGCATGAATTGATTGCACTCATGTTATGCCTCTGAAGATTGTAGAACTAGGATTGTTCGTTTTCAGTTTACAGACAAACCAATCATAGAATAGAAGGGTAGAAACTTAGCGCCTATGGGTTAATTTATTTCTTACCTTAAGGCCAAAAAGATTATACCTAAGGGTTATCTCCATCATCTTGTTCGGGTTAAGGATTCTATCCTTAAAACCCCAACTATTGAGTCAGTTCAGTAGTCTGTAAATTTTTAGAAGTGTTTCCTGAAGATCTTCCCGGACTCCCTCCCCAAAGGGGAAATAGAATTTTGAATTGATCTACTTCCAGATGCCCAACCTATTTCTGTTCCTCTTTTCAGAATGGCTCCAACAGAGCTTAAGGAATTGAAAGAGCAGTTGAAAGACCTTCTAGATAAGAGTTTCATCAGACCTAGTATTTGACAATCAGGAATAAGTATCCTTTCCCCATAATTTGATGACTTGTTTGACAAACTCTAGGGTGCTAGCCATTTGTCAAAGATAGACCTCAGATCGGGTTATCATCAGCTCAGAGTCATAGATAGTGACATTTTGAAAATAGCCTTCAGAACTCGGTGTAGTCATTATGAATTTGTAGTTATGTCGTTTGGACTAACTAATTCTCTTGCAGCTTTTATAGATTTGATTGAGAGAGCATTCAAACAGTACTTGGACTTATTCATTATTGTCTTTATTGATGATATCCTCATTTACTCTTGTAGTGAGGAAGAACATGCAAGTCATTAGAAAATTGTTTACAGACTCTCATAGATCACCAGTTATTCGCTAAGTTTAAAAAATGTGAGTTTTGGTTGCAATCTGTTGCTTTCCTTGGTCCCATTATATCTAGCGAAGGGATCCGAGTGAATTCACAGAAGATAGAAACAGTGAAACAATGGCCCTGACCTACCTCTGCTACATATATCAGAAGATTCTAAGGTATATCAAGTTATTACAGAAGGTTCGTGCAAGGATTTTCATCTATAGCCTCACCATTGACTGGGTTGACTTAGAAGATGGTCAAGTTCAAATGGTCAGCTGATTGTGAGAAAAGCTTCGCAGAATTGAAAACTAGATTGACTACAACTCCTGTCTTGACTCTACCACAGGATTCAGATGGTTATGTGATCTATTGTGATGCATACAGAGTTGGCCTTGGTTGTGTGTTGATGCAAAGATAAAAGGTTATATCTTATGCCTCTAGAAAGCTTAAGGTGCATGAGAAGAACTATCCAACTCATGACCTCGAGCTTGCAGAATTGGGTTTTGCACTAAACATATGGAGACACTACTTGTATGGTTCTCTTGTACTTGTGTTCACCGATCATAAGAGCCTTCAGTATGTGTTCACCTAGAAAGAGTTGAATCTTCGCATGAGGAGATGGCTTTTGTTCCTTAAGGATTATGATATGAGTGTGCATTATCATCCTGGAAAGGAGAATGTAGTGGTCGATGCTCTTAGTACATTATCTATGGGTAGTGCAGCCTATGTTGAGGAAAAAAAAGGAGCTAGTTAAGTATGTTCAATGTCTTGCTCGCTTGGGAGTTCGCCTTATGAGCATATCAGACAGCGGTGTAACAGTTCAGAATGGGGCAGAATCATCTTTGGTAGTGGAGGTTAGGAAAATCAAGAGAGTGATTTGATCTTGCTTGAACTAAAGGGTAGTCAACAATCAGAAAGTGAAGGTTTTCTTCCAAGGGGGAGATTATGTACTTAGCTACCAAGGTAGATTGTGTGTTCTTGATGTTAGAGAGTTGAGGCAGCATATTCTTGCAGAAGCTTATAACTCCAGGTATTCTATTCATCAAAGTGCCACTAAGATGTACCGCGATCTGCGAGAAGTCTACTAGTGGAATGGCATGAAGAGAAATATAGCAGACTTTGTGAGTAAGTGCCCCAATTTCAAGCAAGTCAAGGTAGAACATCATAAACCAGGAGGTATGACTCAAGACATCGATATTCCTACTTGGAAGTGGGATGTGATCAATATGGATTTCATCACAGGGTTACCTCGTACTCGCAGATAGCATGACTCAATTTGGGTAATAGGTTATAGGATGACAAAGTCATCTCGCTTTTGGCAGTCAAGACTACATATTCGGCAGAGGACTATGCCATTCTTTTACCTTACTAAAATTGTGAGGTTGCATGGGGTTCCTTTTCTATCATCTTAGATAGACGTCCTCAATTTACCTCTCATTTCTAGAAGTCATTTAAAAAAGGTCTTGGTACTCAAGTTAACCTTAGTACAACATTTCATCCACAGACGGATGGTCAGGCAGAGCGTACCACTCAGACCTTAGAGGATATGTTGAGAGCTTGTGTGATCGATTTCAAAGGTAGTTGGGGTGATAACCTTCCTCTTATTGAGTTTGTCTACAATAATAGCTACTATTCCAGAATTCATATGGCCCCTTATAAGGCTTTATATGGGCGTAGATGTAGATCTCATGTTGGTTGGTTTGAAGTAGGTGAAGCAGCTCTAATAGGGCCACATTTAGTTTTTTTTGCTATGGAGAAAGTGCAAATCATTAGAGATAGACTTAAGACACACCAAAGTCATCAGAAATCATGCGCAGATGTAAGGAGAAGGGAACTAGAGTTCCAAGTTGAGGATTGGGTTTTTCAAAAAATCTCACCTATTAAAGTGATGATGAGATTTGGAAAAAAAGGGTAGCTCAGTCCTAGATATGTAGGCCCTTACAATAACTTGAAAAGGACAGGTAAGGTTGCATATGAGTTAGAGTTGCCAGCAAAATTAGCAGCAGTGCATCAAGTCTTCCACATCTCACTCTTGAAGAAGTGTGTGGGTGACCCAACCTCTATAGTGCAATAAGAGAGTGTGGCGGTGAAAGATAGTCTTTCTTATGATGATGTACCAGTTGAGAGTCTTGACCGTCAGGTTAGAAGGTTGAGAAACAAAGAAGTCACTTCAGTCAAGGTTTTGTGCAGGAGTCACTCCGTACAGGGAGCTACTTGGGAAGCAGAAGCAACCATGAAAAAAAAGTGTCCATACCTTTTTCCTTCCGATTCCACTCCAGCTTGAGGTAATAGTTCCTCTACAGTTTTATTGTCATTCATGCTTAAATTCAGTTTTAGAATCATGTTCCCTCAGTTTATACTTTTATTTTTAGCGGAATTGCATGTACTCGGAACTCAATTCAGTCAGAACTCAGTTCTCAGTGTATAGTAGTGGGGTTTACATCTCTCTCCCTCTATTCCAGCTAGTAAAGTCTTCATTCGAGGACGAATGTTCCCAAGGGGGAGATAATGTAAAACCCTGTAGCCAAAACAGACCAAAAATTAGGTTTTTAGAAAAATATGCAGGTGCTACCAACGGGGTCATCGACGGACCGTAGCCTGAACCACGGTCCGTCCTTCACAACCGTCGATGGGTTCAGAAACACCCAAAAATATCAGCCTAGAAAAATTGGTTAAGTCTTGGACAACAGACTGATTTACGGTCCGTAGAACAACTGACAGTCCGTAGTCTGTGACCGTCGATCATGACTTCCTTCAACCATTCTCTGACAAGAGCTATATATTACCAGCATGCTTTGTAGGTGCAAAATTTGCAGCAAGTTAAAGGGAAATGCAGTTGGGTCGACTTAAAATGGTCATAACTCTTACCAAAAAAAGGATTAGGTCTCCCATGACCTATCCACAGATAGATAATTGAATTATCTTTCCATATCCTCCAACTTTGCTAAAATCAAACCTCCGAGTAAAACATTATGCCCATTTTAGTAAAGGCTTGTCAAACAGGCCTTCACGACGGAATTAACAACAGGGCACGGGCGCATGACGGACCGTCAGTCCTGGCCGCCGTGAGGCCTGACAGCAACCTTCCCAGGGGTCTTTTGACCTTTTCCACTACCGTCTAAACCCTAAGTTACGTTGTTTTGACCCTAAATCATCAGATTTTAGTCAGTTTACGCTTAGAAACATAATTAAAACATATCCAAGTCAAATCATTAAATCAAAACTAAGAAAATTATAATCAAGAGTTGAGAAAAAAGCTCAAGAACCCTAGTTAAAGAATGCCACAAGCTCTAGTAGTTCCAGCCCTGAAACTTAAGTATTTTTCGGTGGATTTCATCACAAGGTATGTGGGATTTCCCTAGTTTTCAGTCAGATTCTTGATTCTCTTATCATCATTAAACCTAGGGTTTCTAGAACTTTGATATAACTTCATGAGTTTATTAAATATATGTTCCAAATAAGATTATAATAAAGAGGGTATTTATGCTCGTCGTGTTCTTTATATGGACATCCGAGGCCAGGGGTCGTTTTACTTAGATTATCGTATGAATTTCAGAACCCTAGATTTGTATTTCTTTAGTTCGTGAATTACACATGCTAGGTCATATATTTCACACACTTCAGATATACATGCCTCAGTTATAAAGGCATAATTACCAGATTAATTGTTGCATTCTCAGTTTGCATGTTCAATTTTGAGCTCTCCAATATTTTTACCGAAATTCAGATATAATCAGTTAATTTACAGAATTCATGGGAGTAGCAGAATACCGAGTTGGACTAGGGTTTAGCATACCCAATAGTCCCAGAACTACTAGCCATGTAGGTTGTAAGTCACCTCTGTGGGCAATCAGTTTAGTGATCACGCCAGCGTGCATTTATACCTTTAGCCGGGTATACTGGGTCCTCTAGATGGGGTGTGTACATCGGACTCCACATTTATCTCATGTGGTTTTATTATCGGTTATTAGTAGCTCTGACAGTTCAGTCAGACTCTCTGCATTGACCATTTATCAATATATTCAGTATTCAGTTTCTACATGTTATAAATTGGTCATTACATCCAGTTTGCTCAGAAATCACTACATCACGTTCAGATTATTATACATGTTGTTGTGCTTGTTCAGTTATGTTTTATTTCAGCTTTACTCCATCCTACATGCTCAGTACCTTTCAAGTACCAACACATACGTGCGCTACATCTTCTCGTGATGTAGGTTCAGGTTCTCATCATCCAGATCACACATAGATCGATTTCCCGATCTCTAGTTCAGCAGATTCAGTGGTGAGTCCTGATTCTCCGAGGACAAAAGTCATGAGTTTCATTTAAGTCTTTAGTAATTTAGTTTTGGTTTTTGCTAGATTTAGATGGGGCTTGTCCCAGTATTTCTAGTCTAGTTTAGAGGCTATTTTCATACATAGTTAGATTCAGCTTAGTATTGAGTTAATATTTCTTTTGTATTAAACTCATTGTTTTTCAAATATCTCAGTTTATAGAATATGGGTATTTCCCATCTTTTAATTTTAAGTATGATTTAGCTTCTGCAATACTTTATTATCTTTAGTAATCTCATGATCATGCTAGCAGGGTTAGCTTGGGATCACTTGTGTTCCTAGGTTCCGTGTTCGCATCTCGGGGGTAACTCGGGGCTTGACATTGCTTGAGTACACTATGCTAGTAGGTGGAAAAGTAGGTGAAGCACCTACTTAGAATTAGTGGACTGTCACACCCCAACCCTAGGTGAGGCAAACAAGTACCTCATGAACTCATGCTTTTACAAGTAACCTATGATGAGAAAGTAAACTATTATGCGGCTTGATTGAAGCTTCACATACAATGTCTACAAAGCCTCAATTGGAATCCATGCTATGAAAATATGCATAGTAAAGACTCAGCAAAGCCCTAAATCAACCTGGAGCTCACCAACAACCGCTGAGTATCGTGTGCTTCTATTGGGGAGATCTACTTTTGAGTAGTTGTACTTGCAGCATGAAATGCAGCGCCCCAATGAGAGACGTCAGTACGAAAGAATGTACTGAATATGTGAAGCATAGTAAAACCATATGTAACATGAAAGCTCAAGTAAAACCAAATACCAATATATAGGAATTAGAGACCGCCTTTGCTTAAACTTGTAGAATTGTGTATTTTACATTTTTTTTCTTTACAAATGAACAGCTAATCAGTGGTAGGAGAGGATGACCCATGGTAGGTATTTTAACCCCTGGGATGTTGTCCTCATCATTCAACAAATTGGGATCAACTCATGCTAGGCTTTCGCCCTTGATAAGCCACCCTTCCATACCAATAGGAATCGGCTCATGTTAGGCTTTCGCCCCTGAGCTGCCACCCTCTTATACCAATTGGGATCGGCCCATGCTAGGATTAAGCCCCTGAGCTATCACCCTTCTATATCAATTGGGATCGACCCATGCTAGGCATCTGCCTCTAGGCAACCACCCATAATTATACAGAATGCTTCACTTAGATTCTTTATATTTGAAATTGTTGTTTTGATGTTCATAACTTTTTTGAGATTTTTCTTTGGATAATCATAAATTCTTTTTGTTCTTTTGTTGATAATAACTCATTTGGCATTGTCGTTTTGGTGGTCATAATCATTATTGAGTTTTGGAACTATCGACGAGTAGGAAGACACATTAATATGGACTTACGATAATAAAAATGACATGGGAAGCAAATGTGACACGAACGTAATACTTAGGGGCTTATATGACTCTGTAAGCATTTTAACATCTCAAATTGAAGCACATCAAGTGAAGACATTCAAGATTAAGTCAAGAGATTTAAACTCTATATTATTAATTAAATATCAAATACAAGGTGTTCATGAATGTGGAACCAAGGGGGAAGGTATGCAGCTTCAACTTAAGGATGGATGAATATTCTAAGTAAGTACATATAAATGTACAATAGAGCAAGTAGACATCTTGTGAGGTAACATTATAGTCTAACACAACAGGAGTAATAACCAATAAAGAGAACATTTTACATGTGACATGATGACATATATATAGATAATTGAAGCAAGGTGGCATGATATGGCCAGATTGTACATTCCAACATATAAACATATGTACCATGTGTAATGTAGGATAACATTGATTTATGTATGGGAAATAAGTGTCATGGGTACTTTAACGATGAAACAAGTTTGAACCTTCCATTCTAACACTTGGTAGAGTAAACACGTACATTTAGTAACAAGCTCATATAAGAGTGCTCACTGTAATACTCTAGGGAGTAGGAACTGTAACTATGCATCACTCACTACTAGCACACTTAGAAAGCTTACTTTTTGTAACGCAAAGTTTGGATTCATGCCAAAGAAATAGGAAACTATATAGAATTACATACCATGCTATACAATTCAAAATGTATGACTTAAGCTCCTTTTCTTCAATCACTAATCTACAATAAAAATAAGTTGTTAGACTTGTATTAGTAGCTAATCAATCAATTTGAGCTACCTGATCACACCCAAATAGTATTGAAGCAGTATGCTGGTGCGATCTATCTAGCCACTATTTTCTATTCTTCCCTTTCCCTTAAAATGTGATTGTACAACCTTCATATCAGGTCCTCTTCAAAACTCCCTACTATATTTAAGTCCTTTAACGTCTCCATAACATCCCCGCACGTCCAGTCACATCCCTTACCATAACATACATGAAACAATCATTAAACATAATAATGCAATACAAGCAATATGAATGAATCGTGATTTCTGATCACCAGTACTTGAAGAGCTAACATTACTTTTAAAATACTTAAACAAGCTCATAACATAATTTAAAGAGAACTTCCCACCATGGCTGTCCCAACACGTTCAAATCACCTGATTATCTTCCTCAATATTCACCATGTAAATATTACAATTTCCAACTCATTAACACATACAAACTTTTCTAATTAAATCAAGCACAAGAGGGAGAAATTGTTGTAGCTTACCTTGCTGGACAGAGCTACCATTTGCTAAGACTTGGATTTTTCAACGTAAAGGATGTCCTCTGTAACTTGTCTTAAATTATACCTTCCAATAGCTTGAAATCCATATTATTCAAGAACCTTAATTGTATTTAATGGTTGCAGTATAAATCTAAAAGAGAGAAGAGAGAAAGCTCTAGAAATCAGAAAATTTGTCAAAGTAAAAGGGTCGGATAAAAACTGATATAAATCTCTTTTAAAGGGACCTTCTCTGGCCGACTTTCTCACTCATTTTGGGAATTATTTGTCCAGTAGGGGACCCACCTACTTGGACTTTTCATTTGGCCTTTTTGAACTTAAGAACATTGGCCCTTTTGCCACCTTTCTTGTTCATCTGTCCATTTTCCCCTTATTCTTCTATTCAACTTTGGCAAGATTAATGCTAGTATGTCTCGTGTGCTTGGCAAATAACATGGTCATAAAAATTTTAGTAGGTGATGCACCTACTTGGTCCTTTGGGCTGCTCATTAATTCAAAGTAGGTGATGCACCAACTTGTCACCTACTAGCTTAGTGAAGTCAAGCAACCACCTCAATATTTTATTGCATTTTTTAGAACATAATACCTTTAACTTAACTTAAAACTTATATAGACTATGTCAATTTTAACTCTAGAGTCAAATACCACCTTATGATTTCAAGTTTAAATACTTCCATTGATGTCGACTTAATCGTATCGCATCAAAATCTATGGGCGATTCACTTTAAACCTATTCTATTGTCACTAGTCGCATAGGAAATCGAGTTCATAACTATACCACAAGGCAGCTTATAAGCGCTATATAAATAGAACTAGTACACGTAGAACATGGTTTTACATGGACTGCATTTTAAGTGAAAAACGAAAAGTAGGTGATGCTGGACGGAATTTTACGTTTAAAAAAAAGGAGCATGTAGGTGATGCAGCTACTTAGAATTAGTGGACTTTATTATAAAGGACCAAGTAGGTGATGCACCTAGTTAAAATAAGTTTACTGGATTAAAGTGAAAAGAGCAAGGATGTGATGCACCTACTTAGAATAAGTGAACTGAATTTAAGTGAAAATATCAAGTAGCTACATTAAAACATGAGACGGAAACTAAGGAGGTGATGCACCCTCTTGCTTAAAAGTAAAGGACCATTTGATTTCTCCAATTTATTAAGTGAAAAAGTCCAAAAGGGGCCTCCAAATAACTCAAGCTTATCACCTCTCCCTCATCACTTATTTTCAAGAAATTACTCCCAAGGAAAGCCATAGAAGCTCCTACGAGTTCTGTTCTACACCTTCATCATTAGAATATGTAGGAAACATGTGTTTTTAATGTAAAAGTTGGTAAAACAACTCCATATTTAAGGAATCAAGTGAATAGTATAAATTAACATCAAGGTAAGTGGAAGAGGACAACAAAAACCTTAAAGAATCCAAGTCTTGGTAATTGAGGTTTTTGTCTAGCAAGGTAAACTGTTGAAATTTTCATCCCTCTCTTGTTCCTACATTATTTGTAAAAGTTTGTTTGTGTTAGTGAACTGTTGAATGTTGCCTCTATATGGTGTGAGCTTGGTGAATGTTCAGGAAAGAGGTGCTTGATAGGACATACATGGAGTGGAGTCCCCTCAAAATTTATTGTGAGCTTGTTTTGAGAATCTAAATTTTAGTTGGAATTCACTGGATGTTGATCGGAAGTCATGAGTTCATATTTCTATTTCCACATTGTGAGGCTTAGGGATTGTTTTGTGTCTCATAAAAATAAAAGGGTCCGGCTGGATATGTAGAGAAGTCATGAAAACTTGTTAGATGATAGAACATTGAAAGTGTAGTAATAGACCATTGAGTGTGGTGCATGAGCTTACTTCCTGCCATTCCTTTAATACTATTTTCTAGACGTGATGAAGCCTGAGGGGTTCCGTAGGACCTTATAAAAATGATTAGGGGAAATGTATGGGAAGAACTCTGGATGGGATAAATTATAGATATACTGCCAATTACTATTTTGGTCTGATCAAGTAGCCCAACCTTGTTTAGAAACTAATATTTTTCTTATTATTTACTCAATTGTAGATAAATAATCTTAAAGGAAGATGTTTAACTCATTGTGATATTCAGGGTTGTGAAGCAAGGTATGTAAGGCTATTGGATTTCCTATTTCCTCGGCATGAATCCAACACTTGTAAGCTTTCTAAGTGCTCTTGGTAGTGATTGTTCCATAGTGTAGTTCTTACTCCCTTGATAATTAAAGTTAGCACTCTACTATGATTTTGTTAATACTTGTTTCATAATATCAGACATGGTGAAGATCCAAGTTTCACATTTGCACAATTATCATCATAGCACTCAAACTATTGCACCAGCTGGGAAGAGTTTCATTGTCAAAGTACCCCTGGAACGCATTTACCTTATATAAGTCAAAGTTATCCTTTATTACATATAGTACATATGTTTATAGTATAGATACACGATCTGCCCTTATCTTGTCAACATGCTTTAATAGTCTATTCCATCATATATGTCATCTTTTCACATGTTCATGTGTTCCTTTTATTGGTTATTACTTCCATTGTGTTAGACTATTATGTGGCCTCATAAGATGTCTACCTGCTTTATTGTACATTTATATGTATGTACTTACTTGGAATATGTATCCGTCCTTAAGTTGAATTTGTCCACGTTCTTCCTTGGTTCCACATTCATGTATACCATGTCTTTGATATAAGTTGGTTAGTATTTTTCTATCATATAGAGTTCAAATATCTTGTTTGAAAGTTATATGTCTACACTTCATATGTTCTTCAATTTGAGATGTTGAAAATGTGTACTGAGTCATAGAAGAATTATTATGTTGGTGACACAATTGCTTCCCACGTCATTGTCACCATCGTTAGTCCATATGCGTATGTCTTCTAGTACTGGTTTATCGTTCAAAATATCAACAATGATTATGACCCCCAAAACATCAAATCACAAATAAGTTATTATCAACAAAAGAACAGTCTCGAAAGAGTTATGATTTTCAAAAGTAAACAGTCTCAAAAGAGTTACGAACATCAAAGCAACAATCTCAAAGATTAAAAAAAATTAAGTGAAGAAATTTGTATAATTATGGGTGGCAGCCCAGGGGAAAAGCCTAGCATGGCTCGATTTCAATCGGTATAGAAGGGTGGCAGATCAGGGGGAAAATCCTAGCATGGGCCAATCCCGATTGATATAAGAGGGTGGCAGACCAGGGGCGAAATCCTAGAATGGGCCGATCCCAATTGGTATGGAAGGGTGGCAGCTCATGGGGGAAATCCTAGCATGGGCCGATCCCAATTTGTGGAATTATGAGGATAACATCCCAGGGTTAAAATGCCTAGCATGGGTCATCCTCTCCTACCACTGATCAGCTGGTCATTTATATCATATGGCTTACGAAAATTATAACGCACAGAAAAGTAAAGAAAAGAATGTAACATACATAATTCCACAGGTATAAGCAAAGGTGGTCTCGAATCCTTATCTATTGGTATTTGGTTTAACTTGATCTCTCATGTAACATATGGTTGTACTATGCCTTACATATGCAGTACATTCTTTCGTACTAATGTCCCTTATTGGCGGCGCTGCATTTCATGCTGGAGATACAAGTATTCAAAAGTAGATCTCCCCAATAGAAACACATGATACTCATCTGTTGTTGGTGAGCTCCAGGTTGTTCAAGAATTTGCCGAGTCTTTACTACACGTATTTTGAAAGCATGGATTCCAACAGAGGCTTTGTAGACATTGTAAAGCTATCATATGTAGTCATAGTTTCACTTGTCACATGTATTGGTTCAACTAGTCAACATGTGTTGTATATAAAACTTTTCATCAGTAATCTGCATAATAGTTTAGTTTCTTATCATAGTTTACTTGTAAAGCATGTATTCATAGGGCACTTGTTCACCTAGGATTAGAGTGTGACAGCAGCTTAGAGGCGAAAGTCTAGCATGGGCCGATCCCAATTTGTGAAATTAAGAGGACCGCATCCCAGTGGTTAAAGTACCTAGCATAGGTCGTCCTCTTCTACCACAGATCATCTAGTCACTTGTATCACATGTCCAACAAAGAGTATAAAGTACAGAAAAGTAATGAAAAGAATGTAACATCACTCTCACAAGAGTAAGCAAAGGTCGCCATCTCTCCTGATCTATGCACTCATATGTTGATACTTGATTTCATTTGAGCCCTCATATTACATATACTATTGCCTTACATATTCAGTACATTTTTTCATACTCATGCCGCTCACAGGGGACACTGCATTTCATGCTACGGGCACAGGTACTACAGCTAGTAGACCTCGTTAGTAGGGGCACATGACACTCTGCTACTTTTGGTGAGCTCCACGTCGATTCAGAGCTTTATTGAGTCCTTGGTAATTTCATTTTGGTATTATATCATAGTTAAGGGTAAAGTGGAGTTTGTCCAGACCTACTCTAGGTATTCTATATTTTAGAGGCTTTGTAGACGTGTATATATCGTTCAGTTGTGTCTTAGAGGGTTGTGGCCTTAATGTCCAAGTCTTGTATATAAATTTTGGGTCTACTTATGTTGGTTTGTATCTCTGCATGCTATGTGAAGTTGTAACAATTGTTACATTTATATGCATAGTCATTACATGTTACAGGTTGGTTCTCTCGGGCCTTAAGGGCATCAGGTGCATGTCCGTCTTCAGGGGATTTGAGGCGTCACAACTATTTTATGTTTTGTAAGACCCCCCCCCCCCCCAAATGAGTAGGGTTTCTAGAGTCTCACTTGTGCCTATAATCTTATTACAATGTTAATTAAGTGTTTTAAAGTATGCATGTGTGATTTGGAGTCATTTGGAAGTAAAACGTCAAAGGACGACCAAGAGGTTCGACGACTAGTCATCTAAGGGGCCTTATGTGTTTTTATGTGATTATGTGTGTTTCATTATCTTATGAGGTCCTTAAATGAGTAATAATTATGTTTATAAGCAGTGTATAAAGTTTGGAGGACAAACGTATAAGACGTTTGAAAGTTAGCCCTTGAGACGTTCATGTGTCTTGAGTGTGCCTTGCATGTTTGGATGTGTTTTACGTGTTCATTTTGGGTGAAACTTCCATCGAAGGTCTTAAACATGTTGAGGTGTATATTCACGTTGGAAACGTGTGGGTACGACTTCCCAAGGGCCCCCAAAGATGCCCTCAAGAAGGACCCCAAATGCTGTCTAGACACTGCCTTGGTAGTGTCAATCGACGAGCTCAAATGATGCCTCGTCAATTCATCGAAACCCCTTAGATTTGGGGAGTAGTTTGACACTTAGACTCAGGATCCTAAGCAACCAAGAGGGAGCTGCATTCACCAACGACATAGCAGCAAGATGCCACATCGTCTAGTCGACACCCAGTCAATGCTGTCAGTCGAGTGTTGCCTGCAACTACATGCTTGCGACTTTTTTATTTAAGGGGTGAATGGAAAATTCACCTCAGGTCCTAACCTGACCCTACTTGGTTTATTTTATTATTTTTGGTTGTATTTAAGTGATCAAAATCGTGATCAACCCATTCTCAATTCATTCTACAAAATTAGACTTCCCATCAAAAACCGATTCTCGCTAGCAACATCCATTAAAGGTAAAGCTCAAGAACAGCTTGAAGATTTGATTCACACGGAATCTTCATGAAGTTTTATAGGTTTTATTACACATTAAGGTATGGTTATACTTCATCTCTAATTATCCTTCCATTTAGAAGTTAATCTCAAAGTTTTCAAAGAGATTTCATGATCAAACCTTCAATCTTTAAATATAGCCATGGGTTCTTTCTCAAAACGTTCTTAGAGGATTTCTCATAATAAATTGATGATAATGTATTGGTTTAAACGTGGAATGTAATCCAATTTTATGATGAACCCATGTCACCTTCCATTCTCGTTTCGGCCTAAGTATGGGTTTTATGATCTTGAATGTATATCTATTGAATTATGATTCTATATGTAGAATTGCTTATGTCTACTGTTTATTATGTATATTGAGGATGAATGTTGATGAATTATCCATGTGGATCAATATATTAATGTTTGAACAAGACTAGCCTATGTTCTTCTATGTGTTCATTGTAAGCTCGATTTTATGAAAAAAAAATTAGGATTTTGATTATGCACAGATCATTCTTGCTACTGCCTTAGGTTAATAGTATGACTAAATTCTGGGTATAAATCTTTGGTGATCAAATTAAAGAAATCTTTGTATGAATTGATCTAGATTCTTCTAGCCTATAGGTTGGTAATGTAATGTATATGATGTGATCTTAATGCCAGGGTAGATGAAGCTTGTTAGCTACTTCCCTACATGTATATTATCGATAAATTGTTAAGGATGATCAAACCAAGGTAAATTGGTGAGTTATCGATATTCCTCTACTCTCCATTGAATTGTGTGTTTAATGTGTATTTTGGTATCATGATCTTGTAGGGAATTAACTATGATCTCATTTATGTTAATGCATATTTAGCTACATCCTTATACTTGAATTGTTTATGAAATACTTGTATTTTTCAATGATGATCTAAGGTTAAAGGATTGGTAAGAATTGTTCTACTCTTCTACTTCTCTACTTCTCTATAGTATTGTTGATAAAATTGGCCTTGTATGGCATTGTGTGGAATGATTCACTTATGGTGGCGGTGTTTACTTTATTATTATTATATATGGGTTGATCATGTCCTTGAAGTCAAATTGATAAATATATGAGTGTCTGGTTATGATGATCACACTATGTGAAGTTTATGCCTACTTTCCTGTTCTAGTTGTCGTCTAGGTTGTATGGCTATTGTATAAACATGTGAATATCTATGTTAGGGTAATGTTAGGATTCTTGAATGTTATGTGAAGGTTGTCTTGTCTACTATGCTAAATTGTGTTGTGTTGCCTACTCTTTGTTGTGCCTTGTGGTCTTAAGAGGGTGGCTGCCTCAATATGTTAATTGACAGCCATTATATGATCATGTTGACCAATGTACACACATACTCACACATTATGCATGTTTACGATGTAGTAAAGGGTCATGGTGTCTAGTGCAAGGTAGTTCTCATATTCAATAAATGACTATTACTATGCATGTAAGGTAAATGTATGTGAAGTATGTTATGTATTCTATTAACTAGGATTACTTGATGGGTCTACTAGTATGAGCAAGGTTATGGGACCTTGTCTATACATTGCACATGTGTGCCTTGATAGGATAGTCCTAGGTTTGGTTTCCTATGTACATGAATATGAATGCATGAGTATGTTATGAACATGTTATACATATGACTTATATGTTATAATGTTAAGTGTATGATATGATGAAGTATGAATGGGCATAGTGTCTTGGAGTGTTGATATGATAGAATTGCTCATATAGGTACACATATAGACTTATGCATTGATATATGAAATTGTGTGACATTAATGTGTTATGTGAAAGATTTGATCACATATAAGTATACACACACACATGTATGAAGATCTAGTCAATAGAGGGGCCTTGAAAGGTGTGCTTATATGTACCCAAAACTAGATAGGTGCTTGAATATGCAATAAGCATATAAGGAGTCAATATCCTAAGCCCACATTTAATGAAGTAATGTAATAAAGGCTTTATTATAAAAATAAAACTTATCTTAGCATCGAGTGAACTTGACAATGAGAGGTACGGGCTTCTTTCGAGGAAGATTCACCATTGGTATCTCATAAGGTGTTGACTTCCGTTGGAGGTACATTCACCTATGGTTCCACATGAGGTGTTGACTTTCCTTGAGTAATATTCACCCATGGTTTCTTATGAGATGAGACACCAAATCCAATGAGCATTTAGAGGGTTATGTATTTCTCTTAGTTACTTAAATTATGCTTGCCACATAAGATCTAGCAAGTGAGTTCACATAGTATGCTAGCATGTATTAATGTTCTACCTTGGCTAGGTAAGAATACCTTCCATTGGTTTAAGGCTCTACAACACCAAATTCCATGTAGCACCCTTGATCTTAGTGTCGGTTAAGGCTATATTCCCTAAAGTAAAGTACACAATGAAAGACAATGAAAGTAAAGTAAGGACCCTAACTAGGATAACCTAAGGGGAGTTGCTTAGTGTAGGTGGGGGTATGGTACTTTACCTATGCATTGCACAAGTGCCTCTTGAGGGATGTCCTAGGAAGGTGTTACAATGCATGTGTCTATTCATATGTTCCTTATGCAAAACTTTGTAGTAAATGTCTACTTGTTGTGATGAAGTGCATGATATGAGTCTATGTGATGTGGTATTGTCTTTATATGCACTATATTGGTCTTAGTGACTATCTGATGAAGGTATTGTCGACATGAATGAAGTTGTCTTCACTTACTTGTTGATGTCTGAATTAGATCTTAAGGCTTGTGGTCTCATGATAGGTCTACTAAGTATGTGGGAGGCTATGGGGCTTAACATGTACATTGGACTGGTAGATTTAGATTAGGATTATGAACTAAGGTCGCATAAGGTTCTATGTGAAGTAAAATAAGTATATGTGCATAATGACTAAGAGTTTACTATAATGTTCTTATGATTTTGACTTAAATGTGTATATGTTGAACTATACTTCTATGATTGTAGGTGATGGCTTATGTATGATGTATGATTGATCCCTTGTGTCCTTAAGGTGATGCATTGCACCAACTATCACTAGAGGGTTACTTGGGAGGTTAATGGTTTAAAAGAAGAAGTTCACTATTAAGGGAAAAATGCTCACCGTAAAGCATGAGAAGCTTACTGTAAAGTGACCCCAAATATATCTTAAATTCTATATGTGATTTTATATGATGTTTGCCTTTTGAATATGCCTAAAGTATGCAAAATGTAAAAATGCTATTGTATAAAGGTTTTATGAAGAGTTACTCAAAAAGTCATGAAGTATGATTTCAAGAAAACGTCCCTTTTAATTGCATGGTTGCCATACTTAGTGCATTCTTGTACTAACTCCATTCTTCTCTAATTTTTACACAAAGTGCAGGTTATGAATGCTTAAGGAATGTCTTTAAAATATGAGTAGCTTGATATGTGATTCCCAAGCTCAAGGAAAGGATGTACTATGTCTAGTTTAATGTAATGTATTTTCTTATTGTTCTTATGTATTATGTTATAAGAGTGGTGTTTCTAAAGTACTCTTATGATGTTGAGTCTAGGATGTCAAAAAGAGACTAGAGTGTTTAACTTTGTATGATGATTTTTTATTTACATATGAAGTAATGTTGTAGCATATGATGTGCTAATAAAGTTTTAAATTTTTCTGGTAAATTTTCCTATGACAATTCGATGAATGATAACTATTGGCTTGTGTAAGACCTCCGAGGGGTAAAGTGTGCCATGTTACTTCTAGGGGGTGCTCCCCAGATGTCACAAACATGGTATCAGAGCATGAGGTTTATGAAAGTGATTTTAGGTTCAAAAAGTCTCATATTGCCATGTCTAGTAGAGTCTCGATCATCGGTGTGAATTGCGACCCATCTATGAGCGAGAGGCTATCGGACGATAGAGTTTTCCTTCTTCATCATTCTCATGTCGTGCCATAGAACTTAACTCTTTGAGATCTCTCTCTTATATTTTCTTATACGGTAGTCTTTTAGAAGTGATTGCTTGGATGACATGGTATCTATATGCATGAGGGAGAAAAGGTTAGTTTTGATGCTTATGTTGGTTTTATGGTTTGATGAGTATGTGTGCAGGTGAATTTGGCATACTTTGATTATATGATGTTAATTATGGCTATACTTTGATTATGTGATGTTAATTATAGCTATGTATGTGAAATATAAGAAATAATATATTATGTTGATATGATGTCCTTTGTGGCTTTATATATATGAGACCTATGTGAAGTAGCATGTTATGTTGAGAATTACATGTCATGATATGGCTAAGCATGTTATCAGTTGTTATAGATAAAATAAGTCTCTTTTGGAATGGTGTATTGCTATATGGTTTTTTCATGATGGTATCCTAATGTTGTGATTTGAGTTAGAAATGCTTAATGATCACCATTGAATGCATGCTGCCCTTAGTATATGTTTAAATGGTTCAAATGTTGTCTTTGGTTGTATGTGTGAACTTTAATGATTGATTTTTATGGATTGTAGTCTTTTGTATAGGCTTGATAATTGACGTAAGGGTAGCATGAATGTCCTTGTAGGGTGATGATGTGGGTTTGTTTACCTAGAAGCTACCTTATACTAATGTTGAAATAAAAGAAAGAGTCCTTATGACTAAGTATCGTTGTTGTTTTCCCCTAATGATTGTATGACTTTGGTGTCTATGGTATTGTTAAAACCTTATGTGGTTGAATAGTATGACCTAACTTTAAAATTTGGGGATAATTTGCATAGATGATAAGGTTTAGAATGCGTTTGTTGAATTACTGTATTTCCTTCTAAAGTGGTAATAACTTTTAAGTGATTAAAATGAACGTTGTTGAGTTAAGATCCTCTTAAGGTTGAGTTAAGTTGTTCTTAATAGGGTCTACCCTAAGTGGGGGATGATGATGTGAGTAATAAGGTTGTAGATATTTCTATTTTTTCCTTCTATGTTTATTTGAGCTTGAAACAGATTAATTCTTAGTAAGTTTCTTCATGACAGGAGTCTTATTGAAATTATGAATTGCATGACCTCTATGTGTTTGGTATGTCTTGATTGACCCTATCTTAAGAGTATTTTGAAGATTCTAAAGTACTTGAAAAGAAATTTTGATTAAATTCATGGTTTTCTCATGTTGATTGTGCATCTTGACATGCTAGTTGTGCATTTAACTTTCTGAAATAAGGTAAGAAGCATGTTTGAAGTCACTCTTAATGTGTAAGCTTTAGCCTTATAATGAAAAAATTTGAGTCTCCTTAAAATAAAAATGATGAGTCTCTTGAAATTTATGTGACTTCTATTGTTTGGAAAACATGATTGTAGGCTCACTTTTGAAAGGTAAAAGGCATGTAGCTATTGTTCTTGTGCGTGCCAATGAATTGTAAGACTTTCCCTAAATGATGCATGTTTTTGAAGCCTAGTGATAAGCTAGAAATTGGAATTTTGTGATATGACTTCCTATTGTTGTGATGTGTGTCGTGTAATTTACCCTTTTGGTTTCACTAGGAAGGATGATTGAGCATGACATGATTAAAAGTTGAGGAAATCTAATGTTACAATACAGATGACCTTTGTGCATTTGCTTGGGTACAAAATCATGAGAGATGTAAGCGTGTGGAGGAGAAGGACATTCTTCCATAGACACAACTAAAAATGGTATAATTGAGTATGACCCTCATGGCACCAGGTCTAGCTAATAAAGATCCTTACCAACCTATCTTACTCAAGTTTATGTGCACTTATTCTTGAGTGATGTTGTGATCTACCTGAGTGTGACTTAAAGGTGGTTGCATGATGAGATCTCAATAGTTGAAATGTAAAGGCCATGTTATGATTCGGAGAATGATGTTACTCCTATTAAAATGACAAGATATACGTGTTTGATGCATTAAGCATGAGTGAATGAAAGTGTGGCTTGCTTGTGTTTCATGGAGTGTTAAGTGATTTGAAGTTTTGTTCCTTGTAAGTTTGGTGCATAAGTATGTGATGATGTTATGAATAACGTGATCTGCTCTATGATTTATTGAAGTCCTTTTTGTGATTAAAGTGTTCTAAGTGTCATTCAATGACGAATGTTCCCAAATGGGGATACTATAAGACCCTTAAAATGGGGTTAGGGTGTCTAGACACTCAATTGTTCCTATAATCTTTTCAACATGTTAGTTATGTATTTTAAAGTATGCATGGGTGATTTGGAGTCATTTGGATGTAAAACGTCAAGGGACGGCCAAGACGTTCGATGACTAGTCATCTAAGGGACGTTATGTGTTTTTATGTTCTTATGTGTGTGTCATGAGATTATGAGGTCCTTAAATTAGTAATAATGATGTTTATAATCATTGTATGGAGTTTCATGAAGTTTGGAGGACAAACGTCCAAGAACGTCTAAGACGTTTGAAAGTTAACCCTTGAGATGTTCATGTGTGCCTTGAATGAGCCTTGCATGTTTGGATGTGTTTTACGTGTTCATGTTGGGTGAAACTTGCATGTAAGTTCTTCAACATGTTAAGGTGTATATTCACGTTAGAAACGTCTGGGTACGACTCCCCAAGGGACCCGCAAGAGGCCCTCAAGAATGACCCAAATATTGTCGAGACACTGTTTTGGCAGTGTCAATTGACGAGCTCAATTGACACCTCGTCTGTCCATTGACACCCCGTAGATTTGGGGCATAGGTTGACACTTAGCCTCAGGAGCTGAATCAACCAAGAGGGAGCAGCATCACCAACGACGGAGCAGTAGGACGCCCCGTCGTCCAGTCGATGTTGTCTGTCGATTGTTGCCTGCAACTGCATGCCTGCGACTGTTTTATTTAAGGGGTGAATGGGAAATTCAACCACTTCCTAACCTAACCCTGTTTAGTTTATTTGATTATTTTTAGATGTATTAAAGTTATCAAAAACGTGATCAACCCATTCCTAATTCGTTCTAAAAAAATTAGACTTTCCCTCCAAAACCAATTCTCTCTAGAAACCTCCATTGAAGGTGAAGCTCAAGAAAAGCTTGGAGCTTTGATTCCCATGGATTCTTCATCATGTTTTATAGGTACACATTAAGGAATGTTGATCCTTCATCTCTAATTATCCTCTAAAAGTTAATCTCAAATTTTTCAAAGAGATTTCATGATCAAACCTTCAATATTTAAATCTAGCCATGGGTTCTTTTTCAAAATGTTTTCAAAGGATTTCTCATAATAAATTGATGATAATGTATTGGTTTTAACGTGGAATGTAATACAATTGCATGATGAACCCATGTCCCCTTCCATTCTCGTTTCTGTCTAAGTATGGGCTTTATGATCTTGAATGTATATCGATTGAATTATGATTCTATTATGTATAATTGCTTATGTCTACTGTTTATTATGCATATTGAGGATGAATGTTGATAAATGATCCATGTGGATCAATATATGATTTTTTTAACAAAACTAGCCTATTCTATGTGTTCATTGTAAACTCGATTTTATGACAATTGTTGTAGGATTTTTATCATGCAAAGATCATTGTAGCTACTACCTTAGGTTAATATTATGGATGAATTTTAGGTATAAATCCTTGGTCATCAAACTAAAGGAAACTTGGCATAGAACTTAACATACATGTGCTACATCTTCTCGTGATGTAGGTTCAGGTTCTTAGCACCCAGATCACACATAGATCAATTTTCGATCTTCAACTCAACAAATTTAGTGGTGAGTCCTCATTCTTCGAGGACAATAGTCATTAGTTTCTTTTCAGTATTTAGTCTTTTAGTTTCAGTTTTTGCTAGATTTAGATGGCGCTTATCCCAGTATTTCTAGTCCAGTTAGAGGCTATTTTCGGACATAGTTAGTTTCAACTTAGTATTGAGTGAATATTTCCTTTGTATTAAAATCATTATCTTCAAATATCTCATATTTAGCATATGAGTAAATTCCCATCTTTTCAGTTGAAATTTATGATTTAGCTTCCGCAATAGTTTATATTCTTTAGTATGCGCATGATCATGTCAGCAGGGTTAGCTTGGAATCACTTGTGGTCCTAGGTTCCATGTTCGCGTATCGGGGGTAGCTCAAGGCATTACAATAATGGTGCAGAGATCAAGGAGGCAATGCATTAAATTGAGTGGTGTGGACAACATGTATACAAACGCATTATACTAGAAATGGACTCGGAGCTGTTGAGCAAGTGGATCAACAACACAAATTGTTATCCATGGAGAAGCAGGAATAATGTTACTAAAATACATGAATTCTGTAGTAAGCTTGAAGTTTTCCAATGTCAACATGTCTATAGGGAATCCAATGGTACTACAGATCTGTTAGCAAAATGGAGCCATACAAATGATATCATACAACATTTTTATACTCCTCAACAACTAGTGGGAACCATTCGAGGAAGTTACATCTTTGAGAAAATGGGGATTCACAATTTCATAAGAAAGAAGCTTAAATGAATTATGTATCCTCCCTAATATAGCTACACAAATATTATTTGTTTAACATTGCATCTTAAGTCAAACATATAAATACATGTAAACTTTCTAAATTGTTCGTCTCTATATGTATGAATTGTTTAGAGTAAGACTAGATTTTAGTATTTTCTTTTGTAAAAGGGAGAGTCTCCCTAATTTATTTTATTTTAGAATAGTATATTAGAATACTCATTTTTTAAGATATACACATGCTTATACAATAGCCATACAACCTAGATCACAACTAGAATAGGAAAGTAGGCCTAAGCTTCACATAGTGTGATCATCATAACCACACACTCATATATTCATCAATTTTCCTTCAAGGCCATGTCAACACATATATAATGACAACACATTACAAGGCCAATTCAATCAACAATACTATAGAGAAGTAGAGAAGAAGTGTAGAGCAATTCTTACCAATCCTTTAACCTTAGATCTTCATTGATCAATACAATTATTTCATCAACAATTCAAGTATAAGACAGTAGCTAATATGCATTAACAATAGCATGGGCACGATTCACAAAAAGAGCAGAATCTCCGCAGAATAGTAACAACAAATCAAAGAATAGGTTGAGTAAAAAAACAAGAAATGCCATGAAAAAAGACAAGGAAAGGAGCAGCAGGAAAAGAAAGAATAAGTTGAAGAAGTTGATGAATATAGCCATATAGCATATGAGAATGAGTATGATGAAGATACTAGATCATTAGACCGAAATGACGAGGACGAAGAGGTTAAATCTACTTTTCACACTGAATATGAAAAAGAAATACAAGATGTCAAAGACAAACAAGGGTTGGCACCAAGAGGAAGGAAGTCAACTAAACATAATCTTCAATCTACAAATACTAGTAGACCATTTACAAGAGCTAAAAGTAGAGGTTTGTGATTTTAATATATAGGTCTTAATGTATGGTTTGTTACATTATTCATGTATCAAATTCCTTAGGAGTTACACATTGTCTAATGTGTACTCTAGAGACTGTTGCATCCTACTCCTAATGACTATGTCTAGTTTGAGGTAGCTATTAGAATATGTTCTTTTATTTTATATACTTTTTCTTGTAAAAGGGAGAGTCTCCTTTGTTTATGTATTTCTAATAAACTATGCATTAAGGAGGAGTCATCCATAGGTGCTTAGTTTATTTTTGAATACAACTTGATGTATCGGGTTGAGTTGACTAACTGCACTAGGTTGGTCGACTCATAACCAAACTTAGGATTGGGTAAGGTTCATGCCCCTTCTATGTACTGTTGAACTTTAATAAATTATAAGGTCTAGGGGTGTTGCTCAAACCCTAACCCCCCACAAGGGTCGTTCAAATTTAAAAAAAATCATTAAAAATCATAATCCAAACATTGAACAGTAAACCATAGAATATAAACCCAAATGTTAAAACCTTAAAAAAAAACCTAAACTCTAACCCTAACCCTAAACCCAAGCCCAAAACACCAAAACCCAAACATTACATCATATATATTAATCCCCAAACCTTAAAAGCTAAAAAAGCCTAAACCCTAACTCTAACCCTAAACCCTAAACCCTAAAATCTAAACCCTAACTCCAAAAATTCTCTCTCTAGTTCTCACACAGCGGCGGCGGCTGTAATTTCTCTCACATCGGTGGTAATCGGAGGTCAATCAGATGGCGTTAACGCCACCGGTGGAACAAAACCGGCCACCAGATAAGCAACAAGTTCATTATTCTAACATTGATCCACAAACAAAAGATGATTTCACAAATTCGAACTTGCGGCATGAAGAAACGAGTCATATTGCAATTTCTGTGGAGGAATTAGAATGGGCAAGACGAGTCATGGATATAGCGAATTCTGGTTTGCTTGTAATTAAATTAATGGAAGAAAGGAAATCTACATCTCAAAATTTGTCTTCAGCTGAAAACTTAATAAATTTCATCAATCCCACTATGGTACTGGGTGGGATGTTGGTATTTTTGTTGATCGAATTGATTATCCGTCAAGTTTTAGAGTAGAATGAAACTCCAACTACTGGAGGTCTTTCTGTTAGTAAGAAACAGGTCGAATAATCAAGTGAGTTTGTCGTCGGAGATCGCAAATCGCTAGATGAGCGATCTAGTTTTCGAACGATTTCTTGTGGTGTAAATGTGGATTCAAATATTGGAGATTATTCTCCTTGTCAAGGCAATCATCATACTGAAAATTTACAGCAAATGGGAGCCAGAATAGCCCAACTCCAAAGTTCAGTTGGTGGTAAAGGAGGAACTCCAATCGAAATCGAAGAGGAGGAATGTCAAGAAACGAATCCAAGAGTTGTAGTTGTTAAATCTACGGTAATATTTGGAAACCTAATCTGTCACAACATACTTCTACTAACCTGCAGTTTCAAGAAACAACTTCACAAAAATATCGAAGGAATCTTGTTGAAGATGCTGCGCAATATATGTTACAAATTGGAACCAGTTCATTGTCCAAAGATTCAGCACAAAATACTTCAGGAACAGGTCAAGATGCAGAGGAGTATTTTCAGGCCTAATCTTGATCAACAACTGAAGCAGCAAGTTCAAGGGACTGGTGCATTTATACAAGGTCATGAATTGATCCCAAAATGCTATAGCAATGTACTGCAAGTACTAATGATGAACGAGTACACACAGGTAAGATCGTTTCAACTAGCATGGCTCCTAATATTAATAGTGTTTTATGTATAGATAAGGAGAACGTTGGTCTAGCTGATATCGATAATGTTAATGTGTGTGCTGCTTCTAATCCTGCTGTTGTTGTTGACAAACTGAAAGAACAGGTATTAAGACACGAATGCGCCAAGTAAAAGGTGGGAATGGGGATGGTAATTAGCATGCAAATCTTGATGAGTTCCCTCAAATTTCAAACAATTTTACTAGGCAAAATACTCGGAATAAGCAGGGTTCTCAGAATCTAGTTCCTGTTAGAATGTCCAATAATCAAAGTAGTCAACACTTCCCAGAAAAAGGTGAAGATCAAGAACATGTTCCCTATACTGTTATACAAACGTATGAAGCTAGACATAAAATTAATTTGTCTAAAACTTCTCCTCTAATAACGTTTGAGACACCAAAGATTTTTACGAAGCAAGACCAGCAGTTATATTTAGAGCTAAAGATTTCTTGGTTAAATGGCCCGATAAGTGTAAATATACTCTAATCGTTAAGTTTAGTTGTGCAATGCCTAAAGTGGAACTAATAAGGCAGAGTTTTATCAACCAAACACAACTACACAACTATCAGGTGGAATTAAAATTGCCCATTTCAATGCTAGACATGTCTACATTGATTTGGATAATAAATTAGACTTTGTAACAGTTTGGACTAAACAAAGAATGGTTATTGAGGGCCAGCCTATGCGTATTCAAACTTGGACACCTACCTTTAGACCTATAGAGGAAACACCTATTGTTCCAGTTTGGATAGGTCTTTCGGAACTCCCATGGCATTGCTATTATAAGGATATACTTACTGCTATGCTATCTCCTATTGGTAAGGTTTTATACTTGGACAATGCTACTGTTAATAAAACAAGGGGAAGCATGCAAGAGTTAGAATCCAACTTGATCTTAAAAATGAAAGACCTAAGCATGTGTGGCTTGGTTATGATGAAGAAGATTTGACCAAAGGTAAGTGGCAAAGTATTAAGTATGAGAACTTACCTGACTATTGTCCATGTTGCAAACATCAAGGCCCATGCTGTTGCAAACATCAAGGCCCATCAAGGCCCATGCTCAAGGACTGCACAATTAAAGCAACAGATGAGGAAATTCTATCAAAGGAAAGAATTGGAAGCAATGCAAAAAAGGAAAGCCAATACAGAACATAAAGACAAGGATACTTCGGGTCATGCTGCAGTTGAAATACAGCAGGGTAAACAGCCTGCAGATAACACACAACAAATGCAGCAGGTTCCAGAATTTGTTGATCAAGGTGAAAAATGGCAGAAGCAAAAAACAAAACTAACTACACAGCCTGCAAGTCCTTCCCAAGACTGTATGGAAAGCTAAAATTCTTCAGCAGAATACTATGCAAGATGTACAACAACCAGTCCAAACAGGTATGCAAATCAATGGTCCTACATCTAACAATTTTATTGAATTAGATAAGCAGGAACAGAATACAATAGGTCAAATAGAGAAACACAATGAGGATTGTGCAACTGTTCCTCTCCAACAAACAGACCATGTAGGCCATGCACAAAGTGAATTAGGTAAAATTCAAACTATAGATGGTATACCAGGTATGATTTCACAATCCCATCTATCACAAAACAATCCTATTTTATGTGAGACTACTAGAATTTGTGTAGATGTGGAAGGAACTGAAAGTATGGGAATAGATGAGAACATAGAATTTGATTTGCAGGGGAATGAAATACAAAGAAAAGGGTTGATTGAGCAAGAAGGGGAGTGTAGCAGTTCAGCTACAGTCCAGCAATATGACGAGGATAACATATCACATTTAACACAGTCTCCTGCAGTAAACAGATCAAGTCAGCAGCATGATAAGAAAAATCAAACAAAGAGGAAGGCAATTCACCTCAAGAGAGTAATAACAAATCCAAGAATAGGCTGAGTAAAAAAAGAAAAAAAGCTCTAAAAAAACGACAAGGGAAGGAACAGCAGGGACAAAAAGAAAGAGTTGAAGAAGACGACGAATATAGTCATATAGCTTTCGAGGATGAGTATGATGAAGATACTAGATCCCTGGAAAGTAATGAAGATGAAGAGGAAGTTAAATCCACCTTTCACACTAAATATAAAAAAGATATTCAAGATGTTAGAGATAAACAAGAGTTGTCACCAAGAGGAAGGAAGACAACAAAACATATACCAGTTCTAGGAATATTGGAAGGCCTCTTGCTAGATCTAGAAGAAGAGGTCTTTAATCTTATTATTCTGTTAAAATTCAAAGTATTCTATGATTGCAGGATGTATAAGATTCAGGTTCTTTTAGAAACATACTATTTGTAATGACTATGTCTTTGATATGGTTATTTAGATAGATTCTTTTACTTTCTATAGATTTTTCTTGTAAAGGGGAGAGTCTCCCTTGTTTATGTATTCTAGTAATCCATGTATTAAGGAAGAGGAGTCCGTAGATGCTTAGTTTCCTTTTGAAATATAAATTGATGTAATAGGGTCTAGTTGAATAACCTTAGTAGGTCGATCAACTCATAACCCATCTTAGTATCGGAGGTATGGTCTATGCCCCTCTATGTACTTTTGATGTTAAGAAATGATAAGGCCTGGGGGTGTTGCTCAGACCCTGACCCACCACAATGATCGTTCAAACCCTAAATCATAAACCTAGCGTTCTCTCTTTGCTGAACTTCAGCTTAAGCGATGAATATCACGCCGCCGCCAATGGAGGAACGATGTCCACCGTACAAATCGAAGACACCAAATACTAATCCATCCCCAATAGGCACATTCACAGAGTCAGCAACCAAAGCTTCGATTTTACAGCTTGAAGATGATGTTAGGGTTGTGATTTTAGAAAAGGAATTGAACAGGGCACGAAGAATTATGCCGATGGAGATTTCTGGTATGCTTCACGTTACGCCGATTGAAGAATTGAATTCTATAACTTGTGAATCGTCTTCGATCAACAAATCAACAAAATACGCCGGCCTATTTGAGAGATCGACCATCGCGATTCTAGATCGTCTCGCAAGGGAATCGAATGATGGACAAAAACAATTGAGAAATTTCTGATAAAGTAAATCTATATCCAAGTACTGGGGTTCTTTTGTCAGGTCAGGGCGAACAAGATAGTAAAAACTCGAAGCAAGTAGGAGTAGGAATTATCGATCTGACAATCTCAGGTGAAGGCGCCGGAGCTCTGATCAACGTTGTGGAAGTTAGGAATCTAGAAAATGTTCCCAGCAATGCAGATAATAATCCTAAGGTAATACTTGATATTCCTACTTCACATACTATTATGCAGACTATTCATAATTTGCAGATTCAAGATGTATCAAGAAAGGGTAGTAAGAATATTGAGAATACAGTAAAATTGATGTCGGAAATTGGAAAAACTGTATTTTCCAAAGCTGACAAACAGGCAATTCAAGAACAATTAAAGATAATGGCAATTTGACAAAAATAGGGGAGGTTTTAAGTGAAAATGCTGAAGGAATGCTTGCAGGTAATATTTCTATGTCTAATGTTAATGGTAGTATGCAGATTAGAGATGGTAAAGGAATTGTGCATACTGGTAATGTTAGTGTGAATGTTAATGATGCATTGCCTGTACAGCAACCTGATAAAATTGGTCAAAGTTCTGGTAATTCTATGCAAAATCAAAATCTGGGGAAAAAGAGTTTGGGTTACGGGAATGTAGATAAGAATTCTCTCAACATAACCAATTTCCTCAGATTTCTAATAATTTTGTTAGGCATAATAATCAGAATCAACAGATTAGGACTTGTCAGGACAATGGGAATGTCAGAGAAGGTAACGGACAACAAGGAAAGGATGGTACTCATGAACCTGCTCCCTATACTGTGATCCAACCTTATCTGCAAGACTTCGACTAATTTAGAAAAAAATTGTTGCTCCAATTACGTTTGACACTCCTATGATTACTACTAAACAAGATTGACAAGCTGTAATCTTTAAAGAAGATGACTTCTTGGTTAAATGGACTGATAGATGTAAATACACTCTAATAGACAAGTTTAGAAGTACCATGCCTAAATTGGAGTTAATTCGGAACAATTTTATTAATCAAACTCAATTATTTGGAGGTGTCAAGGTTGCTCACTTTAATTCTAGATATGTTTACATTGATTTAGACAATGAATTAGACTATGTTACAGTGTGGACTAAGCAGAGAATATATATTGAAGAGCAGCCTATGACGGTTCATGCTGGGACACCAATTTTCAGACCTATAGTGGAAACTCCAATAGTCCCTGTTTGGATATCTTTTCCGGAACTACCATGACATTATTATCATTAAGGTATTCTAACTGCTTTATTATCCCCTGTTTGTGAGGTTTTATATTTAGACTATGCAACTATCAATCAAACAAGGGGTAGTATAGCTAAAGTTAGAATCCGACTTGATCTTACAAAAGATAGACCTCAGCACCTTTTGTTTGGTTATGAGGAAGAAGACATGAATAAAGGTAAATGGCAAACTATAGAATATGAAAATGTACCTTAATATTGCCATTACTGTAAGCATCAAGGGCATGTGATACAAGACTGCACAATCAAATCTAGGGATGAGGAATTCTATAAAAGAAAAGACCTGGAAAAAAAGAAAAGAAAAGCATTAGGAGAATCTGGAAATGACAATGCATGTGTACAAGAGCAGCAACTTCAGATTGTATCAAAAGATATACCTATTATACAGCAAAGGAAAGAAATACAAGATCATGGCGACCAATGGCAAACATAGAAGAAGAAACAAACTCAACATCAAACACAACCTCAACCCAAGACTGCCTGGAAACCAAGAGAACTTCAAACACAAGAAAGCTTGATAACAAATCAAACCAGTCAGGCAGATATTACATTAACCATTCCTACTTATAATTCACTTAATGATTTAGATATGCAAGGTAAGGAAATGAATGACCAGGATAATAGCGATAAGACAGTGATAGAGGCTGTCAATACAGCACAAGAACCAGGAATTGAAATACAGGATGACCAAACAATCCAAAAGGCTAGTAATCCCTATTCAACAGGTTATTAGTAAATTGTATAATGTTTGTGTTCCCACAGGTGGTACAATTCAGAATCAACAACCAACCTGCCATGCAAGCCATGCACAATATCAAAAAGTAGATAAAATTGAAAGTGTAGATACTGTAATAGAGCAACCAGTCTACACAGATTTGTATGTAGAGCTACCATGCCAGGCAAATCAGCAATTATATTAAACAGGACACGAAGTCCATGCACAAATTCACAAAGGTAAAGTTCAAAATGAATATATTATACCAGAAGAGGGAGAAAATGCAGAGAGTGGTGTGCAAGGGAAAGAAAGGCAAAGGTTTGGTCGATCACAGTGCAGATTATGAATTTTGTAGCACAAAGCACAAGTCCTCAATAATATAAAGAAACTCAACAAGAAGAGGAAAGAACAAACAGTCCAAGAATTCAAGAATAAGCAGAATCTCCACAAAACAGTAACAATAAATCTAAGGCAAGGTTGAGTAAAAAAAGAAGGGATAACATCAAGAAAAAAACAACAGAAGAAGCAGGCAAGTGAAGCGGATCATCAAAAGCAACAACAACATAATGAGAAGGTGGATGAATACAGCCATATAGCGTCTGAGGATGAGTATGATGAAGATACTCCATCCCTATACAGTAATGAAGATGAAGAAGATGTTAAATCCACCTTTCACACTAATTAGGAAGAAGAAATACAAGAAGTTAAAGACAAACAAGGGCTGTCACCACAAGGAAGGAAGCAACTAGACATAATCTTCGGTCTGTAAACACTAACAGACCAATCATAAGACCTAGAAGTAGAGGCTTGTGATGAATGATTTGTTTAAGCTTTACAGTAATCTTTTATCAAATTCCTTATATTTTACATGTTGTATAATGTGTAAGATACATATTGTTAGACATCCTAGTCATAATGACTATGTATAATTTTGATATAGTTATTATATTAGGTTCTTATACTTTTATAGACTTTTCTTGTAAAGGGGAGAGTCTCCCTCGTTTATGTATTCGTAGTATACTATGTATTAAGGAGGATTCCTCCAGAGGTTGGTCGACTCATAACCCACATTAGGATCGGAGGTAAGGTTTATGCCCCCTCTATGTACTTTCTTATTTTAATAAATTATAAGGAATGGGGGTGTTGCTCAGCCCATGACCCACCACAAGTGTCGTTCTATTGAAAAAAAATACAAAAACCCAAACATCAAACACTAACCATAGATATTAAAAACCAAATCCTAAACCCCAAATCGTGAATTTAAATTAAAAAAAAAAAACTAAACCCTAACCCTAAATCCTAAACCCCAATCCCAAAACACCCTCTTTCTCCAGCCCTATTTATTTTAGTTGCGAGGTTCTTTCACAAATGTTTAATCATATTCCTCAGATTCCTCTATATAAAGGTTTTGACATGGAGCCTAAAGGTCCTCAGATTAACCATTTAAGCTCTGCAGATGATGTGATTATATTTACTTCCACTTATAGACATTCTATGAAGCTTATTATGGACACTTTGGGTAAATATGAACAAGCTTCAGATCAGCTTATCAAACAAAGAGAAAAGTCACTTTATGGTGCTTGATAATACCCCTCAAAATATCATCAATACCATTATAGAGGTCACGGATTTTTCTCAAATAATATGTCCTATTACTTATTTAGGGCGCCCCGGTATATTGGTAGACAGAGGATCATATATTCCCATTTGGTTGAGAAAATTTCCAAAAAGATTAGTGGTTGACAAACTAGAATGCTTAGCTTTGGGAGTAAAATGACATTGATCAAGAATGCTTTACAATCTATTCCAGTGAACACAATGGCTACAATATCACCTCCTAATACTACCATCAAGTATATTGAGTCACTAATTGCAGATTTCTTTTGGGAAGTATCATTGGGCGTGTTGAGATACCTAAGTTTGCCTTGTTCTGAAGGAGGTGTGGGGTTAGAAACTTAACAGATATATTCATATCTTCAATTCAAACAATAGTGGATCTTTAGATAAAAACCCTCATTATGGAGTCAATTTCTGAAAGCGAAGTATTGTCAGAGGGCCAATCCAGTAGCCAAAAAAGTGGACACTAGTTAATAATTAGTGTGGAGATATATGAAGAAGAATAAAGATATAGTCGAAGAACACATTTCTTGGAAAATCAACTATGGCAATAGTTCCTTTTGGTGGGATGATTGGGTAGGGGAAGATGCCTTGGCTAAATACACAAATGTTTCTAGCCTTAATAATGATACCATTTCTCATATTAATGGTACATGGAATGACACAATGTTGAGGCAGCAGGTTCACCCCATGCTCATTCCGCAGATATTGCAAACTACAATTTAGTATCATCAAGGAGTACAAGACATTGCTGTTTGGAAACTTACAGAATCTGGACATTTTTCATGTACATCAGCTTAGGAACTTTGCAGGAACCTTACAAGACTCGATTCATTAATTTTGCATAGACATGTACCTTTTAAATGTCCTTTATTTTTGTGGAGAGCATTAAGGAAGAAATTGCCAACAAATTAAAAACTGTGAACCTTTAAGGTGGAGTCTGTAAAGTGTTATTGTTGTATCCAACAAGGATGGGATGTATCGGATCATATATTCAAACAAGGTCTCTTTGTTGTCCATATTTGGAAGTATTTTTCCAGCAGCTGGGAGTAAATCTGTGGCAGTCCTCTTTGAGCAGTATCTTATTGAGCTGGGGAGATGTTACAGGAAAAAATGAAGCTCATACTACTATTATTCATACACTGCCTCTTATTATATGTTGGAAGTTATGGAAGAATTGATGCTCAGTAAAATATGGAGGCAAGAAATCAAGCATCATTCGAGTCGAGTACCTAATTATTAAATATATCTTTCTTCTAATTAATACTGTTTTTTCTTACATGCATTGGCCTTTGACATGGTTAGAGGTGGTTGATAGATTGGAAAATTGTAAGCATGAGATTAGAGTAACCTTAGTTAAGTGGAAATCACCCCATCCTAATATACTCAAACTAAACAGATCGAGGGGGGGGGGGGGGGGGTTAGGGGGGAGGTATTCTGAGAGATGACCAAGGGACCATTGTTTGTGCATTTTCTATACCTCTGGGTAGAGGGACCAATAACCCGGTAGAACTTCAGGCTGCCAGTTATGGGTTGCATTGGTGCATTCAGCATGGGCACAATAAAATTATTTTAGAAGTTGATTCTAAACTTCTAATTAAGTGGTTTATGCAGGTTTCTACTCCTTGGAAACTTTGCAGGTTTGTGCAGGAATTGCAGGCTTTGGCTCAACGATGTATACATTTCCAATATGTGCACACATACAGGGAAGCCAACAACACAGCAGATCTCTTGTCCAAACAAAGTCACAAATATGATATTATACAACATTACTACACTCCTCATCAGTTACCCCATGCAGTAAGGGCAAGCTATATGATAGAAAAAATGGGAGTCCACAATTTCAAAAGAAAGAAGTTGAGAAGAACTACAAGAACCTTCTTGACATAATGTACAGGAACCATGTTAAAGTACAGGAAGATCAAGTTACAGGTAACCAATGTGCATTGTCAGATGCAACCAATACAGCAGAATCTGTCAACAAGTCAGTGCTGTGTTATATTCTGCAGATTGGAACTTAAGTGCATTTGGTACTCTCTTCAGCTGAACTGTTGATAAAGTAATGTAACACCCTAAAGGTCTAGGACATAACCTAGATACTCACGTGATGAACTAAACCTTAAAACACTCTTTCTAAGCCTAAATATAGTTTATAAACCATTTAGGATGTTTTAGAGTTAAGACGTCAAGGAACGCCCATGAAATCCGGAAACTAGCTAAATCGACCTAGTTGACGTCCCTATGTTTGGTGAAGGTTCGGGAGGGTCATATGAAGTCCGAAACTTATAAGAAGACTTTAAATAGGTAGAATGCAGTACAAAGGGTCCAAACCTCCACTAACGAATCCCCAAGGACCGCCTGAAGGATCCAGGAGGAGGACCCAAACCTTGGTGAGCACGCTGCCAAAGCAGCTTGCGGCAGCCTAGAAATAAAGGTCACTGCGCTACGCGCAGCTGACACGTGGGGTGACAATTTACCTTGCGTTGCATGCACTCCACGAGGTCCACTGCGTCAAATTGGATTTCAAAAACAAAATATGAAATTAGCCCCACGATGCGCAGCCACTTCCCCAGCTTCATTGAAATGATTTCTTAAGCATTTTGACCTAGCAAAAAGACCCATTTAAGTGAAGGTCTTTTGGGTAATTTAGGGGGTGACTATATAGTGACTAAGGGTCAGATTTATGTCATTTTTGACTCACCTAAATCAAACTCCCAAAATATTACCCAAAAGCTCTCACCTCTCTCTACTTTCTCTCTCCCTGAATCCTCCATTAAAGAAGCAAAAAAGCTTGAAGAAGAAGACCAATTTCTCTAGGATTTCACTTCAATTTTGTGGATTAATCTTAATTAAGGTATGAGTTCTTCACTCTTGGGATTCCTTTCACCAAGAGGTTCTTTCAAAGTATATTTCTAAAACGCCCAATTCCAAGGGTTTTCCTATTCTAATGTGGTTTCTTCTAAACTTCAAATTGATGATAAATTATTATTGACTTTGACTAATTAAGTGTAGGATATTGGTTAATTGATGTTAATTGATGCAATTTCATATAAATCATGTCCCTTTTCCCAATTTCCCCAAATCTTGGATCTTGCTTATAAATTGATGGGAATTGGAGAATGTATTGATTGATAGGTTTGTTTTATCTATTTAATTCGTTCATGGACTGCCTAGGGTAATGTATTGTTGGAATTGACTCTATTTATTGAATAATTCATGATGAACCCTTTTACCCAACCCTAGGTTATGAATTTAAGTTAATTGGGATAGTGATGATGTTATTGACCTAGTTATTGTATTAATTAGCATTGAATGATGTATTCACACCCATTGTTGGGTTTAATTGGATGGTTGATGGTAAAACCTTGGATGATGGCTTGTGAAACTTGTGTATTACTTACTTGTGTTTAGTGATGAAGTTACATTGAAGTATACCACATGATAAGGTTGATTAGGGTTGGTATGATGTTGAATTGGAATGTCTTGAATTATTACTTGTGAGTTGTTGGCTAAGATGTAGTGACATACGGGTTGTGATGAATTTACCTATGTGCTTTATCATAATGTGATTACGTAAATGTGCTAAGCTCACATGTGTGAGTTGTAATGAAAGGACAATGCTCATGCAATTCCTATTGAGCTATGATAATGACTATATGAGGGGTAGACCCTATGACCTAAACTAAGTTATGATTATTAATGAAAGATATTTCAAAAGGACTCTAGCTTAGCCCCGGGTGAACTAGAAATAAGGGAGTTAGGATCACCAATGTACTCATGATATTGGAGACTATAATGCATGTAGCATAAAGAGGGTCCCACTTCATTTCCTAGTTTTTGAACTATGTTTCCGCCATAGGAATACTAGCTAGTGGATACACATAGATGCTATTTTATGTTTTGGTACTACCTTGGCAAGTAGTCCGCCTTCTTTCGGTGTAGGGTTCCACGACACCGGATTCCACATTAGCTCATGCGGTCTATGTCGGTTAAGGCAAGATATTCTGATATAAGTAAAATGAAGTAATGTAGTGAAATATAACTAGGATGACCTAAGGGGTTTGACTTAGTCTAGGTAGGGGTAGGGAACTCTACCTATACATTGCACTAGTTAGCCTTGAGGGAAGTCATAGAAGGAAGTTCTTATGTGGTTATATGCTAATAAAAGTAAATGATATGTATATGTTGATCTAACGTGCTAATGACATTATGTGATATTGGTTTCACTTATGAAAATGTGGTTGGTCTATTGCTAAAGTATGATGATGTCTACTCTTAAAGATATGATGTGTAAAGTTAGGCATTGCTTATAGTCCTTGTTGAGTTTACTTGGTTGAGTGAGGTTATGGGGCCTTACTTAGTCATTGCACTAGTGGACTTAATGAGGGTTAATGAGTAATGATGTTGCTTTGGTCATGATGTTATGAACACTTATACATGCTTGTTTGTATTATAACTTATTGATAGAATTGTCTTGATTATGTGCTCAAATATGTTGATATTCATGTTGACTTTATTAGACTTGGTATTGTTGGTCTTTTGATTATATGGTCTTGACTTAAGGAATATGTTCTCATTGATTGGCATTGGTTCTTGAATGTGCATGATGTCTTTTCAAAGTAAATTAGCATGCTTCAATGAAATATCCCTTTTTAGCATGATTTCTATGTTGCGTGTGCATATGTGCCCATACTTAGTACAAGTGATGTGCTAACCCCTTTTCTCCCTTTTTACCGAACATTTTAGGTTCCGGTCGTTGAAGGTTTCGTGACAACTTTTGAAGGAAGTCTTGGATTCTCATTCTCCAAGTTTGGTAGGTCCTCACCACTTTGAGGACAATGCCACTTTCTAGCATTGGATGTTGATTAGTCATAACACTTTGTTCATTCTCTTCCATTTGAGTACTATGATTGTATCCTATATGTGGCTTTTATTGTATTAATGTATGACTGTTGATATACCGTGGTTTCACGGTATTTTAAATATTTTTTCCTTAAGTTTAGTGTGTGTCCAAAAGCCTTTTTGTATTGATTTTTATGTAAGTTTCTCTTTATTTGCAGAAAATCTGTCCAAAGATGAACGCGGAAGTTTTTGAGCAACAAATGCAAAAAAGTTACTACCTACGGAGCTTATGACGTTCTGTCAAGCTTGCGACGGTCCGTAGGTGGCAACGTAGTGAAGCTGCTAAAGGAAGATGGGAAAGTCTGACCAAGTGTGGGATTAAGGAAGTTCATGATGGACCGTCATAGCCTTGACGGTCCGTCCTACTGGTTCGTCGCAATGACCAGAGATTAGCCCAATACCCAATTTCCAAGGAGTTTAAGTGTTATGGAACGGAGACCCTCTAAAGACCGTCATGCTTGGAACGGTCCGTCATACCTTCCGTTGAGGGTAATGAAGAGAGCAACAGAAGAATTTGTAAAGTATGGGACGACGGAGGCCATGACGGCCCGTCGTGACCACGATGGTCCATCACGAGGTCTGTCGACCCAGCCGCGTTTTGACGGATTTTCAGTAATTAGAGTCCTTCTTTTATTAGGTTTTGTTTTTTATAAACAGTTCGAAAAACCTTGTTTTGGGGGTTAGACTTTTTGGTGTTAGACTCTTTGTTAGAAAAATCTTTGATATTAGACTTTTTGATTGTTACACTTTTTCTGCAATTGATTGTTGGTGATTTTGTTGATTAATCAAGTGAATTTCTGGATTTTATTCTTTCTCATCAAAGTAAGAGCATGAATTCTTATATTAAATATATGAATATTGTGATTATTACTATGGGTAGGTGAATAATGAGGTAAAATTAACTAAAATAACAATTCCACAATAGTGTATTGCATGTATTGATAATTCTTTCGTTTAGATTTCTTTTTAACGGATGTCCAACGTTAGAACTCACGTAAATACTACTTTCCAGACCAAGGAGGTAGATAATAGGAAAAGAATTATCAATATAGATTTAGTGTATACTATCTGATCGGCTAGTGTCGATTGGTACAAGGTAATAACTTAGCCAAATATCGAATACAGTGCTTAATATGAGGTAAATAAGGGTTAGTATAGCAACACACGTAGCCGGACCAAGGTGCAGAGTGAAATTTTCTGGATGCCGGACCAAGGATTTAGAAATACATAACTTATCACTTTGCATGCAAGATACTAGGAAAGAATTGTTATAGTTAGAATTATCAAGTTAGGAACATGTGGGGAACACGTAAACCCTAGTTACTTTTATTAATTTATAAAACTCCAAGATTTGATTCTGTTAGTTGGTTACTCTAATTTAGTTAGTTATTTTCATTAATTTAGAAATAAAAACTCCCCTTTTATTGTCTTTTGTTTTCTAAGGAAATAATTGACTAAATAATAGTAATAATAAATTAAAGTTAAGTCTGAACTATTTTCCTCGTGGGAACGCTCCCAACCTCATTAGTTGGGTTCTTTACTTGATACAACCGCTTTACTTCTTATGTGAAAAGTAAGTTTGAGCGTATAAACATGCCCAATTGTTATACTCTTCTTTAGATGATTTAATATGAAACATCCTTTTTAAGAATTACATTATGTATTTTATATATATGTTCCATAAAAGTAGAAGACTATGTAATCTTCTTATACGAGGGGTCTTTGTATACTCGATATGAATATATTATGTGTAAGCGAGAGGTCTAAGTAAGCCGCATGAAGTAGTATAGATGAAAAGTTTTAAATTTTCTGCAATTTTAACCTATTAAGTAATGATGAATTCTAAGAGGCTAGTCTTAGTCTAGGGGGTACATCCCAGATGTGACACTAAAGGAAATCACAATTATTGTAATTCACGTGCAATCTCTCAAAGGCTAACCGTACATATGGTTAGACAAAATACAATGCCTGAAAGTGTTCATGAGACATAATATGATCAAATTAATATGACTGATGTATTGTCTATGTTTCTGTCAAATGCCACAATAATTAGGTAGGACTAGTTTTTTGTTCGTCTAATATTGTAAGTGGAGAGTCTACCTTACTTTTTGTATTTTAGAAATTTGTATTTACAGAAGAGTCCTCTTTATGTAACACCCCGTAGCCAAAATAGACCAAAAACCAGCTTTACTAAAAATTAACTGTAGGTGCAACCAACGGTTGCATCGAAGGACCGTAGCCTAACCCACGGTTCGTCCTGCACAACCGTCGATGGGATCAGAAACTCTCAAAAATTTCAGCCCAGAAAAAATTGGTTAAGCCTTGGACTACCCACGGATTTACGGTCTGTAGGTTAGATGACGTTTGTAGTCCGTGACCTTCGATCAAGACCCTCATCTTCCCGCTCTCTGACCAGATCTACGGATGACCAGCACGATCCGTAGCTGGACCTACGGTCCGTAGGTCTAATCGTAGGGGAATAATTTATAGACAGTTAAGGGGAAATGCAGTTGGGTCATTTTCAAATGGTCATACCTCTTAGCACAACATGCATTAGGTGTCTCAAAACCTATCCAGAGATAGATAATTGAGTCATTTTCCATAGCCACCGGCCTTACTAAAATCAGACCTCCGAGTAAAACGTTATGCCCTTTTTAGTAAAGGTCTGTCGAACCATCCCAGTCAACGGACCCAATGACGGAACGTCGTCAGATGACGGACCGTCAATCCTAGCCGTTGTTTGGTCCGACATCAACTTACCCAGAGGTCTTTTGGTCTTTTCCCACTTTGTTTAAACCTTAAGTTACTTCGTTTTGACCCTAAATAATCAGATTTTAGTCAATTTCAGCCTAGAAACATAATTAAAACATGTCTAAGTCAAATCAGTAAATCAAAAATTAGAAAAATTAGAAGCAAGAAAGGAGAAAAAGCTCAAGAACCCTAGTTCAAGAACGCAACAAGTTCCAGCAGTTCCAGGCCCAAAATTTAAGTATTTTTCCTCGGTTTTCATCACCAGGTATGTGGGATTTCACTACAACGCTTCTTTTACCCATTAGGTCCCTAGTGTTCAGTCAGATTCTTGATTCCCTTATCATGATTAAATCCAGGGTTTCTAGAACTTTAACAGAACTTCATGAATTTCAGAACCCTAGCTATGTGTCTTTTTAGTTCTTGAATTACACATGCTAGGTCAAATATTTTAGTTACTTCAGATAGACATGCCTTAGTAATAAATGCATAATTACCGGATTAATTATTGCATTACCAGATTAATAATTGCATTCCCAGTTTGCATGTTCAATTTTGAGCTATCTAGTATTTACAGAAAACTCAGTTATAATCAGTTAATTACATAATTCATGGGAGTATCATACTACCGAGTTAGAATAGGGTTCAGCCTACCCTATAGTCCCAGAATTACTAGCCAAGTAGGTTGTAAGTCCCCTCTGTGGGCAATCAGTTAAGTGATCACGCCAGCATGCCTTTATACCTCTGGCAGGGTATATTGGTTCCTCTCGATAGGCCGTATACATCGGACTCAACATTTAGCTCATGTGGTTTAATTATTGCTTTTTAGTAGCTCCCACTGATCGGTTAGACTCTCTGCATTGACCATTTATCAATATATTCATTATTCAGCTTCAACATGTTATAAATTGGTCATTGCAATTAGTTTTCTCAGAATTCAGTTTATCATGTCAGATTATTATACTTGCTTTTATGCTTGTTTAGTTATGTTTTATTTCAGCTTTACTCTATCCTACATGCTCAGTACTTTTCAAGTACTGACACATACATGTGTTATATCTTCTCAAGATGTAGGTTCAGGTTCCCAGCATCCAGATCACGCATAGATCGATTTCTAATCTCCAGTTCAGCAGATTCAGTGGTGAGTTCTCATTCTCCGAGGACAACAGTCATGAGTGTCATTTTAGTCTGTAGTCATTTAGTTTAAGTTTTTGCTAGATTTAGATGGGGCTTGTCCCATTATTTCTAGTCCAGTTTAGAGGCTTATATCAACCATAGTTAGATAAATCTTAGTATTGAGTTAAAATTTCCTTTGTATTAAACTCATTGTTTTCAAATATCTCAGTTATAGAATATGAGTATTCCCCATCTTTTCAGATTTAATTATGATTTAGCTTTCGCATCACTTATTATCTTTAGCATGCTCATTATCATGCAAGTAGGTTTAGCTTGGGATAACTAATGGTTCTATGTTCCGTGTCTGTGTCTCTAGGGTAGTTCGGGGCGTGACAAAACTTGATATTAGAGCATTAGGTTTAAGTGTCCTAGGATGTATGAAAAGCAGCAATAAGTAATGTCCTTTTCATGGGTGTGAAGTGCACCACATCTAATGAGATGGAGGTTATTTTAGGAAAAATTTCACTTTCTTGGTATTCTTATCGTGTGCGAGTTATGATATTATTCCATTTTAACTTGACGTTCTACGTTTCAGATCATGTCTCCTCATAGAGCTAATGCTAGGAATGTGAACGCAAGGAATGCAAACGTAGGACCTCCAGTCCCAGATCAAGAAGTCTCTAATGATGAATTCACAAATGCCATACAGATGTTGGCTCAGAGTATGACTAACTAGAACAATCGGGTTCATGCTCATGTAAATAAAAATGGTGGATCAGTGGTAGCAAGGGTCCATGACTTTGTTAGGATGAATCCTCCTGAGTTCTTAGGATCAAAACCTAATAAGGATCCTTAAAATTTATTGGATGAGATCTAGAAAATCTTTGAGGTAATTCAAGTCACTGAGAATGATCAGGTGTAGTTAGCATCATACCAGTTGAAGGATTTAGCTCATATCTAGTACACTAAGTGGAAGGAGAATAGGGGTGAAAATGCGGCTCCTATCACTTGGGACTGATTTAGTGATACTTTTCTCGATAGGGTAACATGACAGTCCAAGAGTATGGACTCAAGTTTAACCAACTCTCCAAGTATGCTCCTCAAATGGATGCTGACTCCAGGGCTCAGATGAATAGGTTTTTGTATGGAGTGTCAGATTTGGTGAAAACTGAGTGTAGAAATGCAATGTTACTTGGAGATATGAACATCTCTAGACTTATGACGCATGCTCAGCAGGTTGAGGGTGATAAGCTTAGCGAACAGGCTAAGAAAAATAAGAAGTCTAGGACTAGGAACTATGACTATTCTCAGCAAAAATCGGGTGGTGGAAATTGTTCGTAGGGTAAGAAGAATTTGTCGGCTCCAACCCTTTCATCAACCAGTGTTCCATCCTCCAAGATCAGGTATAACCAGAAGGGTAGTGCACAAGGTTCTAAATCTCAGTGAAGTGTTTCAAGCACCAAGACTTACCCAACTTGCCCTATGTGTGGTAAGAACCATCTGAGCGAGTGTCTTGCAGGAAAAGAGGGATGTTTTGGGTGCGGTCTGTCTTGTCACAGGTTGAGGGATTGTCTTTCTAGACAAGGTCAAGGAGGTGGTAATGGTAGAGCTCAGTCTACAACTTTAGCAGCACCACCACGTCACCCAACTCAGTAGGGTAACTCATCTGGTACAGGTGGCGGTCAGCGCCAGAACAGGTTGTATGCTCTTCAGGCTCGCCAGGATTAGGCAGGTTCTCCTAATATAGTCACAGGTACGTTACGTGTCTTTGACCTTGATGTTTATGCATTGTTAGATCCAGGGGCTTCTCTTTATTTTGTAACTCCTTACATAGCAGTCCAATTCAATGTTAGTTCACAAGTTCTCTCAAAACCTTTCTCAGTCTCTACTCCAGTTAGTGACCAAGTTAAAGCTAGACGGGTATACAGAAATTGCTCTCTCACAGTCTCTCAGAAAGGCACCTCAGCAGATCTAGTTGAGTTAGAAATGGTAGACTTCGATGTCATTCTAGGTATGGGTTGGTTACATTTCTGTTATGCCTCAGTCGATTGTAGAACAAGGATTGTTCGTTTTCAGTTTCAAGACGAACCAATCTTAGAATGGAAGGGTAGTAGCTTAGCGCCTATGGGTCGATTTATTTCTTACCTTAAGGCCAAAAAGATGATCTTAAGGGTTATCTCTATCATCTAGTTCGGGTTAAGGACTCTAGCCTTGAAACCCCAACTCTTGAGTCAGTTCCAGTAGTTTGTGAATTTCCAGAAGTTTTTCCAGAAAATCTTTCTGGAGTCTCTTCTGAAAGGGAAATCGACTTTTGAATTTATCTCCTTCCAGATACCCAACCTATTTATATTCCTCCTTACAGAATGGCTCTAGTAGAGCTTAAGATATTGAAAGAGTAGTTGAAAGACCTTCTAGATAAGGGCTTCATCAGACATAGTATTTCACCATGGGGTGCCCCAGTGTTGTTCATAAAGAAGAAAGATGGTTCTCTCAGAATGTGCATTGACTATAGACAGTTGAACAAGGTCACAATCAAGAAAAAGTATCCCATCCCCATGATTGATGACTTGTTTGACCAAATTCAGGGTGCTAGCCATTTCTCAAAGATAGACCTCAGATCGGGTTATCATCAGCTTAGAGTCAAAGATATTGACGTTCCAAAAACAGCCTTCAGAACTCGGTGTGGTCATTATGAATTTTTAGTTATGTCGTTTGGACTAACTAATGCTCCTGCATCTTTCATGAATTTGATGAACAGATTCTTAAATACTAATTGGACTTGTTCATTTTCATCTTTAGTGATGATTCTCATTTACTCTAGGAGTGAGCAAGAACATGCAGGTCATTTGAGCGTTGTTCTGCAGATTCTCATGGATCACCAGTTATTTGATATGTTTATTAAACACGAGTTTTGGTTGAAATACGTTGCTTTTGTTGGTCACATTGTATCTAGCGAAGGGATCCGAGTGGATTCGCCAGAAGATAGAAGAAGTGAAACAGTGGCCCAGACCTAGCTCTGCTACAGATATCAGAAGTATCTTAGGTCTATCAAGTTCTTACAGAAGGTATATGGAAAGATTCTCCTCCATAGCCTCACCATTGACAAGGTTGACTCAGAAGATGGTCAAGTTTCAATGATCAGATGATTGTGAGAAGAGTTTTGCAGAGTTGAAAACAAGATTGACTAGAACTCCTATCTTTACTCTACCAGGGGGTTTAGATAGTTATGTGATCTATTGTGATGCATACAGAGTTGGCCTAGGTTGTGCGTTGATGCAGCGGCATAAGGTGATAGCTTATGCCTCTAGACAACTTAAGGTTCATTTGTAGAACTATCCAACTCATGACCTCAAGCTTATAGCAATGGTGTTTGCACTCAAGATCTGGAGACACTACCTGTATGGTGTTCACGTAGATGTGTTCACTTACCATAAGAGCCTTCAGTATGTGTTCACCCATAAAGAGTTAAATCTTCGCTAGAGGAGATGGTTGATGTTCCTTATGAATTATAATAGGAATGTGCATTATCATCCGGGTAAGGCTAATGTAGTAGCAGATGCTCTTAGTAGATTATCTATGGGTAGTATAGGCCATGTTGAGGACGAAAGAAAGGAGCTAGTGAAGGATGTTCACAGGCTTGCTCACTTGGGATTTCGCCTTATGAGCATATCTGACAATGGTGTAACAGTTCAGAATGGGGCAGAATCATCTTTGGTAGTGGAGGTTAAGGAAAAGCAAGGCACTGATCCAATCTTGCTTGAACATAAGTTTGCAGTCCATACTCAGAGAGTGGAGGTTTTCTCCCAAGGGGGAGATGGTGTACTTCGCTACCAGGGTAGATTGTGTGTTCCTGATGTGGGCGAGTTAACACAATATATTCTTAAGAAGCCCATACCTATAGGTATTCTATTCATCCAGGTTCCACTAAGATTTACTGCAATCTGCGAGAAGTCTATTGGTGGAATGACATGAAGAGGGACAAAGCAGACTTTGTGAGTAAGTGCCCTAATTGCTAGCAAGTAAAGGTAGAACATCAGAAACCAGGGGGTATTACTCAAGAGATCGATATTCCACTTGGAAGTGGGATGTGATAAATATGGACTTCAGCACAGGATTAACGCATACTCGCAGACAACATGACTCCATTTAGGTGATAGTTGATAGGATGACTAAGTATTCTTGCTTCTTAGCGGTCAAGACTACATATTCGGCAGAAGACTACGCAAGGCTTTACATTAATGAGATTATGAGGTTGCATTGGGTTCCTTTTTCTATCATCTCAGTTAGAGGACCTCAGTTTACTTCTCATTTTTAGAAGTCATTTTAGAAAGGTCTTGGTACTCAAGTTAACCTTAGTACAACATTTCATCCACATACGGATGGGTAGGCAGAACGTACCATTCAGACCTTAGAGGGTATGTAAAGAGCTTGTGTGATTGATTTTAAGGGTAGCTGGAATGATCACCTTCATCTTATTGAGATTGCCTACAATAATAGCTACCATTCTAGCATTCTGATGGCCCCTTATGAGGCTTTATATGGGCGTAGATGTAGATCTACTGTTGGTTTGTTTGAAGTAGGTGAAGCAGCTTTGATAGAATCAGATTCAGTCCTTTATGCTATGGAGAAAGTGCCACTCATTAGAAATAGACTTAAGACATCCCAAAGTTGTCATAAATCTTATGCAGATATAAGTAGAAGGGAACTAGAGTTCCAAGTTAATGACTGGGTATTTTTGAAAGTCTTACCTATGAAAGGGGTGATAAGATTTGGGAAAAAAGGGAAGCTCAGTCTTAGATATGTAGGCCCTTACAAGATCTTGAAAAGGGTTGGCAAGGTGGCATATGAGTTAGAGTTGCCAACAAAATTAGCAGTTGTGCATCCGGTCTTCCACATCTCACTCTTGAAGAAGTGTGTGGGTGATCCAGCCTCTGTAGTGCCAATAGAGAGTGTGGCGGTGAAAGATAGTATTTCTTATGAGGTTGTACCAGTCAAGATTTTTGACCATCAGGTGAGAAAGTTGAGAAACAAAGAAGTCGCTTCGATCAAGGTTTTGTGGAGGAGACAGTCCATAGAGGGAGCTACTTGGGAAGCAGAAGCAACCATGAAAGCCAAGTATCCCCACCTCTTTCCTTCCAATTACACTCTAATTTGTGGTAATAGTTCCTCTTAAGTTTTCCAGTAATTCATGCAAAAAATCAGTTTTAGAATCATGTTCCCTTATTTGCACTTGCATTTTCAGCGTAGTTGCATTTAGTGGGAACTCAATTCAATCAGAAACTCAGTTCTCAATGTTAAGTAATAAGGTTTGCATCTCTCTCCCTCTACTTCAGCTAGTTTAGTATTCGTTCGAGGATGAATGTTCCAAAAGGAGAGATAATGTAACACCCCGTAGCCAAAACAGACCAAAAACCAGCTTTACAGAAAAAATATGTATGTGCAACAAATGGTGGCATCGCCAAACCGTATCCTAAACCACGGTCCATCCTGCACAACCGTCAATGGGATCAGAAACTCCCAAAAATTTCAGCCCAAAAAAATTGATTAAGTCTTGGACAACGGATGGATTTACGGTCCGTAGGTAAGACGATGGTCCGTAGTTCGTGACCATTGATCGAGACCCCCATTCACCCACTCTATGACAAGAGATATGGATGACCATCACGGTCCGTAGGCGAACCTACGGTCCGTAGGTCTAACCGTATGGGGAAAATTTGCAGACAGTTAAGGAGAAACGTAGGTCGGTCAACTTCAAATGGTAATAACTCTTAGCATAAAATGAATTAGGTGTCTCATGACCTACCCACAGATAGATAATTGAATTAGGTTTCTATAGCCATCAACCTTGCTAAAATTAGACCTCCGAGTAAAACGTGATGCTCATTATAGTAAAGGTATGTCGAACAGGCCTAGTCGACGGACCCAATGACGCGGCATCAGCCAGACGATGGACCGTCAGTCCTGGCCTTCATTTTGTTTGACATAAACTTATTCAAGGGTTTTTTGGTCTTTTCCCACTTCGTTTTAACCTTAAGCTACATCGTTTTGACCCTAAATAATCATATTTTAGTCAGTTTAAGCCTCAAAACATAATTAAAACATATCTAAGTCAAATCATTAAATCAAAAGTTAGAAAAATTAGAAGCAAGCTCAAGAACCCTAGTTAAAGAAGGCAACCAGTTCTTGCTGTTCCAGCCCCAAAACCTAAATATTTTTCCATGGATTTCATCAACATGTATGTGGGATTTCACTAGTGGGTTCCTTTCACCCATTAGGTCCCTAGTTTTCAATCAGATTCTTGTTTCTCTTATCATGATTAAACCTAGGGTTTCTAGAACTTCAATAGAACTTCATGAATTTATTAAATATATTTTCCAAATAAGATTATCATGTTATTACTCAGATTATCACATAAATTTCAGAACCCTAGCTATGTATTTTTTTAGTTGTTGAATTATACATGCTAGGTCAGATATTTTAGTTATTTCAGATATACATGCCTTAGTTATAAATGCATAATTACCAGATTAGTTATTGCATTCCCAGTTTGAATGTTCAGTTTTGAGCAATCTAGTATTTACAGAAAACTCAGTCATAATCAGTTACTTAAATAATTCATGGGAGTAGCATAATACCGACTTGGACTAGGGTTCAACATACCCAATAGTATCAGAACTACTAGCAAAGTAGGTTGTAAGTCCCCTCTGTGGGCAATAAATTTACTGATCATGCCAGCATGCCATTATACCTCTGGCAGGGTATATTGGGTCCTTCGATGTGGCGTATACATCGGACTCCACAATGAGCTCATGTGGTTTAATTATCGATTTTTAGTAGCTCCCACAGATCAGTCAGACTCTCTGCATTAACCACTTATCTATATATTCAGTATTCAGCTTCAACATGTTATAAATTTGTCATTGCATTCAATTAGCTTAAAATTCAATTTATCATGTCAGATTATTATGCTTGCTTTTATGCTTGTGCAGTTATGTTTTGTTTCAGCTTTACTCTATCCTGCATGCTCAGTACCTTTCAAGTACTGACGCATACATGTGCTACATCTTCTCGTGATGTAGGTTCAGGTTCTCAGCATCCAAATCACGCATAGGTCGCTTTCTGATCTCCAGTTCAGCAGAATCAGTGGTAATAACTCATTCTCCGAAGACAACAGTCATGAGTGCCATTTCAGTCTTTAGTCATTTAGTTTAAGTTTTTGCTAGATTTAGTTGGGGCTTGTCCCAGTATTTCTAGTCCAGTTTAGAGGATTATTTCAGACATTGTTAGATTCAACTTAGTATTGAGTTAATATTTCCTTTGTATTAAACTCATTATTTTCAAATATCTCAGTTATAGAATGTGGGTATTCTCCATCTTTTAAGATTTAATTATGATTTACCTTCAGCATCAGTTATTATCTTTAGTATGCTCGTGATAATGTCAGCAGGGTCAGCTTGGGATAACTTGTGGTTCTATGTTCCGTGTCCGCGTCTTGAGGGTAGCTCGGGGAATGACACTCTAGATGTTTATTTTTAGAATAGGACCAAATTGTATAGGGTTGAGTCGACAAATCTTAGTAGGTAGGTCAACTTGACCCACCATAGGATTAGAGGTAAGTCCTAGCCCCCCTCCTTGAATATATTTTTGTTTTTTTATTAATGATAAGGCCTAGGGGTGTTGGTTGCTAAGTCCCTAACCCCCCCCCCCCTAAGGCCGTTAAATGAAAAAAGACCCAAAACATCAAAGCCCAAATATTAAACACTAAACCATAGATATTGAACCTATTCTAAACCCTAAACACTAAAATTTAACAAAGCTCAAAATAGTAAAACCCAAACATTAAACACGAAAACGTAGATATTAAACCCTAAAACATAAAAAAACTAAACCCTAACCCTAAACCCCAAGCCCAAGCCAAAAAAAATTTAAAAAACAAAGACTAAACACTAAACAATAGATATTAAGCCTCAAATCCTAAAACCTAAAAAAAACTAAACCCCAACCCTAAACCCTAAAACCCCTAGGAAAAAACATCAAAACCCAAACATTAAACACTACATGATAGATATTAAACTCCAAATCTTGCCCAAACCCTAAAACCTAAAAAAAAAAGCTTACCCCAAACACTAACCCTATAAACCTAAACCATAAATCAGATCGCTTTTCATTTTCATGAAGGTTTTCTCTCTCCGTTCTCTCTATGAAAATTTTCTCTCCCTAGACTTGTTCCAAAAGATAACTAGTGGTCACTTTGGGAAAAAATACACAGTTCCACCGAAATGGCCACTGCACCACCGGTGATGATCAAACAATCCCCAGACCAATGCGAAATGGTAGCTTTGGAAGAGACACGTCTTCTCCTACAAGAATCACCCTCTAAATCAAACCACAACTCCTCGGGATATGAATTACAATCTAGAGATCACTGTTCATCTCTCTGAAATGGAGTTAAGTGGGCGACATAAATTATTTTGTTAGAAAAATGTGTGGTGATTCATCTCGTTTCAGTTGATGGAATGAACTCAACACCTAAGGATCCATCTATGGTTGCAAAATCAAACGATTCTCTCTTTCCAATAGAAAGAAGTGATCAGGCAAATTTAGATGAAAAATTGCCCAAATCACCTTTGAGCTCATATGAACATTTATCGAAATTGAAGTAGTTTTTAGAGAAACAAATTACATTTTTAGACTCTACTCATCATAGTGATCCTAACCACACCGATATCAACTATGTTAATGAAGAAAACAATTTTGGCACAGGTTCCGGTCAAGTCGTCGGAGCTCCGGAGAACACTTTAAATATTAATTCGATGAATATGAATACCAGTGCTAATACACAGGAAGGTGGCATGAGAGACATAACAACATCAGAACAGTGTTCAAGTTCTAATTGGGTTGTTGTTCTCTCTAAGAATCATGACAATGGAGTAACAATTATGTAGCACCCTAAAATGAACTAAGGTTAACTAGAGCTTTGTGAATGTTTCTCGAGTTAAATTTAAGTTAAAATGAGTTATATTGATGTTCTTAGGTAGTGTGTGAAGTTTGGAGGTCAAACGTCCAAGAACGTCCATGATGTTCACAAAGGTGTGCCTTAGAGAGTGCTTGTGTGTCTTGGTGTGTTTGAGTGAGTTTTACGTATTTGTTTTAGTAAAAATTGATGTGGTATGTTCCTAAGACCTAGAATAATATATTTAGGGGCTTAACATCCGGGTAAAACACCACCTAGGACCCACGAGGGGCCATAGAAGAGGACCCCACCGCTTGGGAAAAAGCTGCCAAAACAGTGACCAAACGACGACCCAAGCGAAGGTCTGTTGGTTAACCAATGGTCCTTCGACCATAGGGAGTCGATTGGACCTGCAAGGCAGGACAGCCTTCCCTTGAATATGGATAAGTCCCGACCAGCGAGACCCTACCAACGATCCGTTTGTTGACAAACGGTCCGTTCGTTGGTCCGTTAATGGAGACTGTCCAAAAAACTGTAATTTTTCTGCCAAGACTTGGGGTGTTTGGTAAATCCACCCCAATATTTTATGAACCATGGACGTGTATTTAGGGTTTATTAGGTATATTAAAGTGTTTTAGACCCTATGACCTAATTTTAGACACCATTTCCTAAAATTTGAAACCCCTCTCCCTTAGAAGACTCTCTCAAGTCACCGTGGAAGCTAGTCAAGAAGAGCTAGAAGGGACTGTTGGTGGACGTTTCTTCATCAAAAATAATTGGGGTTTCTTCAATGTGTGGTATTGTATCCATCATTGAACTCTCTTCCATTCAAGGAACCCCTTTTCAAAAAGAATTCAGAAAGAGTTTTCAATCCTAGTTTCCTCTATCTTCAACTCTAAATATGGATCTTGCATGAAAACATTTTAAATGATTCAAATATGATGTTTCTAATGTTTGTTGGGAATTTTAATTCTAAAACTTCAATGAAAACTTGTTAAAGATTTATCTTAAGGAATGGGTTAAATGAGCATGAATTTGTAGTCTTTAAGCCTTATTTTTTTTGAGTTGATATTGTTGTTTAGCTACTCTAAGGGTTATTTTATGATGAAATGTTGAGTAAAATTGTAAATAGGTGTGAAGACTTTGGAAGAATGGTAAGTTGGTTTCATTGTTAACTCTCTTTATGAATTTCTCTTGAGTGGTATGGTCCACCTTCTTGGTGGTGGTGCTTAGTTGATTAATTTGATTTTATGTAGTATAGATTGTAAGTGTGACTTTCAAGTCCTAATATATGAAATAAAGTTATATTGAAGATGGTCCTTGTATTATGTATTATAAAGATTAAATTGCATGTTTTGCTCATATTATGAAGAATAATTATATATATGTGAAGCATGTAAAGTGTGTGATGTGATGAATGAAGGTCTAAGCATGTATAGAAGTTAAACGTAAATGAAATGATGCTTATGTGCAAGGTGGGCTCACATTTACACTCACACTCACACTTGAATGAGTGAATGAACCTAAGTTAATCAAAAGAGGAGTGTTGGGGTGAACACTCTTCGTTAGTTGAGATGAAGTGTTTAGTAGAAACCTCACTAAATGCTAAGGGCTTTTTAAGATAGGTTGGAGGATGAATGTCCTTCGTTAGTTGAGATTTGGTGTTCACTAGTTATCCTTAACCTATAGTTTATAATGTTGAGAATTCGTAGGGAGTTATGCCTAGCACCGAGAGGATATGAAGAAGAGGTGGTTATACTTTGTTAGTGAGATGTTGTATTCTAATGTACCTCTTTAGATGACTACTCCTCGTTAGTAGAGAATGAGTTACTTAGTAGCAATCTCCTTTCCCTTAACTATGCACCTGTATAGGTGTAGCCATTGGAAAAGCCATGTAAAAGCTAAGAGAATGATCTTACTCTTGGCAAGTGAGGATCCCTGATCTAATAGGGGTTAATATCGGGATTCCATGTCTAGCTCTCATGGTCTATGTCGGTTAAGCTAAATCCCACAAAAGAAATGAAAATGCTAAGTCTTCTAAAAGAGTGTGCTACTTAGGGTAGGTAGTGGAGTGGGACGCTATTTATCCATTGCACTAGGTAGGCATTCCGAAAGGGGAGTCTTAGTGATAGATTTGTGAATTGAATGAACCAAGTCTCCTAAAAGAACGTACTACTTAGGATAGGTAGTGGAATGGAACGCTTTCTATCAAATTGCACTAGGTAGGACCTTACAAAAGGGGAGTCATGGTGCCAAGCCTTCTAAAAGAGTGTACTAATTAGGGTAGGTGGTGGTATGGGATGCCATCTACTCATTGAAATTAGAAGGCATTCTGAAAGGAATCTTGGTGACTTATTTGAGTGGTTTCCCAATGTTTTGTTGTTGAAGTGGTGTCTTGTTCTCCCGAGGTGAGTAAGCTGAAAAAGGGTAGTCTCGAGGATCACTTTGGTGTGCATTTAAAGAGGCATATACACACTTTCATGTCTTACCTAGGTGAGTCTTAGGATAACCTCGGTAGGGAAACTCCTATAGAAATGAGTTCACTTCCTTCATTGGCAATAGCTTGGAAGTTCACTATTTTGGAGTCACTTTAGTTCAGTGTAATGTCATAGGAAGCTTACTGTAAAATTCTTTCTTTTATTAAAATTATGGAAATTCTTCTCTAAGTGTTAAATAGTGTTTCTTATGTTGTTTTACTTCTAACTTCATGAATGTTTTACTTTTTGGAATGAAAAAGTGGTTTTACTAAAATGTCCCTTTTGCATGCTTTTCCATATGCCATACTTAGTACATTGTTTTGTACTAAACCCATACTTTTCTATAATCTATATGTATAGGTTTTGGAGGCAAAGTTGAAGTCTAGAAGGCAATGATTGGGAAAGTTCCTCTCAAAACAAAGTGTGTCCTCATATATCCGAAGGCATAATTCCTATCTTCTTACTTTCCTTATGTTAAGACTTGTTATGTATTTCTTTAATTTTAAAGGGCCATGTCTCTAAGTTATTTATGTTGTGTCTTTAAGTTGGCTTCTGACGATGAGATTTTCTAAGTATTTATAAAAAAATTCATTTTTATATTAAATGTCTTAAAAAAATTAAAATTCCGCACTACTTTTCATCTCTTATGTAATGAACGATAGTTAAAGTGCTTGTACAAGACCCCAAAGGGTCAAGTACGCCCGGTCATGATCCAAGGGTTCTCCCTCACTTTTATGGGGTACTTTTGGGCCCTGACAAATTAGTAAGACCAAATTGATAAATACAATGCCAATGAACCTCAGGGAGGAGAACAAACATCAATAGGCAATAAAATATTGGAGATCAACACTGAGGTAAGTTTGAAATGCAATGATCATTCCGTATCAGCTAACACTCCTAATACAGGTAAGGTGTTTGTTGAAATGCCTCCAACCAAGGAAGGATGCATGAACAAACATGCAGTGAAGGGAAACAACATCAATAATACCCCAATGGCTATGGATACTAATGGAGATCAAGGAACACAAGAATTTGGTTTAGATCATTCGCCAAAAGAGAACAGTAATATAGTAGGTAAGTTAACTGTTAATTCTTACAATAACCATGATCATAACAAACCTGATAATCTGCATAACTCTAAGAACCAAAATGAGCATGAGAAAGGTAGTAATGTGCAAGTTGATGGAAAGGCACCAGCTAGGAGGAACATAAACATAGGAAAAACTACCACGGAGACTAGAATTCCCCCACCCATCAAAGTCTCATCAAATTTTCATACCTACAAACCCAACCATCCCAAAAGCAACCAAATCTGTCCTAAAAAGAACCAAACCCAAAAACCAACAACTACAACACAGACCTCCTACTAGCAGCTTCAGTAACAAAAATAACTTCACCCAACTTGCTGACACCCTCCCCCCAACTGTGGAACAAACCTTAGCAAACAGGTTGAAATCCATTCAAAACAGCAATGTCCCTAAATTATACATATCCCCTCCTATCATTACCACTAAGCAAGGATACCCCTCTATAACATTCCTTGGGGATGATTTCATGAACAAAATTGCTAGTAGATGCAGGTATTTGGTGGGTAAATTCACCAACTCCGTACCCAGAATGGAGTCGATCAGGAATTTCAAGATTACACACTACAACTTGAGACATATTTACATAGATTTTGATAATGAAGATGACCACATTAATGTTTGGACAAAGCAAAAAATGTACATTGCAGGACACTCCATGAAAATTTAAATATGAAATCTAGAGTTTAAAACAAAAGAGGAGACTCCAGTAGTACCAATTTGAATCACATTACCCGAGCTACCTTGGCATTGTAACTATATGAATACACTGACTCCTATGTTGTCTCCTATTAGCAAAGCTTTATAGTTTGACTTAGCATCTATGCAGAAAACTAGGGGTTCTGTAAAAAAATCAAAATCCAGATTGATCTAAGGAAATACCTAGACATGTTTGGCTTGGTTATTCTGAAAAAAGTCCAACTAGAGGCAAGTGGAAAATTATTGAATATGAAGGAGAAACTGCAGTCAAAAATCAGAACCAAGAAAGAGAACCAAATGCTATGAATAACACTCGCAAAGAAGAACAATGACAAATCCAAGGCAAGAAAAGGAACAAGAACCACACTCATAACCAGGATCAAAGTAAGGTAAATAACTCTCAATGCAGGTACATCAGATTAAGGATACTCAAAAGCAACAAAACATGTAAGGAACATGTATGAATGGTAGCCCTTTGCAAATGGTGAGACAAATCTGGTGATCAGATTCCTGAACCCCACCCCCTGTAATTGTTGATGATGATAAGTTTTGTGACAATTACAAACCTTCCCCTGTAATTGTTGTTGAGGGTCATTGCTGTCACAATGACACCCCTTCCCCGGAAACCCCATTGGTTGCAACTGATGTAGTTAATGAAGGGAGGATGGATGTGAAGGAGAAACTTATAACATGCAGGAAGGGGATCCGAAGGGTAGGGAATTGTTTCAAGCTCCTGCTACCACTAATTATTCAGATAATAAAAAATAGAGTACAAAGGGTACAACCAAATAAACAGCAAAACAGTAAGGATGAAGATCAACAGGTTAATGACAAAATTAAGAAAAATATTCTTCTTAAGAGTTCTATGACCAAGTATATGAGTGATAAAGCCAGTAATACCAAGCAAATGACTAGTCCCAAAAGCAAAAACAAACCAAACAAGAAAAACAGGGAATCTAACAAGAAAAAGCAGGCAGCACAACAACAAAATTAGCAGATCCAGACTGAACCTGTTCACACTTGAAGTGCCTGTAAAAAATTTGTTATAGTGGCTTAGCAACAAGCCCTAGATGTGATTCCTTCTAAGGCTCAATTTAGTACACCATCCCCTGGCAACCCAATAGATTAGGCAAATCTAAAAAGTATAGCAAGAGGCTAAGCATTTTGATGAATATCATGTTGATAATTCTGAGGATGAAATAAATGTTGACAACCAACCACTTAATATTCAAGACAAGGATGAAGAAACTAGTGAATAGTTGATCAAAGCTTTTAGTCTTAGCAATGATGTTGAATTAGACTATGAGCTTCAACAGGTTACTACAAAGCAAGGCCTCTCCCCCAGAGGTATATATTTGGAAAGATTTCCACCCAAGAACTCTCTTCCCATGGCCTCAGTCACTACAGGCAGACCAAACACAAGATTATTTACCTCCAGATAATCTGAATGATTAACACAATTATTTCGAATGGTAGTGGTATCAACACACATGGTATCACAGAAATACACTCACAAATCTAAAACTATTTATCATTTGTCCATGATTGCCATCCTTGAGCCTTTTCAGACAGTACTCATATGAGTATGTTTAAAAGCAGGCTTGCCATAGATCATGTTACTATCAACAATAATGGAAAAATTCGGTTGATTTGGGCAGCTGAGATTTCCTGCAATGTACTGGAAGCAGATGAACAACAGATCACTTGTGAAATCAACCACGTGGAAGCACTGGGTACTTACATCACAACCTTTGTTAATTCTAAGTGCAACGATTATCTCAGAAGACCTTTATGGGATAAGATGCTACACTATGCAGATACTAGGAATGATGTTCCTTGGGTGTGTGGTGGTGATTTCAATGTTATTACAAACAAAGAGGAAAAGCTTGGAGGAATACCCTACAACATTATAAAGAACCTTGAGTTCATTGGTGTTATTGAAGCTTGTGGATTAATGGACTTGGGGTTCAGTGGACCCAAATTTACATTGTCTAACCAAAGAATCTGTAAAAGGTTGGAAATAGTGATGTCTAATAAAATGGCTTCAAGATATGCCACACACTAGCGTCACTCACCTTCCGTCTGTGGGGTCATACCACTGTCCAATTCTAATGTGGATGAATTTCAAGCCTGCTAACTACATAAAATAATTTAGATTCCTTAATTGTTGGGCTGATCAACCTAACTTTCTAGCTGATATGTCTGGTTGCTGGAACAAACATATGGAAGGGGACCCTATGTGTATTTTCCATCAGAAAATGAAGAGGGTTGCAGCTACACTCAGTTCTTGGTCTAAAATACTATTTGGAGACACCTATGCTAAAGTCAAGGATTATGATGATAAGGTTAAAAAAATACAGAAGAAAGCTTGATTCATAAAAATACAGATGAAAATAGACCTGCACTTCATGCGATTGATGCCTATTATATAAGATATTTGAAAATTGAAGATTCTATTCTTAGACAAAAATCACAACTTAACTGGTTCAAGGAGGGGGGGGGGGTGGAAACTCGACATTCTTTCATGCTTTGATAAGAGGAAGGGTAGGAAGTTGTTTATCACAAAATTATTGACGATAATGATGAATGGATATAGAGGGATGACAGTACAGAAGAACCTGCCTATGTGCACTTTCAGACTATTTTCACTGGAGAAGAGAAGTGTATTGAGAAGACTCCAAGGATGGTTACTCATGATCAATACACTTTTTTCACTTCCAACTATTGAGGAACTGAAAGAGGTAGTTTATTCAAAAGTGTTGGCGCATTATTAAATAAGATTTATTAGTTGTTACTGTAACACCCCAACGCGGCGGACAAGTAATATATGAATACATGTTTTACGAGTCACCTATAATGAGAAGGTAAACTACTACTATGCAGATATATTTACTAATGGGAAACTTCATATACAACACATGTTGGCTAGCTGAACCGATACATATGACAAGTACTCTATAAATACAAATGATATCTTTACAATGTCTATGAAGCTTCAACTGGGATCCATGATGGTACTTCTATGAAAATACGCATCGTAAGACTCGTCAAAGTCCCAAATCAACTTGGAGCTCACCAACAATCACTAAGTTTAATGTGCTTCTATTGGAAAGATCTACTAGTTGAGCACTTGTACCTGCAACATTAACTGCAAAGGATGGCAGTACGAAAGAATGTACTGAATATGTAAGGCATAATACAACCATAAGTAAAATGAGAGATCAAGTGAAACTAATTACCTATAGATAAGGATTAGAAACCACCTTTGCTTTATACTTATGGAATTGTGTATGTTACATTCTTTTATTTACTTTTCTGTGAATTATAATATTTGTAAGATATATGATACAAATGACCAGTTGATCAATGGTAGGAGAGGATGACCCATGCTAGGCATTTTAACCCCTAGGATGCTGTCCTCATAATTCCACGAATTTATTGACCCATGCTAGGCTTTCTCCCATAAGGTTCCACCCTTTTATACCAATTGGGATTGACCCATGCTAGACATTTTCCCCTTGGATGCCACCCATAATCATACATATTGCTTTCCTTATGTTCTTTAATATTTGAGATTGTTGCTTAGATGTTCATAACTCTTTTTAGATTGTTCTTTGGATAATCATAAAACTTTTGAGATTGTTATTTTGTTGATAATAACTCATTTGTATTGCTATTTTGGTGATCATAATCATTGTTGATATTTTGAACTATGGATTTAGTAAAAGTACATAAGTGTATGGACTTACGACAATAACCATGACATTGGAAGCAAATGTAACACCAACTTAATACTTAGGATCTTATACGACTCAGTAAGCGTTTTGACATCTCATATTGAAGCACATTAAGTAAACACATTTAATATTCATCCAAGAGATTTGAACTCAACATAAGAGTCGAATACTCTGAAAGTAGAACCAAAGGAGAATGTCGACAGATTCAACTTAAGGACAAATACATATTCCAAGTAAGTAAATATAAAATGTATAGTAGAGAAAGTGGGGATATTGTGAGGTAACATTATAGTGTAACACAATGGGAGTAATAATCAATAAAGGGAACACATGATCATGTGAAAGATGACATATACAATAGAATAGATAATTGAAGCAAGTTGGCAAGATTTGGGCAGATCGTATATGCAACATATAAAGATATGTACCATGTGTAATCTAGGTTCACTTTGATTTATATACGGGAAATATATGTCAGGGTTACTTTGATGATGAAACAAGTTTAAACCTTGCATGCTAATATTTTGTAGGGTAAACACGTACATTTAATAAAAATCTCATATCAGTGTGCTCAATTAATTGCTCAAGGGAGTAGGAACTATAACCATCGATCAGTCACTACCAAGGGAACTTAGAAAGATTACTTTTTGTAATGCAAGTTTGGATTCATGACGAAGAAATAGGAAATCGAATAGACTTACATACCTCAATTCCCAATTCATATATCTTATGAAGTGTCAACCTGTCCTTTAACGTCATTGTTTTATCTGCAACAACCAATCATTAAGGCCATAATATTAGTAGCTTACCAACCAACTCAGGATATTTCAACTCATCAAAGTAGTAGCCATCCTATAATCTTTCTAGTAGATTGTTTTCTTTCACAAATTCTATCCTTTATAGTTGTTTACAGGAAACAACCTTCCCATGGAACGGGCAGTGAGTTTACCAAAATTTTAATTTAAGATGTATCACCATAGCCAATAAATCACACCTCTACAACTTTCCGCAATCATTCCCTAAGTACATCCATGACCTCCCATACCAAAAAATCAATACAATAGTAGTCCCTAACACTCAAAAATAATCAAAAGACTTGAATGTATGGTTTTAAATGACCATCCCACGAGTTGCGATAAACAAGTAAGTCCGGAATTCTCAAATAAACTACTAATTAAAGGTTGTGGAGCACCCTTACCTTGGCTATCTAAATCCGTTATTCTCATTCAATTACTCTTTTTGTAACCTTCTCTTAATCTTTCAAAGAGAGTGGCATAACCTTGGCTTCCAACACATATCTCTATATCTAGTTCACTCCCGTTTAAGAACTGTCCAATATACTTAAGACAATAGAGAAAATAAGGTGATCTTGTGGCTGATTTAAAATAAACAAGGTGAAAAATAGTTAGAACCCTTGTTGGAAAATTGGGTCACTATTTCATCTTGAGAGAGACAAATATATGAACTTGAGAGCTTAAAATTTGTATAAGAGGAAAAAAGAGATATTTGTATTAGATTTTTGAACTTAATAGGTTCTCTTTTGCTACCTTTATTATACTTCATTTGCATTCAACATGTGTCTTTAATTTAGGCCACACATTTAAGTAGGTGATGCACCTACTTTTCTGTTCAAATTATTTCTTCTGGGCTTGGAAAGATTGGGCCTTGGCTGTCCATTCTCCCTTATTTTTCTATTCAACTTGGGCCAAATATAGGTGGTGTTTCAACCAATAACATGGTCAAAAGAGTCTTCGTAGGTCATGCACCTACTTGGTCCTTTGACTGGTCAATAAGTCAAAGTATGTGATGCACCTACTTGTCACCTACTAACTTGGTAAGTCAAGCAAGAACCTCAATGTGTTTTTACATTTCTAGTCTTGAATACCTTTAACTTACCTTAAAACATATATACACTATGTCAATTTTCAATTCTAGACTCAAATACTACCTTATGATTTCAAGTTTAAATACTTCCATCGACGTCAACTTAATCATGTCGCATTAAAATCTATGGGAATCTCACTTTAAACCTATTTTATTTTCACTAGTCGCATAGGAAACCGAGTTCATAACTACACACAAGGCAATTAATAAGAGTTCTATAAATAGAATAAGTAAACATTGAATATGGGGTGTTACATCCTCCCCCTTATAATCATTCATCCTTGAATGATGAGTGAATCTGATAGTTTGGTTAACCTTGGAATTTCATTTGGATATTTTCAAGATTTCCCATTATAAATAGGACTATCCAAAATCCATAGACTAACCTAAAACACGTATAAGGCTAGCATGAAGTCTCAATGGATATGGTTCATAAAATATAATATGACAAATTAAACCCTTTCCTGACCATGTATAGGACTTCAACATACCTACACAAGACATGCAAATGATATGATCAAATGAACAAATTCTAGTAGGACTTATGATCATATGAGGGTACCACATGATCTCAGATCCTTATGTTGATGTTTATGATGAGGAGGGGTATTTAGGATCTCCTACCATCTTCTACTCCAAGTATCTTATGTTTTGTCATATTCCTTCCACATTACTTCAATGGAGGTTTGTACATTTTGAGCTTAGCTTACGTGCCTTTACAATCAATAATAACTATTGTATCTCCCAAAATCATTGTATATGGAACGAGCATATAAAATCATAGGCCTAATTGATCGAGGCACTACTTTCCCTTCTCTTTTCTCTCTAGATGCTTTTCTGAGACGAGTCTTATAAGAACACATAGCTATTAATATAAACTCTAAAGTTTTATGTTGCACCTTTGAGTAAGGCATTATGATAAGTTTATTATCTATGATTGTGATAAAATTTACATATATGCCCAACCTTTTCTGGTCAAAGTTATCACTGCATCATGACACAAGGAAAAAATTTTCCAAAATTATTTGAACTCTAAGTCAATAAGCACAGAGGGGCATAGAATACAGATAAATAAGTCACATTGAGTATGACAGATAGGCACACTAGCACAAAATATATGGGCATTAAGCTATATAAATACGTGATATATGAGTGCATATGAACTAAGGTAGCGTGTGATTGATTGAGCTATAAGGAACATGTAGGAAATGGAATATATGAGCACATGATTCATGAGTACAAAAGCTACAAATATAATGTGTAGAAAGTAGACTATATGACATGTAAACATAAAAGAAAATGAATTGGAGAACAAAATCACATTGAGCAAGCATTTTATATCTCATGGATAGGTGGACTAACACGTCAATGAGTACACATATGAAATATGAGCAAGTGAGCACATGACACATGTTCAGAAAAGCTATAAGGCATGTAATGCTTAAGAAAGTAGGCTAGGAGGCACATAAAATATATAGAAGTGGTCATATGAGCAATTATCTTGCAGTACTCGCACAATTGGACAAGTGACACGAGGAAGGTAGCCCACCAATAAATAACATGTAGAGAAAAAGACCTAGGAAAACATATAGCAATAAACAAGGGTACTCTCCAAAGTGTACAACACTTACATTAAAGTATTCTAGGTAACCTGTGAAAAGGTAATCCACAAAGGGAACATGACATACAAATAGATAAATTATAGAACACGCATCAATTATAATTCCATAACAAACCATCTTTGAAAACTACGAGCTAACCTGTAGAATCACTCTAACATAATAAGGGTAATAGCACTATCTTAAGAGTTACGTCACGGGTGGGATACTTCTGCTCATATTTCATACTCACCTCAAGCACATAAAATTGATTTCCCCATGTACTCTCTTCAATATCCGGAGAATCCTTATTGGTGTTCTGCTATTGGGACTTTTCTTCTCAATATAAATATTTTACTTAAGATAGAAGATAAAATCCTCAATAGTTCATCCTTTAGAGTAGGAGTCCAAGGTCAACCTTGCCTTCATTACTACGTTTTATCACTTTTGTCACATCATACTCAATGTATGGTGTCTTTTGAAGGTCATAATAGAAAATAGTGAATCTTGAATGTACCATAAACATGAAATCTAATAACATGTAAGTGTTTGGTACATATAAAGTTATATCATGATTCATAAAATCTTAGACTTATCCCCTTTGGGCTTAACTTGATAAGTCTGGTCATACCAATTGATTCTTTGAAAAAAACACAAGTGAGGGTGCTCTGACTCTTTTGCCATGCAAGATAGAAAATAATAATAAATAGCATATGATCGATTTTTTCTCTCCCTTAACTAGACGATGATTAACAAATTACTACGGGAAAATATTAAATGAACCCTGTAGGAGCTCTATACATGTGAAACATGCTCTACTTTTCTTTTGTACTAATGATGTAGATGAACTAGGTCCATGTATCTTCTATCTAGGTAACCTTTCTATTGCCCTCTTTTTCGTGTTGTTATCAGGTCTAAATATCAACACTTGAATCAATACTAAAATGATTTCTCTGTCAAACAAAGATTCACAAAGTTGTTCCGGGGTACGCCATTATAACTCGTTAGGATTGAAGAATTAATACCTTGTTATTGCATCACACACTCAACAACCTCCCTTTCATGATCACCTATCTCACTTCTTTATATCATCCTCATATCCCCCTACTCCTATAATTTGGGAATTTGACATATCCCATCTCTAATGAGATGCTCTACGTACATATTTGGCCATGTAATTCAAGCTTCATTACCACATGCTTCCTATCTAACAAAGTACATTTTTATCAAAACTAGTAGCTTCATGTACTAGATTCCACTATCTACAACCTGACTAATTACAACATACGTCTAACCAATCAATTTTTTCCCTTTTGTTAACCTTACCTTTAGTCACATACTAATCCTCCATAACCAAAACATAGATCATAATAGGAACTACCGTAATATATCATTTGCAGAAATTGGCACACTTATCCCTAAGTTTTATAACCATGAAAGAAAACAGATGTTTTTAGTGCTTATTCGGGGTTGTTGGCACATACCATATAAAATCAATATATTAGCATATTCGGGATGATATATGGTGAGAATTCGGGCCTTGTCAGCTAATTAGGGGTATATCAAACACTATGCATTGATACATTCACCTATTAGATTGTGTGACTGCCTTCTTCCGACTAAAAAAAAAGCTGGTTCAACAACATTAATTTTGAGAACATGTGCAATGCTGAAAATTCTATGTACACACACTAAGAGCAAGTGTCCTCTATAGGAATAGATCCTATAAATATGGAGGAAATATAGAACTCAAAATTTGGATACATCCTCCTAACGTTCGTGCATAGAATAGATCCTATATATATGGATAACCATACTACATCTTTCTCATTTGAACATACATGGTACAAATTGAAAAGATGCAACTTTAAATTCATATAGCATAAAAACCTTTAATTATCAATAATAAAAACAATAATATCATCTGCAAAGACTCTTTTCTTCTTGATGCAAAAATAATAATATCATCTACAAAACTTAAATGGTTGATCTGAGCCCCTCTGAACTCCATATCAAAACCATGATAGTTTTGGTTATTAACAGACACGATTCAACATTCTAGACAGTAGCTCAGCCACTAAAATAAATAGGGAAGGAGATAAGGGGTAACCCTGCTTTAGACCTCTAGTGGAGTGGAACAAAAAAACATGTCTAGTCCCATTGATAACATGGTCCTCCAAACCAAGTAACTGAAAATTTCAACAAATCCCATGTGCCTAAGTACTAAACTAGTAAAGAGGCCCATGAAAGTTTATCATAGGCCTTTGCCATGTCCAATTTAATCACAACATATACCCCTTCCTGAGGTTTTTTGATCCCATGAATGATCTCATGTCCTAACCTGATATTCTCAGAAATACTTCTTCCTCTAACATATCAATACTGGTTTTGAGAAATCAGATGAGGTAGCCTCGGATAAAATCTGCTGGCTAATATTTTGGAAATAATTTTATTGGTAAAATTACTTAAGTTACGGGCCTGAACTCTGAAAAGTTATTAGGATGCTCTACTTTAGAGAGTAAAACCAAACATGTACGGGAAATGAATTTGGGCATGAAATAACAACAGACAAAAATGTGGACAACAGTCAAGAGATCCTCTCTGATAGTGTCTCAACAATTCTGGAAAAATTCTCCCCCAAACCCATCCGGACCATGAGCTGAATTGGGACTTATGGGAAAAAACCACTTGCTTAAGCTCCTCATTGGTAGGCATACTTTGAAGTATCACATTTTTTCCAGAGTAAATAATCTAGGGATATGCTGAAGGATTTCCTCATTAATAGGGTGTTCAGTTCCAGTAAAAATATGCTTGAAGGCTCACATGATGCTTTGGCAATGTTCTCATCTCGTTCCACCCACTCATCATTTTGTGTACAAATCTTGTGTGTGTTTAGTTTCCTTCTTCTGCCCTTCATGATGGAATGAAAGTAAATAAAGATTGGAGTGGATTATAGAATAAGTTTATGAGCCTCATTTCTGTACACAGTGTTCCACCATCTCATCCCCATGTATTTTAATGGAATATAATCATTTTGGACTCCCAGGGAAACTATAGAGAACCCCAGACCTTTCTGGCAAAACTTCCTGAGTTGAAAGTGTGTTCAATAGTGTCATGTTCAGGAGAGTTACAACAAAAGCAATTTGCAGGTTCAACTCCAAAACTAGTCAGTTTCTCATTTGTTGGAAGTTTGCTTCTAAATGCTCTCCATAGCAGAAAAGAACATTTGAAAGGAATGTGTTTGTGCCATGTGTATGTATTATTAATTTTTTTTGTTCAATATTCCCTTATTAAATTCCAGGCAGAGGAACAAGTAAACTCACCTTTAGTGTTGAGGTTCCTAACAGGCTGGTCTGGTATGCCCTGTTGAATTTGAAGTTGCGTAGAAACAATGTAGAGAACTTGTGTCTCAAAATCAATTTAAATGACCTTGTTTATGTTCCATTCCCCTTCCTCTATAAATTTAGAAAAAGTAGCACTGTTGAGTGTGTTGTTGTCTCTAGTGAAATGAGCAAGAGGTCTCACACCTAGCGAATTATCACACAAAAAATAGCACGAACCAGATTTAATTTGCCACTGTATGGGAGACTCTACATTGTGTTTATTCCTCATTATCTACCTCCACAATTTAGATTCTCCAGTATCCCATTTTTTACTCACATGGTTGGACCTTTGACAGTACTTAGGTCTTAAGAATTTACCCCAAAGTGTCTGCTTGGATCTAGAAATCCACCACTATTTGTATTGGAAAGATTGACACAGCTCACTCATGATTGTGACACCAAAGCCCCTTTCATCATAAGGAAAGCTTAGATTCTTCCAAGATAACCAATGATACTTCTTCTTATTATCACTTCTCCAACCCCAAAAGAAAGAAATCATAAACCTTTGAATTTGCTTGATAGTGGTTGAAGGGGGAGAAATAGCTGAAAGGATGTGTATAGGCATAGAATGGAGTACAAGCTTGATCAAGGTAGCCTTACCACCATAACTTACCATTTTTGACTACCAACATGTGATTCTGTTAACCACTTTATTGACTTATTCTGAGAAATAAATAATTCTTGGTCTTCTAATAAAAAGTGGGCATCCAAGATAAGTAATTGGAGCTTCTTTTTGGTGAAAACATGTATATTTTTTATTCTATCAGAGGTGGTCCTGAATGCATTGGATGGGAGCAAAAAGTGACTCTTGGCTTTATTAATGAATTGTTCAGATGTCTGATCATAAGTAGCCAAAGTCTTCATAATCAGTTTGAGTGAGTGTTTCCTTCCTGAGGTGAAAATAATGATATTATCCGCAAAACTCTGGTGGTTAGTTTGGGGGCCCCTCTTTCCATATAGAAACCATGGAAAGATGGTCTTGTGGAATCTATTCAAGGATCTGAGAGCACCTCAGCACCTTAAATAAATAGGTCCAAGAAGAGGGGGTCACCTTGCTTTCAACCCTCTTTTTGAATGAAAGAAACCATATCTCTTGCCATTGATAATGATGGAGTACCAATTATTAGAGATGATTCTCCAAGTAATATCAATGAAAACTTCATCAAACCCCATTTTCCTCAAAACCAAGCAAATGTAAGACCATGATATTCTCTCGTAAGCTTAACTTAGCCATCTTTAGTTTGATCGCCACATTGCTACTAGGGGAGAAATGGACTGTCAAGGCTCAATCTTTCCAAGCCCACAAGAAATAATTTGAATGGAAAAGTAGGTGTATCCACTACTTAAGTGTGTGACCTAAATTAAATACACATGTTGGCTACAAATGAAGTACAAGAAAGGTTGCAAAAGAGAAACTATTAAGGTCAAAAATCTGATACAAATATCTCATTTTTCTTCTTATACAAATTTTAATCTCTCAAGTTTATATATTTCTCTCTCTCAAGATGAAGCAGCTACCCGATTTTCCTACTAGGGTTTTAATTATTTTTCACCTTGTTTCTTCCAAATCAGCCACAAGATTACCTTCTCTCCTTTATTGATTAAAATATATTGGACAGTTCTTCAAAGGGAGTGAACCAGAGATAGTTATATGCGTTGGAAGTAAAGGTTGCATCACTCTCTTCCAAAGATTAAGAGAAGATTACAAAAATAGTAATTGAAGGAGAATAATGGATTTAGATATCCAAGGTAAGGGTGCTGCCACAACCTTTAATTATTAGTGTATTTGAGAATTCCAGACTTACTTGGTGATTTAAACCGATAAATTCAAGTCTTTTGATTATTTTTGAGTGTTGAAGACTGCTATTGTATAGATTTGTGTATGGGATGTCATGAGAGTGATTGCGGGAAGCTGTGGGGGGCTGATTTATACGCTATTGTGATTCCAAAATTAATATTTTGGTAAACTTAATGCCCGTCAGTGGGAAGGTTGTTTCGTGTAAATAACTATAAAGGACAGAATTTGTGAAAGAAAACAATCAATTAGAAAGATTATCGGATGATTACTATTTGATTGAAATATCCTGAGTTGGTTGGTAAGCTGCTAATATTATAGCGTTAATGATCGGTTATTGTAGATTAAGACGAATGACGTTAAAGGACAGGTTGACACTTCGTAATCTATACGAATTAGGAATTGAGGTATGTAAGGCTATTCGATTTTATATTTCTTTGGCATGAATCTGAAACCTGCATTACCAAAACTAAGCTTTCTAAGTGCCATTGGTAGTGACTGATTGATAGTTACAGTTCCTACTCCCTAGAGCATTAAAGTGAGCACTCTAATATGAGTTTATTACTAAATATACGTGTTTACTCTACCAAATGTTCGCATTCAAGGTATAAACTTGTTTCATCGACAAAGTACCCCTGATACATATTTCCCTTATATAAATCAAAGTGATCCTAGATTACACATGGTACATATGTTTCAACTTGAAAATTTGCTTCAATTATCTATTCCATCGTATGTGTCATCTTTTCACGTGTTCATGTTTTCCCTTTATTGGTTATTACTCCCATTGTGTTAAACTATAATGTTACCTCACAAGATCCCTACTTGCTCTACTATACATTTTATATTTACTTACATGGAATATGTATCCGTCCATACCTTGTGTTTTGTAAATAGTTAGTGACTATTCATCTATCATATTGAGTTCAAATCTCTTGGCTGAATGTTAAAGGTCCTCACTTGACGTGCTTCAATCTGAGATGTCAAAATGCTTATTGGGTCATATCAGCTCCTAAGTATTACATTGGTGTCACATTTGCTTAAAATGTCATGGTTATTATCTTAAAGTTCATATTCATATGTCCTGTCCATAGTTCCAAATCTCAACAATGATTATGACCACCAAAATAGCAATTCCAAATGAGTTATCATCAACAAAAGAACAATCTCAAAAGAATTATGATTATCGAAATAACAATCTCAAAATAGTTATGAACATCAAAGCAACAATCTCAAAGAATCTAAGCGAAGAAATTTGTTTAATTATGGGTGGAAGCCGAGGGGCAAATGACTAGCATGGGTCGATCTCAATTGGTATAGAAGGGTAGAAGCTCAGGGCGAAATCCTAGAATGGATTGATCCCTATTGGTATGGAAGGGTTGCAGCTCAGGGGCAAAAGCCTAGCATAGGCGGATCCCAATTTGTGGAATTACGACGACAACATCCCAGGGGTTAAAAATCCTAGCATCCTCTCCTACCACTTATCAACTGGTCATTTGTAATATATGTCTTAAAAATATTATAATGCACAGAAAAGTAAATAAAAGAGTGTAACATAAACAATTCTACAAGTATAAAGCAATGGAGGTCTCTAATACTTATCAATTGGTATTTGGTTTCAATTGACCTCTCATTTTACTTATGATTGTATTATGCGTTACATATTTAGTACATTCTTTCGTACTGCCGTCTTTTATTGGGAATGCTGCATTTCATGTTGCGGGTACAAGTACTCAATTAGTAGATCTTCCCAATAGAAACACAATATATTCAGCGGTTGTTTATGATCTCCAGGTTGATTCGGGGCTTTGCCGAGTCTTTACTATACATATTTTCATACTGTTGCCCTCGTGGATTCCAGTTGGAGCTTTGTAGACATTGTAAAGTTATCATCTGTATTCATAGTTTCACTAGTCACGTGTATTAGTTCAGCTAGTCAACATGTTTTGTATATGAAGTTTTTCATTAGTAAATATATATGCATAGTAGTAGTTTTCCTTCTCATCATAAATGAATCGTAAAGAATGTATTCATATAGTACTTGTCCGCCTCACCTAGGGATTGGTGTGACAAAAGTGCTATTAGAGTAGTTCGTCCTAGAGAGTCTACAAAGCCGTGTCTAGTAGATCCTTACTTATGACTGTGTTGCACACCACATTTATAATTAGGGGCCTGCTTAGACATTTAGGAAATGTTACCTTCCTTCGTAATCAATATCGTGCAATAGAGCGAAGTTAAGAAGTCAATTCCACTTGCACCTAATCATGCTATTGATATTATGCTTAATTTAGACTACTTTGAGCTCTTTTTTATTCGACCATTCCAATCCACAAGGTATGTAAAGGTTTTTACGCTATTTGAATATTAAGTTGCATTTTAACCATTTGTATCATGTTGGTTCCATTGAGAAAGTCATAGTATGGTTATCCATATGCTAAAAAATGGATATTCTTAGGAGGATGTATCCAACTTTTGAGTTCTATATTTCCTCCATATTTATAGGATCTATTAAATGCACATCTTCTTAGGAGGATGTATCCAACTCTTGAGTTCTATATTTCCTCCATATTTATAGGATGTATTCCCAGAGAGGACAATTGCTCTTAGTATGTGATATATACATAGAATTTTCAACATTACACATGTTCTCGAAATTGATGTTGTTGAACTAGCTTTTTTTTAGTTGGAAGAAGGCAGTCACAAAATCTAATAGGTGGATGTATCAGTGCATAGTGTTATATATACCCTTAATTAGCTGACAAGGCCAAAATTCTAACCATATATCATTGCAAATATGCTAATATTTGACTTTTATGTGGTATGTGCCAACAACCCCGGATAAGCACTAATAACATTTGTATTCATTTCAGGGTTATAAAACTTAGGGATAAGTGTGCCAATTTTTTCAAATGATATATGTAGGGTAGTTCATATTATGATCTATGTTTTGGTTATGGAGGATTGTGTCTGGAGTTCTTTTTTGTTTCCCTACGAGTCCAAAATGATTATATTCCATTTAAATACATGTTGATGATATGGTGAAACATTGTGTACAGAAATGAGGCTCATACACTTATTCTATAATCCTCTCAAATCTTTATTTATGTTCATGCCATCTTGAAGGGTAGAAGAAAGAATGTGTTTACACACAGGATTTGTGCAGAAAATGAAGAGAGGGAAAAACGACATGAGAACATTGCCAAAGAAGCCTGTGAGCCTTCAAACATATTTTTATAGGAACTAAACACCCTATTAATGAGGAAATCCTTCAGCATATCCCTAGATTGGTTACTCTGGAACAAAACTGATTATTCAAAGTATGCCTACCAACGAGGAGCTTCAGCAAGTGGTTTTTTCCATGAATCCCAATTTAGCTCCTGGTCCAGATGGGTTTGGGGGGATATTTTAGGATTATTGGGACACTATATCAGAGTTCTGAATGTTGTCCAAGCTTTTTTATGTGGTTATTTCATGCCCAAATTCATTTCCCATGCATGTTTGGTTTTACTCCCAAAAGTAGAGCATCCTAATAACTTTTCATAGTTCAGGCCCATAATTTTGAGTAATTTTATCAATAAAATCATCTCCTAAATATTAGCCAATAGACTTGCTCCAATGCTACCTCTTTTGATTTCTCAAAACCAGTCTAGATATGTTAGAGGAAGGAGTATTGCTGAGAATGTCATGTTAGCACAGGAGATCATTCATGGGATCAAAAAAACTAAGGAAGGAGGAAATGTTGTGATTAAATTGGACATGGAAAAGGCCTATGATAGAGTTTCATGGCCTTTACTAGTTTAGTCCTTAGGCACATGGTTTTTGGTGAAATTTTCATTGACTTGGTTTGGAGGACCATTAGTAATAATTGGTAATCTATTATTATCAATGGGAGTAGACATGGTTTTTTTCACTGCATTAGAGGTCTAAAGCAGGGTGACCCTCTATCTCCTTCCATGTATATTTTAGGGGCTGATCTACTCTCGAGAATATTGTCTCTATAATAACCAAAACTATCATGGTTTCAATATGGAGTTTAGAGGGCCTCGGATCAACCATTTAAGTTTTGCAGATGATATTATTTTTTTTGTGTTAGGAAGAAGAAAAGAGTCTTTACAGTTGATCATGGATACCCTTACTATTTATGAAGCTAGTTCGGACCAACTCATCAACAAAGGCAAAAGTCATTTTATGGTTCCCAAGGATACTCCTCCTCACATTATTGATATGTATGATACAAGAGATCATAGGTTTCACTCAAAAGGAAATCCCTATCACTTATCTTGGTCACCTTGTATATATAAGAAGATAGAGAATCATTTATTACTATGACTTGGTGGCAAAGGTGATCAAAAAGATTTGTGGACGCCACTCTATGATTCTCATTTTTGGTGGGAGAATATGTACTCCAATCAATTTCGTTTCATACCATGGCAACCATTTCTCCCCCGGGACTACTTCACAGTATATTAAAAGAGTAACAACTGATTTCTTTTGGGGAATGGACAAAAACATGAAAAATTATCATTGGGACTACTGGGAAACTCTAAGCTATCCTTATTATGAGGGAGGAATTGGCGTGGGTCACCTGAATGATGTGTGCACATATTTTCAAATAAAACAGTGGTGGAACTTCAGAACCAGGCAATCTCTTTAGGGTCAATTTCTTAAAGCCAAGTATTGTCAGAAGTTTAATCCAATAGCTAAGAAAGGAGATACTGGAGAATCCTTGGTGTAAAACAATTTGTTGAGGAACAAGGTTGTAGTAGAACCTCAGATTGGCTTGAGAGTGAACTCCGGAAATTCTCTTTTCTAGTGGGATAACTGGTTAGGGGATGGCCCCGTAGCTCATTATTGTCATGGTATTACTAGCTTGAATATTTTCCAGATTTCCTATTTCTTTAGACAAGGACAATGGAATGAAACTTCGGTGAGAACCCATGTCCCACCTTTGTTAGTTCCTTAGGTTTTAAGTGTTGTTATCTTCTATCAAGAAGGGGTTCCTATGAAGCCTACTAGAAACAAAATGATAATGGTACCTTCACTTGATAATATACATGGAATCTCATGATATTAAAAAAGAACAAGAACAAGTTATTTACTAATATTTTCATAAGCACGTGCCCTTTAAAGATTCTTTTCTTTAATAAAGGGAATTGAAAATCAAACTCCTACCAATGATAAACTGGCCTCATTTGGAGTAAAACCAAATGTATGCTTTTGCTGTATTAGACAAGGATGGATGATATTGAACATATCTTTGTTACAGGAAACTTTGCAACTCACATTTGGAAGTTCTTCTCAGGCCTGCTGAAAATTATTCACAGTCCCAGACCCTTGAGGAATTTACTGCTACAATGGTGGGGAATGGCTGCTAAAAATGAGGTCCACAGGCTCATGATTCAGGCCCTTCCTATATCTATTTGTTGGAATCTTTGGAAGAACAGGTGCTCAGTTGAACATGGACAGGAAAAATACAATATGGCAAGAGTTAAACACTTGATTTATAAGGAAACCTATCAGCTCCTTATAGCCACTTATCCATATTGTTCATGGCCTAACAATTGGAAGGAGATCATCAATGAGGTGGAGGAGTGCACTCAAGGTATAAGAATTACAAAATTCAATTGGCAAAGACCTCCCTATCCTATTTTGAAGCTAAACACTGATGGGAGTGCACTTCACAATCGGGGGAAAATTGGAGGAGGAGGTAACGCCTTCACAGTTTAACTTGGTATTTGTACCAATAACCAAGCTGAATCACAAGCAGCAACCCATGGTTTTCATTAGTGTGTCCTGAATGGATACAAGAAGATTATTTCTGGAATTTGATTCTGAACTACTCACTAAATAATTGACCCAAGATATCAAACCACCCTGGAATTCGAAGCAGTACATCACACAATTGCAGCTGACCATCCAACAGTTGGTGTTCTTTCACTGCCAGCATACTTACAGAGAAGCAAACACCAGTTCAGATATATTATCCAAGGAAATCCATAAATCAGACATCAAATAACACTTTTACACTCACAATCAATTGCCTGCAGCAGCTAAAGGAAGTTGTTGTAACACCCCGTATTCTACGTGAACCAGTTCTATGTATATGTCGCTTGAAATTTTCCTTGTGGTATAGTTATGAACTCAGTTTCCTATGCGACGGTGACAATAGAATATGTTTGAAGTTGTAATACCCCGTGCCTTCCAACACATATACGAATAATTGAATTAAGAAAAAAATAATTCCAACTCGAGATAGTAAAAGGTGATATTCGATATAATAGTCAAAGTGATCATACGATATGGGCAAAATTAGTGCTCATGGGTTATATTAATCACATACCACTTGTTGACATGTCATATGCATCATAAACCATTTCTATACAGTTTACATGCCTGTAGCCTACTTTCTTAAACATTAAAGGCCTTATAGATTTTTTGGCCATGAGTCATGTGCTTCACTTGCTCATGTTTCATATGTGTACTCATTGCTATGTTAGTCCACCTATCTATGTGATACAACGCACTTGCTCAACGTGATTTGTGTTTCGTAGTTCATTTTCTTATGTGTTTACATGCCATATAGTCTACATGTCTTAGCTTATGTACTCATGCATCATGTGATCATCTAGTCCACTTCTACATTCCTTAGAGTTCATTTGCTCACACTCTACTTTATAGCTCATATGCACGCGTACACCATGTATTTCTATCTTAATGTCCGTATACCTTTAACACTCCCTTTTTGGCTAGTTAGCCTATGTGTCATGTCCAATGTGTCTTATTCATCTAAATACTATGCCCCTTTGTACTTACAGATTTGAGTTCTGAAAAAAAAATTGGGAAAACATTTCCTTGTATCATGTTGTAAAGATTTTTACCAGAAAAGGTTGGGCATATATATGTAAATTTAATCAACCATAGATATATAACTTAGCATAATGCCGTATTCGAAGATGCGGCATAAAATTTTAGAGTTTATATTAAAATTTAGGCGATCTTATAAGATGAGGCTCAAAAAAGCGTCATGAGATAAAAGAGAAGAGAAAGTACTGCCCCAATAGGTTAGGACTATGATTTTATGTGTCCGTTTCATATACAAGAAAATTGGAAGATACTATAGTTATTCTTAATTGTTAAGGACCGGAAGCTAAGCTCAAAATGTGTAACCTCCATTGAAGTATTAGGGAAGGAGTAGAATATGACATAAGATACTTGGGAATAGAAGATGGTAGAAATCCTAAGTAACCTTCCTCATTCAAAACATCAACATAAGGATCTGAGATCATGTGGTCCCCTTATATGATCATAAGTCCTACTAGCATTTGTTCATTTGATATGTGCATGTCTTGATTTTATACATGTTTGAGTCTAAAGTTTAAAAAGTGACATATTGTATATAAGTTTTAAGTCTAGAAATGGAATAATATATTGAGGTGTTTGCTTTGACTACACTAAGCTAGTAGGTGACAGGTAGGTGCAACACCTACATTGACCTGTTGACCAGCTCAAAGGACCAAGTAAGTGAATCACCTACTAAGACTCTTTTGAACATGTAAATGGGCCAAGTACACTACCACCTACTTGAATTAATCTGGCCCAAGTTGATTTGAAGAATAAGGGGAAAATGGACAGCCAAGGCCAACTTTTTTTAGCCCGCAAGAAATATTTCGAATGGAAAAGTAGGTGCATCCCCTACACATGTTGCCTGCAAATGAAGTACAAAAATGGTGGCAGAAGGGCCAATGTTCTTAATTCCAAAAAAGCCCAAATGAAAAGTCTAACTAGGTGGATAACCTACTTGACAAATTTACCTAAAAAGAGTGAAAATGTCGGCCAAAGAAGTTTCCTTTAAAAGAGATTGATATCAATTTTTTCCAACCATTTTAATTTGACAACAAATCTGATATCTAGATCTTTCTCTCTTCGCTCTCTTAGAGTCATACAATAGGCATAATATACCATTAGGGTTCTTGAATAATAGTTATTTCAAGATATTGGAAGTTATAATTCAAAACAAGTTAAGGAGGACAACTTACATTGAAGAATCCAAGTCTTAGCAAGTGGTAGTTCTATCCAGCAAGGTAAGCTACTACAATTTTTGCCCTCTTGAACTTGAATTAATTAGGACACTTGGAATGTGTTAGTGAGTTGGAAATTGTTACTTTTACATGGTGAATATTGGGAGGATGTTCTGGTGATTAGTGCATGTTGGGACAGCCATGGTGGGTAGTCCTCTTTAAATTAAGTTATGTGCTTGTTTGAGCACTTTAAAAGTAATGTTAGCTCTTCAAGTGTTGGTGATCAGAAACAATGACTCATATTGCAGGGAGTTTTGGGGAGGACATAAAACGAAGGTTGTATGGTATATAGACGCGATTAAATGGAAAGGGAAGGAAACAAAACACTGGCTAGATAGATTGCATGTTTACTACTTTATTACTATTTGGGTGAGATCAAGTAGCTCAAATTGATTGATTAGCTACTAATACTAGTCTTACAACTTATTTTATTGTTGATTAATTATCTGAAAAGAAGGAGCTTAAGTCATAAATTTTGAATTGTGTTCGCAAGGTATGTAAGGCTATTCGGTTTCCTATTTCTTTGGCATGAATCTAAAACTTGCAATACAAAAAGTAAGATTTCTAAGTGCCCTTGTAGTGACTGATCCATAGTTGTAGTTCCTACTCTTTAGAGCATTAAAGTGAGAAGTCTAATATGAGTTTGTTACTAAATATACGTGCTTACTCTATCAAGTACTAGCGTGCAAGCTTTGAACTTGTTTCATCGTCAATGTACCCTTGGCCCATATGTCCCTTGTATAAATAAAAATGATCCTAGATTACACATGGTACATATTGTTTATATGTTGGACATATGAGCTTCCCATATCTTGTCAACTTGATTCAATTGTCTATTCCATCATATATGTCATGTTTTCACATGTTGATGTGTTTCCTTTTTTGGTTATTACTCCCATTGTGTTATACTATAATCCTTACAAGATCCCTACTTGGTCTACTGTACATTTTATAATTATTTACTTGGAATATGTATCTGTCCTTAAGTTGAATATGCCCACGTTCTCCCTTGGTTCCACATTCATGTATGCCTTGGATTTGATGTTAGTTAGTGAGTATTCGGCTATGATATAGAGTTAAAATCACTTGGATGAATTTTAAAATGTCTTCACTTGATGTGCTTCAATTTGAGATGTCAAAATGCTTATTGAGTCATCATTTGCTTTCCATGTCATTGTTATTGTTGTAAGTCCATATTCAATGTCCTCTACTATTGGTCAATAGTTCCAAATCTCAACAATTATTATGACCACCAAAACATCAATCCCAAAAGAGTTAATTACCAACAAAAGAACAATCTCAAAAGAGTTATGAACATCAAAACAATAATATCAAAGATTAAAGAATCTAAGTAAAGTTATCTGTAAAATTAGGGGTGGAAGCCCATAGGCAAATGGGTTGATCCCAATTGGGTATAAAAGGGTGGAAGCTCAAGGGTGAAAGCCTAGCATGGGACGATCCCTATTGGTATGGAAGGGTGGCAGCTCAGCAGCGAAATCCTAGCATGGGACAATCCCAATTTATAGAATTCTGAGGACATCATTTCAGGGGTTAAAATGCCTAGCATGGATCATCCTCTTCTACTGTTGATCAGTTGGTCATTTGTATCATATATCTTGTAAATATTATAAGACACAAAAAAGTAAAGAAAATAATGTAACACACACAATTTCACAATTATAAGCAGAGGTGGTCTCTAATCCTTATCTTTTGTATTTGGTTTCACTCGAGCTCTGACTTTATATATGGTTGTATTATGCCTTAAACATTCACTACATTCTTTTGTGCTGACGTCCTTATTGGGGACGCTGCATTTCATGTGCTCAACTAGTAGATCTCCGCAATAGAAGCACATGATACTCAACGGTTGTTGGTGAGCTCCACATTGATTCGGGGCTTTGCCAAGTCTTTACTATACATATTCTCATAGTGGTGCATTCATGGATTCTAGTAGAAGCTTTGTAGATATGTAAATCTATCATCTGTATTCATAGTTTCACTTGTCAAGTGTATCAGTTTAGCTAGTCAAGATGTGCATCGTAGTATGCTTTCTCATCATAGGCACTTGTAAAGCATATGTTCATATGGTACTTCTCCGCCTCACCTTGGGTGGGGGTATGACACCCCACCCCTTTTACGAGGGTTAGGGTTTAGTCTTTTTTTATATATATTTAGGTTTTAGGCTTTGGGGTTTAATATATATGGTTTAGTGTTTAATGTTCAAGTTTTGATGTTTTGGGCTTTTTTTTAGTTGGAACGACCCTTGTTATGGGTCAGGGGCTGAGCAACACCCCTAGCCTTATCATTTCAAAATAAAATTGTACAAGAAGGGGGGCTTGATCTTACCTTCATACCTATGATGGGTCAAATGGTCCAACCTCCTAAGGTTAGTTTATTTACCCTTATAATATGTATATGTTCTAAAACAATATTCTAGAATACCATAAACAAGGGAGACTCTCCCCTTACAATTGAATATGTAAAAATTTAACCATATTCTATTATATATTTACATATAGACAATAAGAATACAGAACTGTTAAAACATACAATTAACTTGATTTATTACAATCATTCTGCCAGTAAGTTTCAAGGAGGCTCTTTAATCCCTTTAAGCTTTTTTCTTCTAAAAATTTTGCATACTAAACTTTTCCAAAATGTAGCTTCCTTTGATTAATCCCATAAGTTGATTGTGTTTTATAATATCATGTCTATGACTTCATTTTGATAGAAGATATGTTGTTCCATTGGTCTCTCGATATACATGACAGCTTTTGAAGAACTAGTTTACCTGCAATTTGTTGGATTGTGTTGACATCCTGCCTTTTTCTCCAAGGAATGTTAATTGCATTATTAATCCATTTGCTTAGTAATTCCGAATCCACCTCTAGAATAACTCGTTTATACCCATGTTGTTCACACCAGCTTATTCCCTGCAATGCTGCCTTAATATCGGCAGTATTATTAGTACCAAAACCCAATGAAATAGAAAATGCATAGATTAATTTACCTTGGTAGTCCCTTTAAATGCCTCCCCCTCCAATTCTATCTGTATTGTGCATAGCACTACTATCCGTATTAAGTTTATATGTACCAGTTGGACTTTCTGCCATTGTACCATTTTGACCTTATGTTGTTGAGCATTGCTCAATCAAGCTTACCAGTCCTTCCAAATTGTGAGGCCAATGGATATTAGGTAAGGCTACTATTAAATTTTGTATGATATCTTTCAATGTAGGATAATATACTCTATGAAAACTGGATATTTTTTGCCTCCATACTTCACTGCACACCTGTTTTTTCACAACTTCTAGCAGATAAGGTTAGGTAACACTTGTAAAAGAATTTTTAGTACCTCATTCTGATGCGAAGGCTTGACCACTTCATTAGCAAACTTCTCAAATTACTACTGTTGTGTTGTGTGCCCACCAGTGCTGAATGTTTCTGCTAAACATGGTTAGCAAATTGTCCATTCACCAAAATGTGATTGATTTCATCATTCCCTGGTCTATGAAAACAATAACACTCAGCAACATCCTTTCCAAAGGTAATAATTTTTCATTGGTAGTTAATTTCTCCCTCAATTCTCTCCAAATAAAAAAGGAGATTTTTAAGCATAAATTATTATGCCAAATAGTTTTATTAATAGGATCTTTAGTATGTTCGTTTCTTATGTTTTCCCAGACACTAGTTATAGAGAAATAACCATTTTCAGCAAGTATCCAATTAGCAGTGTCAGGCTTGCCTTCCTGGTATTGTATATTAGTAATTAATAATGGAGGAGCATGTAACCTAATATCCATTTCTTTCCATTGACTAGATTCTAAGAAATAAGAAACCTTAATGTTTTTTTAAACTAGAAATATTGTTGCAATACTTTGCTAGAGGCTCATCCCCAAGCCAATTAACCCATCAAAAGCTACAAGTACATGAAGGAATGTTCCAACTAATTTGGGATTCAACAGCCTCCCTATTTCTAGAAAGATACCTCCAAATTAGTGACTATCCATTATCAATTTTTTTGCTACTATGTTAGCTCTTTGACAGTATTTTGACTTCAAAAGGAGCCCCCACAGTGAATGTTTTGTTCTGAATTTCCACCATTGTTTATATTGGAAAGACATACAAATATCCTCCAATAATCTTATCCCAATACCTCCTTCGTCAATAGGATACCCTTGTGTATCCCATGATGCCCAATGGTACTTTTCTTTTCTTTTTCAGTCCCCCAAAAGAAGTCAGCAATGACATTTTTAATGTATTTCAAAGTAGTCTTAGGTGGAGAAGTTGCAGCCATAATATGAATAGACATTGATTGTAATACATGTTTTTAACTAAAGTTATTTTGCCTCCAAAACTTAATATTTTATATTGTCAACAAGTGATTCTCTTAATTACTTTATCCACTAATTCTGAATAGTAAATGATCTTTTGTCTCCCTATGTATAAAGGACAACCTAAATACTTAATAGGATTGTCTTATCTACAAAAATCAGTCTCCTCTTTATTAATTGAAATAATATCATCATCAGTATGCTTAGTCACCATGAAAAAGCTTTTATCTTTATTTAGTAAATGATCAGAAACTTTTTCATAAGCAGAAATGGTTTTTATTATAAGATGTAAAGAAATTCTGTTAGTACAAGTAAAAGATATAATATCATCCGCAAAACTTAAATGATTGATTTGAGGCCCCTTACCCTCCATATTAAACCCCTTGTACAACACATTTAGATTTAAAAGATCAAAATTGTCTAGATTAAACTTTAGCACCTAAAATGAATAAGGTCGGAGATAAAGGATAAGCCCTCTAGTGGAATGGAAAAATCCATGTCACCAATCATTACTCATGATTCTCCATACTCTATCAATGAATATTTTCCCAAAACCCATCCTTCTCAAAACTAGACAAGTATAAGACCAAGATACTTTATCTTATGCTTTGACCATGTCTAATTTAATGATCACATTAGCACCTTCATTAGATTGTTTAACACCATGAATTATTTCTTGAGCCAACATTATTTTCTCAAAAATACTCCTACCTCTTACAAAACCAGATTGATTAAGTAAATAAGGTTAGGTAAAATAGGATCTAACCTAGTGCTCATTATTTTTGAAATGATTCTATTAGAAAAATTACTAAAACTAATAGGTCTATAGGTCTATAGGCCTTATGCTTATTAGGATGTTCTGTTTATGGAAGCAGATTAGACAAGAATGAGTTATGTGTTTAGGCATATCTTGACCACTAAGGAAAGATTGAAATGGAGCAAGTAAATCAAACTTAATTATTTCAAAGCAGATTTGATAAAAATTTACCTCCTATACCATCCGGACCAGGAGCTGATATGGGGTTCATTTCAAAACTAATTTTCTTAATTCTTCCATTGTAGGCATGCTTTCTAAGATTAGGTTCATGAGTAACCAGCTTTGGATGCATTGTAAAATCTCTTCAATTATTCTATTGTTATTAACAGTGAAGATGTTTTGAAAATAATTGCATGTTTCTCTAGCAATATCATCATCCCCTGTACCCAATCTCCTGACTCTGTTAATATTTCATGCATAAGCATTCTTCTCTTTTTCCCTCTTAAAACAGCATGAAAATACTTAGAGCTTGTGTCACCCTCTTTTAACCAATGACTCTGGCTTTTTTGTTGTAACAGGGAATATTCAATTGTCCTGAGTATTGGGCATTAATCATATTATCCTCAGCTTTCTTTACTAAATCCTCATATTCTTTTATTTTTGCAAAAAATATCTCCAAACTTATTCCTTGACCAAACTCTTAAAGTGGTAGATAATCTCTTCATTTTAGTGTGAAAAATCCACCTAGGGTTACCAGTTGCTTTTCTTTTCCAGCAGCTTTCCACATTGACTAAAAAGAAGAATTTTCAGTCCAATAATTAAGAAATTTAAAGTATTTGATTACATCTAATACTCATTTCAAGCAATAAAGGACAGTGGTCTGATCCAACTGATGTTAAATGATTGATAGTAGTTTGGGGCATTTTATCTAATCACTTATGATTTACCAAAGCCCTATCTAATCTTTTCCACATTCTAGCCCCTTCATCTCTTTGATAACACCAAGTAAAAGGCTGGCCATTATATCCTATATCCACTAATCCACATGATTCAATACTACTAATAAATTCAGAACTCTTGTTCATGTTATATTCCCTACCTCCTAATTTCTCATTATAGATGAGATAACATTAAAATCACCAATTACACACCAAGGCAAATTAGTATCAGTATAATGTAACAACCTATCTCATAAGGGTCTCCTTAAGCAATCTTAATGTTAAGCATACACATAAGTGACTAGAAAAATATTTGTACAGTCTAAATGATTGATTTCACAAGTAACGTGTTGATCATGCACTTCCACTCCTTTATATTTTACGTCACAAGTCCAAAACAACAAAATTTTATTATTGACATTGCAATGAGCATGACCAATTTGTAAATGACTGATAATTGATTCAATCGGTGACTAATGTGCAAAAGGTTCCAACATATTAATCATAGTCAAATTATGCAGTTTAAGGTTTTGTAGTCTTTCCAAAGCACCTAGAGTATTTATACTCCTAGAATTCCAAGATATGTCTCTAATCATCAAACACCTCTACTCCTAGCCCTAGTGTGTGGTATGTTAACACTATTAGTTTTATTTTTCCTAGATTCTTTTATACTTCTAGGAGATAATCAATGCTTTTCAGTAACTTCCGGCACCTCTTCAGGATTGTTACTGTGTAGCCAAGGTCCCCTCTGAGGTTATTGATCTGTGTTAGTTTCTTGGTTAGACTCATCACCCTCCTCTATGGATTCAATATCTTCACCATACTTTTCCTTTCAGAAAAGAATTGGGTGCGCCATACTCATCAAAGTCATCACCCTTTTCTGTCTCAACAGAATCATGACCTTTTTCTTTGAGTAGTGTTTTCTTAGTTGCTTCTCTTTTCTTTTTACTTATTCTCAATTGTGATTTATTGTTATTAGGTTTATCAGGTAATTCGTTGCCTTCAATGTTAATGTGTTGACCATCAACATCGTTCACTTGATCCATCTTTCCTTTCCCTTTGGATAACTGGACCTCACTTATATTTTCTTCGGACCAGTTCCAACCTCACCTCCATCAGTTACACCAATATTTTTAATATTACATTTAATAACAGTGTAGGGGTTGGGAGCATTGAGTCAATATCTGAGTTGATTGCATCAGGTGCTTTTAAATTTTTTTTATCACTGGTAGCCGCAGCATCCCTTCTGATATCATGAGTTTCCCCCATCTATTGCTCTGTAACTTGTTCCCTGTTAGTATTCCTTCTTTCCATCACTACATGTCTCTGCTGTTGATTTTGATTTTTAGAACCACTTGAAGTATGAGCAGTATGCCTCTCCAATTCTTCAGGAATTAATGACTGTTCCTGCACTCCCAAATCTATATAAGTATTTTTAGTAGTACTACTATTTATACCTTTTTGTATATTATGTGACTGAACTGTCGATTTGTCTGGCAGTTGTTGTTGTTGATTAGCATTTTTCCTCCTTTGCATCTGCCATGGTTCTTCTTGATGAATAGGTCTTTGTTATTGTTCGCTTGAGATAGTATGCTGATACTATCATCCTCCATTTTGCATGCTGGATTAAACTCATGTACTTGCAATTCTTTAGGGAACATTGTCTTTTTTTTGTTTAACTTTTTTCCATCTCTTTTTTTCTTTTGTTATCTTCATGTCTTTGTTTGATTATACAATTAATTTCCTTATGTCCTTGATGTTTACAATAAAAGCAATAATCAGGAATGTTATCATATTCAATTTTGCCACCTCCCATCAGTGATGTCCTCCCCAATATATCCCATCCAAATATGAGGAGGTCTACCTTTGGTGAGATCTACTTGAACTTTAGCTCGAGGTGAACTACCCCTAGTTTTATTAATAGAAGTTTAATCTACATAAGGGACTCTCCCTATAGGTTAAAGCAAACTAGTGATGAATTCTTTAGTAATAGCAATGCCATGGTAACTCAGTCAAGGAAATCCATATTGGGACAAGAGGAGTTTGTTCATGTGGCTTAACTTGTCCAGCTATAGTCATCCTTTGTTTGGTCCAAACCATATTGTAATCTAGCTCATTATCAAGATCAATATAGACAAGTCTAGAATTTAAATGTGCTATGTAAACTTCCCCAAATAATTGAGTTTGAAGAATAGAGTTCTTCCTAATAAGTTCCAGTCTAGGCACTGTGTTTACAAATTTACCAATTAAAGTGAACTTACAAGAAGAAGCCAAGTCTTTAACAATTTCTTTTTTTCACATAGAGAATAGCAGGAAGCCCTTGTTTAGTAGTGATTTCTGGTTCAGTTAGATTAATACGAATTTCGTTTTTTAACTGATTAAATCTAAGCATATCAGCATAATTTTGTATGACAGTATAAGGCACAAGTTCTGGAGTTTGGTCTTTCTTTTGAAAATTAGCAACATTAGCAGGAGTTTGTTCCATTCTATTAGTAGCAGCTTTAGTCACATTACGCTCAAAATTCGTAGAAATTTTAGGAAAATGTGTTTGATAATTAGTCTCATTCAACTTGTTATCTTGCACACCTAAATCCTTAAAATTTCTAGCATTAACATTCAATTCACGATTGACATTAGTAGTAAATATAGATATAGTATATTGACCTCAATGAGCAGTAGAAATCCTTTGTGTTTTTGAAGGATTGAATGGTTCTTGAACATCAAGATTACCTACTTTGTTCATTTTTGTTGATTATCCATGATGTTTAATGGGATGAACTGACTTGTTGAGACTTGTTTGAGCTTGATTTTCCTCCCTTAGCTGTTCTTATTCAAGTATTTTTCCTATATTGTCAGCTTCTATTAGGTTTTTAGCAGATTTGTCCTCAAAGGGGAATAAACCCCACCCACATTTTTCCTTTGAATATTATCCAAGATAGATTGATTTTACTCTCTATTTTCCGTAGAATGTATCCCTTCCCTTGATTGTGAACTTCGCACTGCTGAATCAATATCTTTTAGACCGCGGTTTTCAGGCAAATTTATCCCTTCATTTGATTGTGAGCTTCACACAGCTGAATCACAAAGTTGAAGACCGTGATGCATAGAAGAAGTAGATTTTTTACAGAGATTCAGGTAATATCATCACGATTCCGGTTAACATCGACCTTTCCGCCAAATTTTTGAACCGATTCCACAGAAACATCTTCGTCCCTCATATTGTTGATTCGGTGTGCAATTCAATTGCCCTGTATGTGGAGGCTTAAATCGATTATCCTTCTCCATTCTACACTCAAAATCACACGAATTAACTAACCAAGATGCTAATTTGTGAGAGAAATTTGGAAAAAGTTTTTAGAGCTTCTTAAGGTTTAGGGTTTAGGATTATGGTTTTCGGTGTTTTGGGCTTGGGGTTTAGAGTTTAGGGTTTAGGGTTAGGGTTACGATTTAGTTTTTTTTATAATTTAGGCTTTACAGTTTTGGGTTTAGGGTTTAATATCTATGATTTAGTGTTTAATGTTTGGGGAGTTTTCGGCTTGGTTTTTTTTTTTTTTGATTGGAACGACCCTTGTGGTGGGTCAGAGGCTGAGCAACACCGCGAGGCCTTATCATTTATTAAAATCAAAAATACATAGAGGGGGCATAAACCTTACCTTTGATCCTAAGGTGGGAAATGAGTCGATCAACCTACTAAGGTTATTCAACTCCATCCCGATACGTCAAGTTGTATTCAAAAGAAACTAAGCACCTATGGAGGACTCCTCCATAATACAAAGTTTACTGAGAATACATAAACGAGGGAGACTCTCCCCTTTACAAGATAAGTCTGTAAAAGTAAAATTACCTATTCTAATAACTATATAAAAAATAGGCATAATCATTATGACTAAGATGTATAAAAGTATGTATCTTACACATTATACAACATGTAAAACATAACGAAATTGATAAACAAGTACTGTAAATCATAAACAGACCATTCACTCTACTTATAACATCACAAGCCTCTACTTCTAGATCTTGTGATTGGTTTATTAATATTTTCAGAATGAAGATTATGTCTTGTAATCTTCCTTCCTCTTGGTGACAGCCCTTGTTTGTCTTTAACTTCTTGTATTTCTTCATCATAATCAGTGTGGAAGGTGGATTTAACCTCTTCTTCATCTTCATTATTGTCTAAAGATCGAGTATCTTCATCATACTCATCCTCCGACGCTATATGACTATATTCATCCACTTCTTCAACTCTCTCTTGTTGTTCTTGCTGTTCAATTTCAATCCTTGTGTCATGCTCCTTCTCTTGTCTTTTTTTTGTGCATCTCTTCTTTTCTTGCTCAGTCTTGTATTTGATTTGTTGTTACTGGTTTGAGGAGAACTTTCTTCAGCCTTTTTTTAATCTCCTCACCAAGTTGCTGCCTTGTGTTGCTATCTGAAGGGGACTGTGTTTCAACTGAGGTTTGATCACCATAACCTGTCGATGCAGACTTTCACTTCCTTCTAAATCTACACAAATTTATTAGTCTCACAAATAATAGGAGTCTGTTGTGATGTATGAAGAGGTGGACTCTTACCTGGTATATCTGTTACATTTTGCACATTACCTACATTAATTCTTACATGGCCTGCATGGACTGTATGACCTGCATTGTCTGTTGGTTGTAAACTACGATCTGCCTGCACATTTTTGGCTGCAGAACTGCTCATATCCAGCTGGTCTAATATAATTGTATCATGTTCCTTCATATGCTGCTGCATTTCTCCTAAAATATTTCTGCCTGGACTACATCTTTGGCTGCTGTAACTTCTGAATTTTCATGCCTTCTTTTGCTTCTTGCATGCTAGTTTCCAGTTGAACTGTACCCTGTTCCTGTGTATCTAGATCAATATAAGTGTTAGAAGTAGGAACAATACATGTTATACCTGCTTTTTCTATAACGTTGCCCTCTATTAAAACTTCTGGCTGTTGTAATTCCTTAGCTTTCCATGCAGTCTTAGGGACCTGTTCTTGCTTCTTAGTTTGTTTTGTTTTCTGATTGCCACTCATCTCCTTAAACTGGTATTTCATGAGTCTGCTGTATTGATGGTGTGTTACCTGCAGGGTGTTCTCCTTGCTGCAATAGAACTGGAACATTACCAGATTTGTGTTCCGCATTCGTCTTACTTTATTGTGCAGCTTCCAACTCCTTTTTTTGATATGATTCCTCATCCCTTAATTTGTCTGTATACTCCTCTATCATGTGGCCTTGGTGCTTTCAATAAGGACAATAAGCCGGTAAGTTCTCACATTCAATACTTTGCCACTTACCTTTATTAAGATCTTCCTCATCATAACCAAGCCACACATGCTTAGGTCTATCCTTTGTGAGATCAAGTTGGATTCTAACTCTTGCCATTCTACCCCTTGTTTTATTAACTGTAGCATTGTCTAAATATAATACCTTACCAACAGGAGATAGCATAGCAGTAAGTATTTCCTTATAATAACAATGCCAAGGAAGCTCCGGAAGAGAGATCCAAACAGGTACAATAGGTGTTTCCTCACCCCTCAATAATCATTCGTTGCTTGGTCCAAACTGTTACGGAATCTAGTTCATTATCCAAATCAATGTAGACATGCCTAGCATTGAAGTGTGCAATTTTAACTCCTCCGGATAACTGAGTTTTGTTGATAAAACTCTTTCTAATCAGCTCAACTCTAGGCATTGAGCTACAGAACTTGCCAATTAAAGTAAACTTCACCTATCAGGAAACTTATCATAAAGTCTTCCTCACTAAAAATTACAGCAGGTCAACCTTGTTTAGTGGTTATTTTAGGAGTTGCAAACAATATAGGATCAGCAGTTTTAGCTAAATTACATCGAAGACTAGTAGCATATGATTGAATATCAGTATAAGGTGCAGGTTGTTGCATACCAGACTGTTTTTGGTGATCCTTAGTTGGTATAAGCTCTTTTTGTCCCTTAGGATTAGCCTGACTGTTATGCCTAACAAAATTGTTAGAAATTTGAGGATGTTGCTGAGGGTTCTTAACGTTATTCCTATCATTTTGTCTAGAATTCTAACCTCATTCCCACTACTATCAGCTACAACAATATCAGTATTTTCCACAGCATTCACAACATTCTTATTCTGATTACTATAATGAATTTCAGGAATTGCAGTGATACCTTACTGAGTTGTTTCGGTATTTGTAATTGCAACTCCATCTTGTAAGCTTACTGCAGCATCAGACTCCTGTCTTTGTTGAATATCCGATGCAGCTCCAAGAACCTGTTCATGTCTTTGATTTTCAAGTATAAGAAACGACTGTCCATCCTCCCCTGCTTCTTTGGTGATTTTTGAACTGCCCTGTTCTGCGAGTTTGGAAAATGAACTACTGCCTATTTCCAACATCGATTGAACAGCTGCTTCAACTATAATTTTCCGATGCTTGTGTAGAATTGTTTCTTGCAGCTGAATATCAGTAAAGTAGAATTGTCTGGGTTAGAAATATCAAGATTTACCTTAGTATTAGCACCTTCAATTCCGGGACTACTTCTTTGATACGCTTCTTCACCAATGGTGATCGGAGCTCCGGCGCCGCCAATTGAACTTTCTAGATTACCAGTTCCTACACCGATTTGCTTCTATTTTATAATATGTTGTACGCCCTGATAAGGAGAACAACCCCAATACTGGGATTCACATTTACTACATTAGAACTAGATCAATTTTTAGATCGCTCGGCAATGGATACTCGATCCACCACCAACTTATTATACAGAAAGTTATCAACAATCAGATAGAACTAACGCAATATGAAATAGTAGATTAAATAAAATTGGATATCAAAACCAATAAACGAACAATATAATTTCTTAAATCTAGATTGTGTTACACATAAATAAAACAATATTACTATGGATAGGAAATATATCTAAGCAACTAATAGATAACAAAATAAAAATAACAGAAACACCAAGATATATAGAAAGAACATTTGTAGGAACAACAAGATTATGGATAGAAAATCTACCCTCAGAAAGTTTAGAAGTACTTAGAAGTGACAAGAGATGGATCCCCATCAGCAACAAATATAGATATACTAGATAAATATGAATCAGCAATAAGAAATGAAATTGGTGGTATGACCACAGATATAAGACGCACCGACTTTTCAGCAGAAAATGAACATGTTGCTGTAGATTTCCTTCCTTAATTCAATAGAACCTGTAGCGAACCAGAATTCGCCATCACCATTATTCGCCTTGCCCAGTCCTATTCCGCCTCTGAAATTGTGACAAGAGTCGCTTCTTCATGTCGCGAATTCGCAGAACTACCTGATGAATTTGTGTCATCTTCTTGAGCTTGTGTATCAGTGTTAGAATGATAAGAATATTGATCCTTATAAGGTGGCCGGTATTGCTCCACCGGCGGTGAATTCGCCATTCCAATGAGTCGCAAGAACCAGCTGCTAAAGTTGGACGCAAGAATCAGTTGCTAGAGAGGATTTTTGGTATTATGGGTTTAGGTGTTTTTTAGTTTTAGGGTTTATGTATTAGTGGTTCGGGTTTATGGCTTGGGGTTTGGGTTTAGAGTTTAGGATTTAGGGTTTAGGTTTTCTTTTAGCTTTTAGAGCTTGGGGTATAGGATTTGGGGTTTAATATCTAAGGTTTAGTGTTTAATGTTTGGATTTTTGTGTTTTGGGCTTGGAGTTTAGGGTTTAGCTTTTTAGGTATAAGGGTTTGAGGTTTAATATATATGTTTTAGTGTTTAATGTTTGGGTTTTGGTGCTTGGGGTTTATAGTTTAGGGTTTAGGGTTAAGGATTCAGTTATTTTTTAGGTTTTAGGATTTGGGGTTTAATATCTATATTTTAGTGATTAATGTATGGCTTTTGGTGTTTACGGTTATGTGTTTTGGGTTTAGGGTGTCATACCTAACCCTAGGTGAGGCGGACAAGTACTATATGAATACATGCTTTACAAGTCATCAATGATGAGAAGTGCTACTACTATGCAAATATATTTACTAATGAGAAACTTTATATACAACACAAGTTGACTAGCTGAAAGGATATATATGATAAGCGAAACTATGAATACAGATGATAGCTTTACAATGTCTACAAAGCCTCTATTGAGATTCATGGTTGTACCACTATGAAATACGCATACTAAAGACTCGGCAAAGTCTAAAATCAACCTGGAGCTCACCAACAACCACTGAGTATCATGTGCTTCTATTGGAGAGATCTACTAGTTGAGTACATGTACTTGCAGCATGAAATGCAGCGTCCAAATAAGGAACATCAGTACGAAAAATATACTGAATATGTATGGCATAACATAACCATATGTAAAATGAGATCTCAAGTGAAACCAAATAATACCAATATATAAGGATTATAGACAACCTTTGCTTATACTTATAGAATCATGTAGGTTACATTCTTTTCTTTACTTTTCTGTGCGTTATAATTTTTCTAAGACATATAATACAAATGACCAGCTAGGTTTTTGCCCCTGCGCTGCCACCCTTCCACATCAATAGGGAACGGCCCATGCTAGGCTTTCGCCCCTGAGTTGTCATACTTCTATATCAATTGGGATCGTCCCATGCTACGCATTTTCCCCTGGGTTAAGACCCATAATTATACATATAGCTTCACTTAGATTCTTTAATCTTTGATTCTTGTTTAGATGTTCATAAATCTTTTGAGATTGTTCTTTTGATGTTCATAACTCGTTTGTGATTGTTGTTTTTGTGGTCATACTCCTTGTTTAGATTGGGAACTATGGACGAGTAGTAGAAGACATATAATATGGACTTACGATAATGACAATGACATGGAAATTAATTGTGACACCAAAGTAATATTAGGACCTTATATGACTCGGTAAGCATTTTGACATCTCAAATTGAAGCACATCAAGTGAAGAGATTTAACATTCAACCAAGAGATTTGAACTCTATATGATACTTACTTACTAATATCAACTATGTTCATTAATGTTGAATCAAGTTCATTAATGTTGAATCAAGGGGGAACGTGAGCAGATTCAACTTAAGGACGGATACATATTCCAAGCAAGTAAATATAAGATGGACAATAGAGCAAGTAGGGATTCTATGAGGTAACATTATAGTCTGACACAATGGGAGTAATAACCAATAAAGTAAACACATGAACATGTGAATAAATTACATATACGATGAAATAGACAATTGAGGCAACTTGGCAAGATATGGGCAAATCGTATATCCAACATATAAACATATGTACCATGTGTAATCTAGGATCACTTTGATTTATATAAGCGAAATACGTGTCAGGGGTACTTGTACATCAAAACGCCTAAAAAATTCTCAAACTACACTAATGACTTACAATATCAGGAAAATGATCAAATTTTACTCTTTTTGTAACTATTTGAAAAATAATGAAAACTTTAATTTTTCCTCGTAAATGTACGAAACATAAAAAAATCAAGAAAAGTACATCAAAAAACCTCTAAAAAAATCTCAAACTACATCAATGACCTTAGAATATCAAAACATAAAAATTATCAAAATTATACTATTTTTCATAATTGTTCGAAAAATTATAAAAAAAATTATTTTTCATCGTAAATGTACGAAACATACAAAAAATAAGGAAAAGTACGTCAAAACACCTCGAAAAATTCTCAAACTGCACCAATGAACTTAAAATATCGAAACAAAGAAATGGTCAAAAATTAACTCTTTTTTTAACTGCCCGAAAAATAACAAAAAATTAATTTTTTCCTCGTAAATGTACGAAACACGTAAAAAATAAGAAAGATACATCAAAAACCCACAAAAATGTCAAACTACACAAATAACCTTAGAATATCGGGAAAAAATGATTAAAATTTCTCCTTTTTTCGTAAATTTATGAAATTAACAAAAAAAATTAATTTTTACTCGTAAATGCACCAAACATATAAAAACAAGAAAAGTACATCAAATGCCTCAAAAAGATGTCAAAATGTACCAATGACCTTAGAATATCGAAATGAAAAAATGATCCAAATATTATTATTTTTTTGTGACTGTCCGAAAAATACCAAAAAAAAAAGATTTTCCTCATAAATGTACGAAACAATAAAAATCAAGAAAAGTACACCAAAACATCTTTATAAATTCTTGAACTGCACTAATGACCTTAAATTATCGAAACAAAGAATGAAATTTTTTTTACCTTTTTTATAATTTTCCAATTAATAACAAAAAATATTTTTTTCTCATAAATATATGAAACATATACAAACAAGAAAAATACATCAAAATACCTCAAAAATTCTAAAACTTCACCAATAACCTTAGAATATTGGGGAAAAAATGATCAGAATTTTACTCTTTTTTGTAACTATACGAAAAATTAAAAAAATATTTTTCTTCATAAATATATGAAACAATAAAATTCCAAGAAAAGTACACCGAAATGCCTCAAAAAATTCTCAAACTACAACGATGTCCTTTGCATATCGATAAAAAAATGAACATAATTTTATGCTTTTTTATTATTGTCCGATAAATAACAAAAAAAAATTAATTTTTCCTAGTAAATGTATGAAACATATAAAAATCAAGAAAAGTACATCAAAACATCTCAAAAGATTCTCAAACTGCACCAATGACTTTAAAATATCGAAATAAAAAAATTAACAAAATTTAACTCTTTTTCACAACTATCCAAAAAAATAACAAAGTTTATTGTTTCCTCGTAAATGTACAAAACATATAAAAATCAGGAAAAGTACATCAAAAGACCACAAAAAAGTCTTAAACTGCACCTATGACCTTAGAATATTGAAACCAAAAAGTAATTAGAATTTTACTCTATTTCGTAACAGTCCAAAAAATAACAAAAAAAAATTAATTTTCCTCGTAAATATACAAAACATATAAAAAAAACTAGAAAAGTACATCAAAACACTTCAAAAAATTCTCAAACAGCGCCAATTAACTTAGAATATAAAAAATGATCTAAATTTTACGCTTTCTCATAACTATCCAATAACAAGAAAAAAAATAAATTCTCGTCAATGGACAAAGCATATATATATATATATATATATATATATATATATATATATATATATATATATAAAGTACATCAAAATACCTTAAAGATTCAAAAACTGCACCAAATGACCATAGAATATTGATACAAAAAAATATTAAAAATTCTTAATCTTTTTCGTAACCGTCTAAAAATAAGAAAAAAATTAATTCTTCCTCGTAAAAGTATGAAATATATATAAATAAAGAAAATTACATTAAAACACCTCAATAATATTTTGTAACTCCATCTATGACATGAGAATATCGAAAAAAATCAAAATTTTTACTTTTTTGGTTGGATTGGGGGGGGGGGGGGGGGGGGCGGTATAGGAGATAACATAAAATGATTATTTTTTTAATTTGAAATACCGAAATAATTTCTTTCAAAATTTTTTTGATACAGGATCAAGGAGGGGGTGTAAAAATGATTTTTAAAAAATTTAAAATATTTTTCTAAAATAATTATTTTAAAAAAAATATTTTGACAGAGGGTGTCCTGGGTGGGGTGGAGGGAAGCGTAGAAATTATTATTTTTAAAATTTAAAATATTCATCTAATTTTTTTGTGGGGGAAGGTGCGGGATTGGGTGAGGTAAAAAAAATCTTAAAATCTGAATTTCTATTCAAAAAATAATGTTAATGTTTTTTGTTTGGGGGGGGGGGGGGGGGCTGGTTTGGGTGTAAGGGTAAAAAGTATTTGAAATTTTAAAAATAAGAAAAAGTATTTAATTTTTTTAAGATGGGAAGGGTCGGGTACCGAGGTTAAGAAAAAAATATTGAGTGATGAAGAAGAGTTTTGAAAAATATTTTTCTTAATTTTTGAAAGGAAGGCATTTTCTTATAATTAAGGAAAATGAATTGATTTGAAAAATATTTTCCAAAATATATAAGTCAACCAAACATAGGAAAATTGAAAAGTATTTCTTATAAAATTTAAAAATTATTCCATATTTTTATAATTTATAAAAACAACCATCATTTCTGTTTTGGACTACATTTCATTCACGATTTGTTCTACAAAATTTATACAATTTTCATTCGAACTTGTTATCCAAAGTTACTTCCAATTGCTAGTAGTAATAGAGTTTCTTTTTTGTTGTATAAAGTCGATGAAAATGTTAAGTGAAAAGTCATCTTTTCACTAAACATTTGTTATTATAAGAACAATTTAAACATATAGGTATTTTAAATAATTTTTAAAACTTGTAAATATAATATATATATATATATATATATATATATATATATATATGTCTCTTAAATCTATGGGCAAAACACACATGCTATAAACCCACTTTACAGTCATATACTCTCTCTGGCCTTGCCTTCTGTTGACATACTTTCTCCTCCGCCTCCAAATAAAATAGTTATGAATTTCTAGTCGGCCAAAAATATATTTTAAATAATATATTTTAAAATTTGATCAAACATTCTCAATTTACAACAAATAAAATATTTTTTTATGAAGCAAACTAATAAGAAGAAAAAATATTTTTAAGATGTGCTTTATTTTATTCATTCAACTAATAATAAAATAATATACAGTCAAATTTAAATCACTGGAGTATTATTGAACAAATTAAATATCCTTACTTTTAAAATTTCCTTTGCTCTAAAAATAAATAAATAAATAATATTTCATTCATTTGATTTTTTTCAATCTAACCGTGGTATATTCTCTCTCTCTCTTTCTCATCCTCACAAATCTCACCATTTTCACAATTTTCAGTAAGTTTTTGTTTTATTTCAATGAATTTCTTCAGTAAATCTCTTTGATTAGCAGATTAATGAACTATATAAGTTTCCATTCAGATTCAGAAAAAAAAGGAAGAACCCTACCTAAGTGATTTCGCGGAAAAGAAGAAGTAAAAATATGAATCAGTATCGTTGTTGCTGTTGATTTCACCTACAACGGCAACAACGTAAACAACATAATCTGGTAAAGTGGGTTTTGTGGGGGGTTTGGCTTATCCTTACCTTGGGAGGTTGAAAGATTAGATTGTTTCCATTAGACCCTTACATGTATATGCTTGCATGTGATTGTAAAATTGTGGAAATGCCTGATTTATCCTCTTGATAATAGGGGTTTATCCTCCTGATAACGTTGTTGTGTTATAATATGCATTGATGTCACGACCCAAAATGGGTCGCGACTGGCACCCACACTTACCCTCCTATGTGAGCGAACCAACCAATTTAAAACCTTAACATCTCAATATAATATCAACAGAAAATAATGCGGAAGACTTAAACTCATTTAATAAAGACCAATTCATTAACTTCAAAAATTCAACATCTATTATTCCCCAAAATCTGGAAGTCATCACCACAAGAACATCTACGATCAAATGACTAACCTAAGAGTATTCTAAAAGCTAAAAATACATAAGAAGCTAGTCCATGCCGGAAGTTCAAGGCATCAAGACCTGAAGAAGAAGATCCAGTCCAAGCTAGAAGCATTAGCTCACCCTGAATTTCCGATGTAGTAAGACTGGCTTGAATTACTGTTGAGTCGAAGACGATGGCACGTTTGCTGCACTCCACAAATAAACAAGAAGAAAACATAAAAGTAGGGGTCAGTACAAAACACGGGTACTGAGTAGATATCATCGGCCAACTCAAAATAGAAAACAATATATACCAAGTAATATCATAAAGTCAACTATGATACTCAACATGTAGCAACAACAAGCACTATATCATTAACAATTACCATCAAGTTCACACATGAGGACTCAAGCCTCAATACCATACTAATTTGGGAATCATGTTCATTAGATTGAGTATATTAACATCTTTCAAGATTCATTATCTTTATTTCTCTTGTGTCGGCACGTGACACTCCGCTCCCTCATATTCATTAATCCTCTTGTGTCGGTACGTGACACTCCGATCCCCTAAATCTACGTGTCGGTTCGTGACACCCGATCCCCTAAATCTACGTGTCGGTTCGTGACACCCGATTCCCTAATTCTACGTGTCGGTTCATGACACCCGATCCCCTAATTCTACGTGTCGGTTCGTGACACCCGATCCCCTAATTCTACGTGTCGGTTCGTGACACCCGATCCCCTAATTCTACGTGTCGGTTCGTGACACCCGATCCCCTAATCTCATTCTATCAACTCATCAAGCCTTCTCCCTTACCAAGGCATCATCAATCTCATCAAAAGGTTCATCAAGCCTTCTCCCTTACCAAGGCATCATCATTAAAAAGAGATTAGGTTTTTATCAAGATTTGGGATTCAATAACTTCATCATGCTTAATATAATCACAATTATATAATCACGTTCATGCATGCATACAATTAAGCACATAGCAGGGTTTACAATACTATCAATACATATCATTCTCTATTAAGAGTTTACTATGAAAGCATGAAAACCATAACCTACCTCCACCGAAGAATTGCGATCAACAAGCTATCTTCTCAAAATCCTTTCTATCCTCTTCGTTTCTCTCTCTCTCTACTCGTTCTCTTTCTTTTTCTGTTTCTCTTTGTTCTTTCTATTTTTCTTATTCAAACCCTCTTTCTTTTACCCTAATTAACATATAATCAAGTGTAAAAGATGGCAATAATAACCCACTAATTAACTTAAGGTTACCTCTTTTAACCCCCAAGTAATTAGACTTATTAACATTAACCCACTAACCTTATAATTAAAGCAGGAATAGTCAAAAACGTCCCTTAAAACGTATAAAGAAATCCGACCCGGACTGGGATTGCGCAACCTGTGACGGGCCGTCGTGCCTGCGACGGTCCATCCTGCAGGTCGTCGCAAAGTTCAGAGACCCAAATTTCCACCAAGGGTCTGTGACGGTCCGTCACACCTGTGACGGTCCGTACTGCCATTTCGTTACGAAGTTCAGAGAGTCGATTTTCAGTACCCAATTTTTAGTTTTTCTAAGTATTTTGAAACGAGACCCTGCGACGGTCCTTCGTGCCCATGACGGTCCGTCGTTGGGTCCGTTGCCTCAGCCTGTTTTTCCAGAAATAAAATCTGCTGCTCAAAACGACTAAACAGGTCGTTACAATAGATACCAATTTACCCATCGTTCATCCCCGAACGATCACAAGAAGGAAAACAAGGGCGAAAAGGAGTACCTGAATCTGTAAACAGATGTGGGTATTTTTCTCGCATATCCGCCTCCTTCTCCCAAGTGGCTTCTTCAACGGGTCGATTCTTCCATTGAACTTTGATGGATGCAATCTCCCTTGATCTCAACTTGCGAATTTCTCTATCTAGAATGGCAACAGGTTCCTCCTCATAAGACAAGTTCTCATCAAGCAAAACTGAATCCCAACGGATAATGTAGTTTCCATCCCCATGGTATCTTTTCAACATCGACACATGGAATACCGGATGTACTCCGGACATCCCTGGAGGCAGGGCTAACTCATAAGCCACCTCTCCTACTTGCTTAAGTACTTCAAATGGTCCAATGTACCTTGGACTTAGTTTACCCCTTTTACCAAACCGCATCACCCCTTTCATGGGCGAAACCTTCAGCAAGACTCGTTCTCCCTCCATGAACTCTAAGTCTCTAACCCTTCGATCTGCATATTCTTTTTGTCTACTTTGCGCCGCTAGAAGCTTTTCTTGAATAGATTTCACCTTCTCCATCGAATCTCTCAAAAGATCAGTACCGCAAGGTCTAACCTCGAACGCATCAAACCAACCAATGGGGGACCTACATCTCCTACCATACAATGCTTCAAATGGAGCCATATCAATGCTCGAGTGATAGCTATTATTGTATGAAAATTCCGCTAAGGGTAAGAAGCTATCCCAATGGCCACCAAATTCTATCACACATGCACGAAGCATATCCTCCAACACTTGAATCGTTCTCTCAGACTGACCGTCAGTCTGAGGATGGAACGCAGTACTAAGGTCCAACCTAGTACCTAATTCCGCATGCAATGTTTTCCAAAACTTAGAAGTAAATTGCGTACCTCTATCTGATATAATGGAGAGTGGAACCCCATGCAATCGCACCACTTCCGAGATATAGAGTTTGGCTAACTTCTCGGCATTGTAAGTCACCTTAACCGGAATAAAATGAGCAGACTTTGTTAACCTATCAACAATCACCCAAATAGAGTCATACTTACCCATTGTCCTTGGAAGACCAACCACAAAGTCCATTGCAATTCTTTCCCACTTCCATTCCGTAATGGGCATTCTCTGAAGTGTTCCTCCGGGCCTTTGGTGTTCATACTTTACTTGTTGACAGTTTGGACACTTGGCAATAAAGTCAACAATATCACGCTTCATTCTACTCCACCAAAAGTGTTGCTTTAGGTCACGATACATCTTGGTTGCACCCGGATGTATAGAATACCTTGAACTATGAGCCTCTGTCAGAATAGTGTTGATCAAATCATCGACGCGGGGTACACATACCCTTCCCTTGATCCTCAAAACACCTTCCTCATCAATTTGTGCTTCCTTAGCCTCTCCTCGCAATACCTTATCTTGAATTCTGGCGCAGTTTCTCATCATCAGACTGTCTTCCCTTAATCTTGTCAAGAAAGGAAGATCTTGCCTCCACAGAAGCCAACAATCCTCCCTTCTCATTTACTTCTAATCTCATCAAGTCATTAGTGAGAGTCTGAACCTCTCTAACCAATGGTCGTCTAGAAGCTTGCAAGTGAGCTAGACTTCCCATGCTTCCCGCCTTTCTACTTAAAGCATCCGCTACAACATTCGCTTTTCCCGGATGATACAAGATAGTGATATCGTAGTCCTTTAGTAACTCCATCCATCTCCTCTGTATTAAGTTCAAATCTTTCTGAGTAAAGACATACTGAAGGCTACGATGATCCGTGTAGACCTCACACTTAACCCCATATAAATAGTGTCTCCATTGCTTTAATGCAAACACCACCGCAGCCAATTCTAAATCGTGGGTCGGATAGTTACGTTCATGCACCTTTAGTTGCCTTGAAGCATAAGCAATCACACTCTTCTCTTGCATTAGTACTGCACCCAAGCCAGAATAGGATGCATCACAATAAACAATGAAGTTCTTACCCTCTACTGGCAAGGTAAGAATAGGTGCGGTAGTCAACAAAGTCTTGAGCTTCTGAAAGCTTTCTTCACACTCGTCCGACCATACAAATGGAACATTCTGCTTGGTCAAGTTTGTCAGTTGGGAAGAAATAGAAGAGAATCCCTTGACAAATCGGCGGTAGTAGCTAGCTAACCCAACAAAGCTCCTTATTTCCGACACATTAGTAGGTCTTACCCAATTCTTTACTGTCTCAATCTTAGAAGGATCCACCATCACTCCATCCTTAGAAACCACGTGCCCCAAGAAGGACACTGCATCTAGCCAAAACTCACACTTAGAGAAGTTGACATAAAGCTTTTTCTCCCTCAACATTTCCAATACCATTCTCAAATGCTCTTCATGTTCCCTCTTGCTCTTTGAGTATACCAATATATCATCAATAAATACGATCACGAAGAGGTCCAAATATGGCTTAAAAATCCCGTTCATCAAGCTCATGAACGCAGCAGGGGCATTCGTAAGACCAAAAGACATCACGACAAATTCGTAATGCCCATACCTCGTTCGAAAAGCAGTCTTTGGCACATCCGTTGCCCGTATTTTCAATTGATGATAACCGGATCTCAAGTCAATCTTAGAGAAGACACAAACACCTTGTAACTGATCAAACAAGTCATCAATGCGGGGAAGAGGATACTTGTTCTTTATGGTTACCTTGTTTAGTTGTCTGTAGTCTATACACATTCGAAAACTCCCATCCTTCTTCTTTACAAACAAAACCAGAGCACCCCAAGGAGATGAACTTGGTCTAATAAAGCCTTTGTTTAACAACTCTTGAAGTTGGGCTTTTAACTCTCTTAACTCCGCGGGAGCCATTCTATAAGGGGGTATCGAAATGGGGCGAGTACTCGGTTCAAGGTCAATACAGAAATCAATATCCCTATCTGGTGGCATACCAGGAAGATCTGCAGGGAACACATCCAGAAACTCACGGACCACCGAAACCGACTCAATCAAAGGTACTTGGGTAGTGTCATCCTTGAGATGTGCCAAGAAAGCTAAACACTCTTTACTAATCATTTTCTTAGCACGAAGAAAGGAGATGATACGCACCGGATTGGAAGTGTAGTCACCCTCCCACACTAAAGGATCTGTCCCAGGCTTGGCTAACGTCACCGTTTTAGCATTACAATCCAAGATCGCAAATTGCGGAGAAAGCCAAGTCATACCCAGAATTACATCAAAATCATCCATTTCTAAGATAACCAAATCTACATAAGTGTTGCTCCCCACAAAGTTCACCAAACAAGACCTATATACGTTTTCAATTACCACAGACTCACCCACCGGAGTAGAAACACGAATAGGCATATCAAGTAATTCACAATGTAAATTTAGACCATTAGCAAATGAGGAAGATACATAAGAAAATGTGGATCCAGGATCAAACAATACAGAAGCCATGCAATCACAAACCAGAAGATTACCTGTGATGACAGCATCGGATGTCTCCGCTCCAGACTGCCCACGGAAAGCGTAACAATGGGCCCTATCGTTTGTCTGTCCATTGCCCCTACCATGTTGTGATGTAGTGGCTCCAGTTTGCCCATCACCTCGACCAATTTGGTGACCACCATTACCTCGACCACCACGTCCTCCAGAATGACGGCCTCTACCATGACCACCTCTACCTCTAGCCATTGGGGGTCTATAACTCTGTTTTGGACAATTTCTCCTAATATGTCCAGTCTCCCTACACCCATAACACTCTCTGGAGTCAAGCATAGGTCTCTCAGAGAAGTTTTGACCGGTCTGAGGTGGACCCCCAACTACAGTCTGTAGTGAAGACTGAATGGGTTGAACTGAGTAACCTCCGAAACCTTGTCCTCTAGAGTAAGAACCATTAAACTCACCTCCCTTTCGAAACATTTTTGATGTCGATGTCGTGGTGAAGTCATCTGGCTTCACTCCTTCCACCTTTATCACGAAGTCTACCACCTCTTGGAAGGATTTTGCCGTAGCCGCTACCTGTAAGGCTGAAATCCGCAACTCTGACCTCAACCCCTTCACAAAACGGCGAATCCGCTCTTGTGGACTGAAACATAGTTGGGTGGCATACCGGGATAATGCACGAAACTTAGCCTCATATGCATTGACCGACATCCTACCTTGCTCTAGGCTCAAGAACTCATCCCTTTTCCTATCCCTCAATGTCCGAGGGATATACTTCTCCATAAACAAGCTAGAGAATGAGGCCCAAGTCATAGGTGGTGCCTCCATTGGTTGACACTCAACATGTGACCGCCACCACATTTTGGCGTTCCCTTGAAACTGATAACTCACGAACTCAACACCAAACCGTTCTACTATACCCATATTGTGTAGTAGCTCATGACAGTCAACCAGAAAATCGTAAGCATCCTCAGATTCAGCACCCTTGAAGACCGGAGGTTTCAATTTCAAGAACTTACTGAAAAGTTCATGCTGATCATTTGTCATTATAGGCTCAGTAGTCAGACGTGGAAACGTGCCTATGTCCAATGAAGCATCCATACGAGGAGCCATAGTGGCTGCATGTTGTACCTCTGAAACCGGAGGTGTTGGTGCAGAAAACACTGGAGGTGCCTGACCTTGATCAGACAACCCACTAAGATAAGCGAGAACCTGATTGATCATCTCTGGGGTAGGTTGGGGTGGCAATCCCTCATTCTGCACTTGTTCATTTTCCCCATCCTCCCCTTCTCTTATTACTTCTTCAGTCGGTGGAGGAGTCACCGCCCTAGTATCAGATGGGCTAGCTGCTCGTCCTCTTCCCCTAGAGGACGTCCTCCCACGACCTCTACCACGGCCTCTTACCGCTGCTCTTCCTCGAGCTACAGCCCCAGTGGCTGGCTCAGACGCACCCTGTCCCGCTGGTGCTGGTGTTGGTGTTGGCGTAGTCGTTGCTCTAGTTCTAACCATCTGCGAAATAGAGTGAAGATGGTCAGATACCAATTTGTATAACCTAGATACCAATTGGACCCAAGTAATAGCACGAAAGAAGAAAGAAAGAATGGAATTTTCCTAAAGTCTTATAGCCTCTCAAAGAAAAGTAAAGGCGTCCCCCTACCGTTCCTTAAGACTCTACTAGACTCATTCTTGTGTGATGAGACCAATGAACCTAAGGCTCTGATACCAAGTTTGTCACGACCCAAAATGGGTCGCGACTGGCACCCACACTTACCCTCCTATGTGAACGAACCAATCAATCTAAAACCTTAACATCTCAATATAATATCAACAGAAAATAATGCGGAAGACTTAAACTCATTAAATAAAGACCTATTCATTAACTTCAAAAATTCAACATCTATTATTCCCCAAAATCTGGAAGTCATCACCACAAGAACATCTACGATCAAATGACTAAACTAAGAGTATTCTAAAAGCTAAAAATACATAAGAAGCTAGTCCATGCCGGAAGTTCAAGGCATCAAGACTTGAAGAAGAAGATCCAGTCCAAGCTAGAAGCATTAGCTCACCCTGAATTTCCGATGTAGTAAAACTGGCTTGAATTACTGTTGAGTCGAAGACGATGGCACGTTTGCTGCACTCCACAAATAAACAAGAAGAAAACATAAAAGTAGGGGTCAGTACAAAACACGGGTACTGAGTAGATATCATCGGCCAACTCAAAATAGAAAACAATATATACCAAGTAATATCATAAAATCAACTATGATACTCAACATGTAGCAACAACAAGCACTATATCATTAACAGTTACCGTCAAGTTCACACATGAGGACTCAAGCCTGAATACCATACTCATTTGGGAATCATGTTCATTAGATTGAGTATATTAACATCTTTCAAGATTCATTATCTTTATTTCTCTTGTGTCGGCACGTGACACTCCGCTCCCTCATATTCATTAATCCTCTTGTGTCGGTACGTGAAACTCCGATCCCCTAAATCTACGTATCGGTTCGTGACACCCGATCCCCTAAATCTACGTGTCGGTTCGTGACACCCGATCCCCTAAATCTACGTGTCGGTTCGTGACACCCGATCCCCTAAATCTACGTGTCGTTTCGTGACACCCGATCCCCTAATTCTACGTGTCGGTTCGTGACACCCGATCCCCTAATTATACGTGTCGGTTCGTGACACCCGATCTCCTAATTGTACGTGTCGGTTCGTGACACCCGATCCCCTAATTCTACGTGTCGATTCGTGACACCCGATCCCCTAATCTCATTCTATCAACTCATCAAGCCTTCTCCCTTACCAAGGCATCATCAATCTCATCAAAAGGTTCATCAAGCCTTCTCCCTTACCAAGGCATCATCATTAAAAAGAGATTAGGTTTTTATCAAGATTTGGGATTCAATAACTTCATCATGCTTAATATAATCACAATTATATAATCACGTTCATGCATGCATACAATTAAGCACATAGCAGGGTTTACAATACTATCAATACATATCATTCTCTATTAAGAGTTTACTATGAAAGCATGAAAACCATAACCTACCTCCACCAAAGAATTGCGATCAACAAGCTATCTTCTCAAAATCCTTGCTATCCTCTTCGTTTCTCTCTCTTTCTACTCGTTCTCTTTCTTTTTCTGTTTCTCTTTGTTCTTTCTATTTTTCTTATTCAAACCCTCTTTCTTTTACCCTAATTAACATATAATCAAGTGTAAAAGATGGCAATAATAACCCACTAATTAACTTAAGGTTACCTCTTTTAACCCCCAAGTAATTAGACTTATTAACATTAACCCACTAACCTTATAATTAAAGAAGGAATAGTCAAAAATGTCCCTTAAAACGTATAAAGAAATCCGACCCGGACTGGGATTGCGCAACCTATGACGGGCCGTCGTGCCTGCGACGGTCCATCCTGCAGGTCGTCGCAAAGTTCAGAGACCCAAATTTCCACCAAGGGTCTGTGACGGTCCGTCCTGCCATTTCGTTACGAAGTTCAAAGAGTCGATTTTCAGTACCCAATTTTCAGTTTTTCTAAGTGTTTTGAAACGAGACCCTGCGACGGTCCGTCGTGCCCATGACGGTCCGTCGTTGGGTCCGTTGCCTCAGCCTGTTTTTCCAGAAATAAAATCTGCTGCTCAAAACGACTAAACAGGTCACAATTGACTTGCGATAAAATTATTTTGGTTCCTAGTAATCTACAGTGCTAATGTATCAGCGTACTCAGTTGTTTTAACTTTATATGTAGTTGTTGCGAATCTGCAGAAGCAGCTGAACTAAATGTATATGCTTTTAGAAAGCATAGTCTTAGAAAACAACTGGTTAAATTATATTTCTAGATGTTAAGGATTGTTGATGCTTGTGACTATCGTTGTTACAAGAATATTTGGAATTATATGAGTCATATCACAGTCTTTCTATTCCATGGCATAAATTTGAAGTCTCGTGATCAAATGATGAAGAACCCCAACCTCTTTTCATAAAATTTATTTCCTTCAGTTTCCTTTATACATGACTTATTCTTTTACTGGCTACATTTGCCGCAGGTCAAAATTATTCATTCTCTAGATCATGCAAATGTATTGGAGTTACACTCTGGGGGAGAAATATATTTTTCCTCTCTTCCATGTAACTCTATTTTTTCCTTCAATTTCATTACTTTAGTGAAGGTCATTTTGGTGTTTAGTAAGAATATTTATGTGACTTATTTTTCATGGTTCCTAAATTAGATGCATGAGGTTGCCTGATGATGGATTGCTTGACGACTTTCTTAAGGGCAAGTTTGTCGTCTTTTTGGAAAGGTTTTAACTTGGTACTAAGAACATAGTAATGCATGTGAATAGTGTTTGATCAATCCTCTCTGTTTTTTAAAAGGTTGAGCATGTTATGAATTATTTTGTGACAATCTTACAACTCTTTTTGTGACTTTTGATTCGTCTGTAGTAAAATGTTCAGTGCTACTTGTATTTTGAAAAGAAACTAAGATTCTGAACCATTTTGATTGATTTGCAGGCAATATGTGGTGAGTTGTTGAATAATGCCTCGTGTTTGCTGTTGTCACCTAGAATTTGCTCGGGTTGTCTTGAAATGTTTGTCTTAATTGAGTTTGGTTGGATAAATAATTTTAGGCTTTCTTTGATGTTCTTGAAGTCGACTTGGCCTAAATAACCTACATTTGCATTAAATATATCCTTAGTTGTCTCCTTTGAGCCTAATCTTTTTTATTGGCAACCATATTACAAGTCTTATCCTTTTTTTAAAAAGTAACCCTCTTCTGAACCCTTCCCTCCTTGAACTTGAGGTCTTGAAAGTTGAGGATAAAAGCCTAAATTGTGGGTATTATGGGAAATTAATTGAAAGAATGCTTACCACATGAGGGCTTGATATAAAAAACAAATTAAAAAGAAAGGAGAAATTGAAGGATGGATGCGAAGTCTTAAAGATTTTTTTTTTAAAAAAAATGAATAAAAATGAGATTGGAATCCTCCAAATGTTGAAAATGGTTGCATGTGGGGCATCTAGTGTGAAAACAATAAAAGAAAAATGAGAAATATTGTGTAATGCGCATGAGTTTGAAAAGTGATAAAAATGGAGAAAGTTGGAAATGATTAGTCGTTTTGTAACATTCAAGGAGGGTATAGTCACTTATACCTAAATAATATCCTTACCTTCCCTAAGCCTACATTACACGCTTAAAAAAGTCCTTCTTTCTGTATTTCTGATTTATCCACTAGGTCAGTCTGGTTGGTTCTTTGCACCTAGTTTTGGTGTAGCAGCTATATTTCGATTCATCCTATTTTTTCAAGGGTTTCATAATTGGACCTTGAACCCCTTTCATATGATGGGAGTTGCTGGTGTATTGGGGGCTGCTTTGCTATGCGCCATTCATGGTGCTACCGTAGAAAATACTTTATTTGAAGACGGTGATGGTGCAAATACATTTCGTGCTTTTAACCCAACTCAAGCCGAAGAAACTTATTCAATGGTCACCAACTGAGCTATATCCCCCCGAGCCAAGTGGAGCATGCATGAAGTAGTCAGATGCTTCTTCTAATACAAGGTACTTATTAGATCGAATGTTGAGATTTTTAACCAAATGGAGTTGAGTCAATAGTGATTGAAAATATGGGTAAGCCTATTGTGTTACATTTGTGTGTATAAGATGATTCTTTTTGAGTTTGAGAGTTGCGTCTTTGTACCTTGTCTTGTTTATATGTGTGTGGGGTTTTGGGACACTTCTTTCCTGTGAGGGCCTGTAAGTTGAAAAAGTGGTGATTTTGAAAATTCCTAACAGAGTCGAGTGAGCATGTGCAAGAGTTAATGAATTGAGTCATTTCTTGATTTTGAGTTGTTGTCACTTAAATGATTCTTTATTTTTAAAAATGTTTCATAAGAATGAGAGGATTTCTTTTCTGAAAAGTTTGCATGTAGAAAATTTCTTAGTACCAACCAAAGCTATTACCTTTGTGCTTAATTGAGAAAGGGAAATTGATTTATGGTGTGTATTGAAATAAGAGCCTCTCGCGTTTTTGATTTTCCTTAATTCGAGGACAAACAAAGTTTCTAAGTTGTGGTGATGATGGTGGTGGATTTCACCTCATTTGAGGCTTTTGAGGGTGGTATTTTGGCTTGAAATAGTGGATTTCACCTCATTTGAGGCTCTTTTCGTAGTTATTTTGGCATGCTTTAGTTTTGAATTGATGCTTCTAATGAGGGTATTTTTATTCATATTTGCATGACAATGAAATGGAGAGTTGATTTAGGATATTTGAAGAAACTAAGTGAAGTTGAGACAAAAAGAGGTCAAGAGATTTTTGGCAGGGAATTGCAATAATTTACTGTGACTTAAAGCCATCAAACATCCTATTGGATGAAAATGGAATCGCGAAGGTATGTGATCTTTATGTTGTGACTTTTCTGACGTGTGCTTTTGACTAATTATATGACGTTAAAGTTCCATTTGTTTTCTGGCAGGTGTGTGATTTTGGATTAACAAAGGAAAAGTAAATTGGTGGCATAAATGTTTGGAAGTTCTCTAAAGGTAAACTATTTGGAAGTGCTTTTGACCTATTATATGACATTGAAGTTTCAATCATTCTTCCCTTGTCCTCTTCCAGTTCTTATAAAAATAATATTAATCTGATATCTGAAAACCATCTATAAACCTTTCAGATATTCTTTGGCATCCATCATACTCTCAGTCAGATCTATAATGCCTAGAAGAAAATCAGTTAAAGGTTTACATGCAATTCCTTTACTTTCAATTGATGCACCTCAACTGTCTGATTTTGTCAAAATGTCAAAGGAGCAATTCTTATTTTAATAAAAGAATCATCATTATTATTAGTGGGAATACTCCCTCAGAGGGGAGAAGCAAAATGTGATCAGATAGATACTTTGAGCTTTTGGGTATCAATTCTGATGCAGCCAACATCTTGACCAATGGGTCTATGTTGGTTGTTCTAGTCAAAATGCTTCATCACTCCAAGGTTTCTTTGCTGTGCAATCAACTTGCTTCACTTATTGGCTTGTTGATTCATCACTCTACTTTTAGAGGGGATCAACTGGAATTCTTGAATATTAGGTGCACCAACAAATGGTCTAAGAGACGGGCAAAAGAATTTGAGAAGGTTTTCTGTGGCTGCTTTGGGTGAATTACCATTTTATATATCTACTCAGGGTGAGCATGTTCGGGATGATAAACCAATGGAGTATCCATCAAAGGACAGCCGACCCTCATCTTGTTGGCAGGTATCTTCGTTGCTGTAACTTCTTATTGGTGCAACTTGCCATGTTTAGTACTCCCTTCAATTTTATTTTTGTCCTATTTTGACTTTGTTAGAATAGAATAGGTGTGCTCAATCCTCCACAAAATAGGAATATTTTATAGTCTCCTGTTTTGTAAAGAATTGTATTGTAGTGTCTATAAATAGGGTTCTCTATGTAATAATTATAACAACAATTCAACAATATTCTCCTTCAATATTATCACATGGTACCAGAGCAATTGTGAGGAAAACTAAAAAAAATCACATTGTGCAGTTTTTCCACTTACCTAGTAGCTGTCCTAGTAATTAGTATTTTCCATCACTCTTTTTCAAAAATTAATACCACCACTAGGTGAGGAACTTCCCGGTGACCAAAACCCAGTCATACCCGCTAGATCCAAGCGCCAGAGCGTGAGACATCTTCTGGCCAGTTTTCCGCCAATTTTTTTCATCAAGGTTACCTCCTCAATCGGAGGCTGACCATATGATTTTTTTCTGATGCTGATCAACATTCGACGATCAGATTTACTTTTCCCTATGATCACTTCATAACTGTAAATAGAAAAGACACTTAACGAACATCGGTTGTGTTGTCGATGAAAAGACGAAGGCTAGTGGGAAAGATGTAAAAGCCAAAGCACAATGGGAGAAGGTTGATGCACAATTATGTAGTCTCTTATGGTGATCTATTGGTTCCAAGTTGATGCCCTTGTTCCGTTCATTCCAGACATATTCAGTGTGGGATAAGGCTCGTTGCTTTATACACTAATGACATATCTTGATTCTATGATGTGATATCTCGTATGACCAACTTAAGGAAATAAGAATCAGATATGTCCACCTACTTGGGACAAGTACAGGCAGTCATGGATGAATTTGAAACATTGATGTCAAGCACCACGGACGTTCAAAAACAACAAGCGCATAGACAGGCATCGTTTTTAGTTCTTACAGTTGCTAGATTTCCTACTGACCATGATTCAGTGTGTGATCAGATTTTAGCTAATCCTAAAATTCCTACAGTAGATGAATTATTCTCTCGTCTACTTCGTCTTGCCACGCCTCCCAGCCACAAAGTAGTTTCATCACCGTCCATTGACTCATCTACTCTCGCATCTCATACCATAGAAAAATGAGTATATCCATATGTGGAGACTCGGCGAGGAGGAGGTCATCTTGGAAAACCTCAATCCAAGTGTAGTTATTGTCACAAGAGTGGATATACTCGTGACATATGTCATAATTTGCATGGCCCACCACCCAGTTATGATCCTATTGTTCCAAAGGAATATAATGAGTTCCTTCGTAATCATGCAACTAAGCAAACATCTCCACAAGTAGCTTCGGTTGTTCAACATGATGTTGTTGTTACCAGTAACTTTCTTGCTTGTGTTTCAAAGTCTAATACTCAAAATCACTTCTGCCAGATATTATTTATTCACAATCTCTTCCAGCTATTACTTTGGCCAATGGGATACAAACAAAACCAAAAGGGGTTGGAAAAGCCATACCTTTATCTTCTGTCACTCTAGACTCTATTCTTTATGTTCCTGGTTCTCCTTTTAATCTGACATCTTTTAGTAATTTGACATGCGCCCTACATTATAGCATAACATTTTTTGATGATTTTTTTCTCATGCAGAACCACCAAACGGGACAGGCGATTGGCATAGGACATGAATTACAAGGCATTTACTATCTTACCTCTTCAAATTCCTTCACAACATGCTCTATTATAGATCCTCCAGACCTCATTCACAGACATTTCAGACATCCGAGTCTATCAAAACTTCAAAAGATGACGCCTATTTTATCTAGTTTATCAAAGTTAGATTGTGAGTCGTGTCAACTTGGAAAACACAATCGTGCCACATTTTCACGGGTAGTGGGGGTCGTTCAGAGTCTTTTTTTTTATTAGTTCATTTTGATCTTTAGGTTCCTAGTAGAGTCAGTTCCACCTTAGGATTTCGTTAGTTTGTTAGTTTCATTGATGATTATTCGATATGCTCTTGGGTTTTCTTAATGAAAGATCGTTCTGAGTTATTTTCTATATTGAAAAGTTTCTTTGTGGAAATACAAAATGAGTTTGGTGTCCGTATTCATACTTTTCGTAGTGATAATGCCTTAGAATACTTATCATCCTAATTTCAAGAGTTTATGTCTCACCAAGGCATTATTCACCAAACATCCTATTCATACACTCCTCAACAAAATGGTGTGGCAGAAAGAAAGAATAGATATCTCATTGAGACTGCTCGCACTCTCCTAATTGAATATCATGTTTCTCTGCATTTTTGGGGTATGCTTCCTTTCATCTTGTTATTTATTTAATATAATGTCGTCATCTTCTATTCAGAATCAGGTTCCACATTCCATACTGTATCCTCAGTCACATCTCTATTCTATCCCTCCTCATGTATTTGGGAGCACATGCTTTGTTCATAACTTAGCCCCGGAAAAGATAAATTAGCCCCTCGTTCTCTTAAATCTGTCTTTGTTGGTTACTCTCGAGTTTAGAAAAGGTATCGTTGCTATTCACATGATCTCTGGTGATATATTGTGTCTGCCAATTTAACCTTTTTTGAATCTCAACCTTACTACACATCTTCTGAGCATCCTGATGTCTCTGAGATCTTACCCATACCTCAGGTCTTTCCTGTACTGAATATTGAGGACCTACGGTTACTTCTCCATATACAATTGCAGTGCCACCACTCCTAACTTATAAACGGCATCCACGTCTAGCAAAAGTCTCAAATGGTTCATGTCATGCGCCAGACCCTGCTCCTACTGCGGGCGTGTCTCCTCCTAGACAATCAATTCCACTTCAAAGAGGTATACGATCCACTCAAAATACTAATACACATTATACTTTATTGAGTTATCATCATTTATCTTCACCCCATTATTCCTTTGTATCATCTTTGTCCTCTATTTCCATCCCTAAGACAACAGGAGAAACACTTTCTCATTCTGGATGGAGGCAGGTTATGTTTAATGAGATGACTGGTTTACATTCCAGTGGTACTTGAGAGTTTGTCTCCCTTCCTTCAGGTAATTCTACTGTTGGTTGTCGTTGGGTTTATGCGGTCAAAATTGGTCCATATTGTCAAGTCGGTCGGCTTAAGGCTCGCCTTGTTGCCAAAGGGTATATTCAATTACTTGGGCTAGATTATAGAGACACTTTTGCTCCTAGCCAAAATAACATCAATTCGTCTTTTTCTATCTATGGTTATCGTTTTTCATTGACCTCTTCATTAGTTTGACATTAAAACTGCATTTTGTGTATGGTGGTCTTGAGGAAGAAGTCTATATGGAGCAACCTCCTAGTTTTGTTGCTCAGGGGAGTCTAGAAGCCTTGTATGTCGATTGTGTCAGTCACTTTATGGTTTGAACAGTCTCCTTGAGCTTTGTTTGGAAAGTTCAATACAGTAATTTAGGAGTTTGGCATGACCACAGTGGAGTTGATCACTCTGTGTTTTATCAACATTTAGCACAAAATCTGTGTATTTACTTGGTTGTTTACGTTGATGATATCATTATTACCGTCAATGATCAAGTTGGTATTGCTAATTTGAAGCAATATCTCTTTCAACATTTCCAAACTAAAGACCTTGGAAGACTGAAATATTTTCTAGGTATTGAGGTTGTTCATTCTAGATAAGGTATTCTTAATTCTCAAAGGAAATATGCTTTAGACATTCTTGAGGAGACAAGAATGATGGGATGCAAAGCTACTGACACTCCTATGGATCCGAATGTTAAATTACTCCCAGGACAGGGGCAGAAACTTAGTAATCATGAGAGGTATAGGCGGTTGGTGGAAAGTTGAATTATCTCACAGTGACTAGACCAGACATCCCTTTTCCTAGGAGTGTCGTAAGTCAGTTTATGACTTCTCCTTGTGATAGTCATTGGGAAGAATTGTTCGTATTCTACGATATGTAAAGTCATCTCCTGGTAAAGGACTACTCTTCGAGGATCAAGGCCATAAACATATCACCGGATATACAGACATTGATTGGGAATAATCACCCTGTTATAGGCAATCCACATTCAGATATTCTGTTTTCATTAGAGATAATTTGGTTTCATGGAAGTAAGTAACAAAGTGTGGGTGCTCGATCAAGTGTAGAAGCAGAATATTGAGCAATGGTTGTAGAAACTTGTGAGCTTGTATGGATCAAACAGTTGCTTGGAGAATTGAAGTTTGCCGAAATCGGTCATATGGAACTTGTGTGTGATAATCAACCAGCGCTTCATATTGCATCAAATCAAGTGTTTCATAAGAGGACTAAGCACATTGAGATTGATTGTCACTTTATCAGACAAAATATACTCTCCGGAGATATTGTTACTAAATTTGTGAGGTCAAATGATCAACTTGATGATGTCTTTACCAAGTCCCTCACCGGTCCTCATATTAATTGCATTTGTAACAAACGATGTACATATAATTTGTATGTACCAGCTTGAGGGGGAGTGTTAGAATAGAATAGGTATACACAATCTTACACAGAATAGGAATAGTTTATAGGGTTTCTCTATGAAATAATAATATTCTCCTTCAATATTTATAACAAACTTGGTGTGGACTTTAATAAATGTAAAGAAGACTTTTGAATATTGTGAACTTAAATTAAAGAGATGTAGAATGTACCAAATGTTCTTAAATTTAAACAAGGGAGTGTTATATTAGTTAAAAATCCTCTCCATGATATCTCACTAAGCTATACTGCATTGAGGTTTTAAGTATTCAGTGTTCGATGAGCAATCACTTAAAAGCATAGACGCTGTCACAAACACAATTTAAGCACCAATGCAACTCTTATGAGAAACAATGCAAATTGTCACTAGGATATAAATGATATACTTATTAATGGGCTAAAAACCATTTATCTTTTAATTAGTGATAATTATACGGTCACATATACTCTTAGACATGCAAGTGTATGTGAGGATTATCTTGTAGAAATCATGTCCTAGAAATCAGGATAGGAAAATTTTCTAACATGAATAATAAGATGGATGACAAATGAAAACATGAAATAGACTTAGCTATCCGTCCCACATCACGAAATATTATATTGTAGAATCTGTACATACAAGATTCTACAAATTTTTCTTTGTATTTTACTGGATGAACATATAAGCTTGCAATTCCCTTTTAATGCAACACTGTGTAGCAGTAAAATGACAAGTGTATTAAGAGTAACACTACACTATCAATACATAATGCAAAGCCTAACATTTTGTCTTAACATTACCTTCTAAAAATGTTAATGTTGTAGGTTACAAGTCCAATAATTTCATTGGTTTCATCACTTTTAAGAAACGGAGAGGATGATATTACTGTGCTTAATGCTCTGAGGACAATTGGAAATACTTCCAGTCAAGAATGGTACTGGCAAGCTCAATTCACCAGCCAAGATGTCATTACTGACCTCTGCTATATATTAGGGTTTCTGGAAAGCAGGAGAGTATGAGGTTGACATCAAGGTCTTGATTGGCTCATATTGTTTGTTTTAGCCTTTCTAGTATTAAATGAGTCATGGAAAACTGTCATTCAAGGGTGTGTTTTCAATTCTGGTCAAGCATAATTCAACTGTACCAACTGTACAAATTTTACTTGAGTGTATATCTTTGGGGAGATTTTCCTTTTATTTGTTCAAATATTGTATTATCAAATATAATTTTTTGTTCTGATAATTCTTCATTTTGATAATCTTCCTTGGATATTATTTTTATTTCATCTTCAGACATTATATTTATTCATCTGTTTTGTTATTATCTATATTAATATTTTCTTCTTCATTATCAGTTTCTATATCTGATACTTCATATATATTCTAAATCATCATATAAATCATATATGTCATAATAAAGTTCATCTTCTATACTTTGTATGGTTAACTCAGTCCAACCTTGAGTTGTTATTTCTATTATCTCATATGTTAATAATTTATTATAAATTTCTCTTTTTATATCAGTATTCAAATTTTTTAGTATATAGAATAATAATATCTTATAATCAACATCATTGTTTAATAGGTAGGTTTCCATTTTTATTATTTTCATAATGTAGGAGATGAGGAGATGGAAGCGTAAAGAGAGAGTATTCAGAAAGATGAGAGATGTAAGGATGAAGGTATGTTTGGATTTTGTATATGTTTTCAATGTAAGATTGGGTAATATAGTTATATCTTTTTTTGTCGTTTTGTAGGCTTACTGCATAAGTTGATGTTTGTGGTTCTGCTGGTATTTGCATTTGTGGTTTTTGAGTAAATGGTTTTGCAAATAACTGGTTTAAGTTTGTGTTTTTTGGTTTTTCACTAGTTCTTTTACTTGTACCTGCAGCTGTATCTGAACAAACATTGTTATGGGTTTTATGGAGTTTCCCAACGTCTCCTTCTAGTTCTGGCTTTTTACCGTCCGCCGAACGACGTAGCTCCGCATTTTTAGAGTCATGCTGCTGACTTGTAGATTCTTCCTTTTCTTCTAGCTTTTGAATTCTCAAGCCCATACTGTCCACTTTTGTACAAAGTGTAGTCAGGGTTTTGAGTATGTTTTCCATAACATTATCTTGTCCTGGCTGCGTAACTCTGTCTTGATAAATAGTCTGCAATCATATTTTTGTCAGTTTTTATTACCTCAATTGTAAATGTAAAATTTAGTATGTTTAATACTAGTCTCCTTATTTCTTTTGTTGTAACTGAATCATCTAATTTTTTCGTTATCCACCATTTTACTTGTGTGTTATCTGTTCTTACAATAAATTTATTGTAAACAATATATGGTTCAAATGCTAATAAACATTTATATAATGCGAATAATTCTTTTCTATTTATTTCCCATTTTATTTGTGCTTCTGTATAAGATCCTGAATAATATCTACAATGGTGTTCTATTTTTTCTTTTTCATATTTGTATTTTAAAACTCCTCCATAACTATGATCACTTGAATCTGTTTCGATAATATAAGTAAAATGTTTTATTTTCATCAGGAAAATATAGTTTTGGTAGTTTTTTACATAAATTCTTAATATTTCCTATGTGTTTTTTATCTTTATTGTCAAAATGATATTCTACATCTTTTTTAAGTTTTTTATGTAATGGTTTTAGATGTTCTGCTAATTTTGGTATATATTCTCTTACCTGATTTACTAATCCTAGAAAGGATTGTAATTTCTTCTTTGTATCTATATTTTCATCAATAGTAATTATTTTTTGTACTATATGTGTTTGCATTTTTATTCCATTTTTATCTATTTGTATTCCTAGAAATTCTATTTGTGATTTCATAATTTCTGCTTTTCTTTTACTCAAACTTATACCTGCATTTTTTACTATATGTATAAATTTTTCCAATAATCTTATATGTTCATCTTGTGTTCTAGAATATAACAATATGTCATCTATATATACAATACAGTTTTCTAGCTGGTTAAAACAGTTATCCATAAAATGTTGGAATCTACCTGGTGCATTTTTATATCCAAAAGGTAAAACATTCCATTCATAGAAACCTTGCGGTACTGTGAATGCTGTTAATTGTTTAGATTCTTCTTCTAGTTTTAGGTGGTAAAATCCTGATTTACAGTCAAATTTACTGAAATAATTATATCCTTGTATTTGTCTTATTTTTAGTATTTTGTTTGGTATTGGATAATTGTATGTTTTGGTTTTAGCATTTAGGTTACGATAATCTATGACCATTCTACTTTTACCTCTTTTTTGTTCACTATGTTTTATTACTATAAATGCTGGACTTGTATGTTTACTATTGCTTTTTTGTATGTAATTATTTTCTAACAATTCATTTACATGTATTTTAAATTCTTCTAGATCATCAAAGTTATATTTTAATGGTTTCTGTGTTATTATACTATTTTCATCTATTAATTCAATTTTTACTTTTGTCTTATGTTTTTCCCATCCTTGTAATGGATCTTCACTATATAATTGTTCTAATTGTTCATTAATTAATTTGACTTTGTCTATAGCAAATATAATAATTTCTAATTGCGTTATTTGTTTATTATTTATATTTTCCATTTCTTGGTTTATCTTTTCACTTCCTTTTATCCATTCCATAGTTTTTCGTTGTTTATTATTTACTCTTTTTGCTCCTATCTTATTTCCGCATGGTGTAGTAAGCCACCAATGTGTTTTTGTTATTATGTGTGGATAATATCTATCTAGAAATGGCATTCCTAATAACATATCTTTTGTAGTAAATTCAAAATTATACATTTCTTCTATTGTTAGTATTTTATCCCATATTTGTATTTTTATATTTTTTGCTTTGTATTTAATCATACTTCCTTCATTGTTAAATCCCGTTACTACCATAGGTGTTTTTAATTTTTCCCATTTATCTTCTGGTAAGCAATTATATTTACATATATTCGCTTCTGCTCCTGTATCTATCATAGGTGTATAATATCTGTTGTAATATCCTTCTACTATAATTTTTGCAAGTATAAATATTTTCATTAATCATTTTGTCCTTTTTATAATTATTTTCTTATTTTGACAAGTTATTGTTAATTGTTCATTTTCTATGTTGTATGGTTTAACTTTTTCTAACCATTTTATTCCTAATGTAATATTATGATCTCCTTGGTATATTTTGAATTGTATTATTAAGGGTATTCCTCCTATAATTATTTCTTTTTCTGTTGTTTCTTCATTCGTGTTTACTATCTCACTAGGTAGTCCAGGGCATGTATGTCCTGTTCTTATAATTTCTTCTTCTAATACTAACTCTCTTGTTATATAATTTTCTTCTTGTCCTGTATTTATTAATATTTTATATTTTCTTTGGTCTATTATTCCTGTTATGAAATAATGATATGGTGTTATTTCTTCTTTATCTAATAAGCTTTGTGGAATTTCATATTTTCTTTTAGATGTACTCATCCTTGATGAGGTAGCTCTTGTCAATGTATTTGGTACGCTTGAAGTGCTTAATTTTTCTTTTACTATCTCTAAATCTTCTTCTATATCAATTTCTTTATAGCTATAGTCATTATTGTCTATTACAGTAATTATTTTTTCAAAAGGATTTTCTATTTTTATTTTATTAATTTTATTTCTTGCTGTTATTTTATGCTTTGTTGTTAATATATATAAATTTTTACATCTTGCTGTAAATAATTTGCTTCCTGGTGCTAGTTCTATTCGAGACATTTGCCAATATAGAACTAATGATCTATCTATGTTTTTATCTGTTAATGATACTGTATAATTAGCACTTATTGTAAATTTAAATTTTTGATATATCAAGTTTCCTTTTACTGCACTAATTACGCTTTTTTCTATAGGGTGTACAATTCTATCATCTGCTAAATATATTTCTATAGGTGTATCTATTCCTTCTCTAAAGCAGGCTTTTATTAATATTTCTGTTCCTCCTAAATGTACATATTTTATTGGTGTTTTAGCTTTTATATCTTGTATTTCTTTGTTTATCATTCATTTATTTATTATAGGTATATATGCTTTTCCTCTTGTGTATTTGCAATCTATGATATGTTCTTTTTGGCTAACTACATAGTATTCTTCTTTTTGTCTTTTAAACCAATTTCTTAAAATAGGTATTTCTAATACTTTTTCAACACTTAAATCTAATTCTTTTCCTTTTATTTGTTCAAATATCGTATTATCAAATATAATTTTCTGTTCTGATGATTCTTCATCTTGATATTCTTCCTTAGATATTATTTTTATTTCATTTTCAGACATTATATTTCTTCATCTGTTTCATTATTATCTATGTTAATATTTTCTTCTTCATTCTCAGTTTCTATATCTGATACTTCATATATACTATCATTTTCACTTAATTCATAATCTATGTACTCTATTTGCATATATTTTTCATTATCTATAATTAATTCTGCTATTTGTTTTCTTTTTGGATTTTTGGGTAATTTACAATCTTTAGCTATGTGTCCTATCTTTCCACAATTATAACAAGTACATTGGGATATCTTTCTTTTTGGTCTGTATGGTTTTTTTATTTTATAGTTTTTTACATAATACCTTCGTCTTGGTTGTTTATATTTATATATAGATTTCTTTTTTCTATAATTTTTATATCTTTTAGATTTTTGTTTTTTAGTTGTGCATCCAAATTGTGGTGCCATTTTATTTTTGCAACATGATAAATTTTTATTTAGTACTTTTTCCATTTTTAATTTTTCTTTTTGGTTTTCACATAGTTGTATGAACCATTGATTTAAAAATTTTATTCTAGATCCTAAAGTATCTACCATTCCTTCATTATTCCAATCCTTTATTACGTTTGTACTAAATGGTTCTGGTAATTTTGTATAATATTGTTTTCTTATTTCTTTTGCTTCGTCTAAATTGTATTTAGCTTTGTAATAATATTCTTTAAATGCGCAAGTATATTCTTCTAAGTAACACATTTTACATATAGCTAATTTTGTCATAAGTTGTCTATTTATTATTTTTTCTCTATTTTGTTCTCTTATATCTGTAGTCATGCCTCCAAATTCATTTCTTATTGCTGATTCATATTTATCTAGTATATCTATATTTGTTGCTGATGCAGATCCATCCATTTTCTTATCATTCCTAAGTACTTCTAAACTTTCCGAGGGTAGATTTTCTATCCATAATTTTGTTGTTCCTACAAATGTTCTTTCTATGTATCTTGGTGTTTTTGATGTTTCTATTTTATTGTCTATTAACTGTTTAGACATATTTCCTATCCATATTAATATTGCTTTATTTATATCTGCGACACAATCTAAATCTAAAAAATTGTATTGTTCATTTGCTGGTTTAGGTGTCCAATTTTTATTTAATCTACTGTTCCATATTGCATTATTTCTATCTGATTGTTGATAGCTTTCTGTATAATAAGTTGGTGGTGTCCTCCTAGGACTAACTCTAGGACTATTTCTGGGACTATTATCTGGGGTTTTAACTCTTGATGTACTAGGTCTATTCATATCTCCTGTGTTTATCTCTAATTTTTTCGGTTTATTTATCTCTTGTTATTAGGAATGTCATTTCTAGATAGATATTATCCACACATAATAACAAAAACAAATTGGTGGCTTACTACACCATGCGGAAATAAGATAGGAGCAAAAAGAGTAAATAATAAACAACGAAAAACTATGGAATGGATAAAAGGAAGTGAAAAGATAAACCAAGAAATGGAAAATATAAATAATAAACAAATAACGCAATTAGAAATTATTATATTTGCTATAGACAAAGTCAAATTAATTAATGAACAATTAGAACAATTATATAGTGAAGATCCATTACAAGGATGGGAAAAACATAAGACAAAAGTAAAAATTGAATTAATAAATGAAAATAGTATAATAACACAGAAACCATTAAAATATAACTTTGATGATCTAGAAGAATTTAAAATACATATAAATGAATTGTTAGAAAATAATTACATACAAAAAAGCAATAGTAAACATACAAGTCCAGCATTTATAGTAATAAAACATAGTGAACAAAAAAGAGGTAAAAGTAGAATGGTCATAGATTATCGTAATCTAAATGCTAAAACCAAAACATACAATTATCCAATACCAAACAAAATACTAAAAATAAGACAAATACAAGGATATAATTATTTCAGTAAATTTGACTGTAAATCAGGATTTTACCACCTAAAACTAGAAGAAGAATCTAAACAATTAACAACATTCACAGTACCGCAAGGTTTCTATGAATGGAATGTTTTACCTTTTGGATATAAAAATGCACCAGGTAGATTCCAACATTTTATGGATAACTGTTTTAACCAGCTAGAAAACTGTATTGTATATATAGATGACATATTGTTATATTCTAGAACACAAGATGAACATATAAGATTATTAGAAAAATTTATACATATAGTAAAAAATGCAGGTATAAGTTTGAGTAAAAGAAAAGCAGAAATTATGAAATCACAAATAGAATTTCTAGGAATACAAATAGATAAAAATGGAATAAAAATGCAAACACATATAGTACAAAAAATAATTACTATTGATGAAAATATAGATACAAAGAAGAAATTACAATCCTTTCTAGGATTAGTAAATCAGGTAAGAGAATATATACCAAAATTAGCAGAACATCTAAAACCATTACATAAAAAACTTAAAAAAGATGTAGAATATCATTTTGACAATAAAGATAAAAAACACATAGGAAATATTAAGAATTTATGTAAAAAACTACCAAAACTATATTTTCCTGATGAAAATAAAACATTTACTTATATTATCGAAACAGATTCAAGTGATCATAGTTATGGAGGAGTTTTAAAATTCAAATATGAAAAAGAAAAAATAGAACACCATTGTAGATATTATTCAGGATCTTATACGGAAGCACAAATAAAATGGGAAATAAATAGAAAAGAATTATTCGCATTATATAAATGTTTATTAGCATTTGAACCATATATTGTTTACAATAAATTTATTGTAAGAACAGATAACACACAAGTAAAATGGTGGATAACGAAAAAATTAGATGATTCAGTTACAACAAAAGAAATAAGGAGACTAGTATTAAACATACTAAATTTTACATTTACAATTGAGGTAATAAAAACTGACAAAAATATGATTGCAGACTATTTATCAAGACAGAGTTACGCAGCAAGGACAAGATAATGTTATGGAAAACATACTCAAAACCCTGACTACACTTTGTACAAAAGTGGACAATATGGGCTTGAGAATTCAAAAGCTAGAAGAAAAGGAAGAATCTACAAGTCAGCAGCATGACTCTAAAAATGCGGAGCTACGTCGTTCGGCGGACGGTAAAAAGCCAGAACTAGAAGGAGACGTTGGGAAACTCCATAAAACCCATAACAATGTTTGTTCAGATACAGCTGTAGGTACAAGTAAAAGAATTAGTGAAAAACCAAAAAACACAAACTTAAAAAAGTTATTTGCAAAACCATTTACCCAAAAACCACAAATGCAAATACCAGCAGAACCACAAACATCAACCTATGCAGTAAGCCTACAAAACGACAAAAAAAGATATAACTATATTACCCAATCTTACATTGAAAACATATACAAAATCCAAACATACCTAAACCTAAACCCAAGATCTACACAAACAAAAAATCCCGAAGAAGATTATATAACCCAGAAACTACAAGGATATAACAAACTTATTGCACAACCTAAGACCAACCCCAACCTAGTAAAAACATGTTATAACTACGGACTACTAAATACAGTATACACATATACCGGAGAAGAGATAGTCGGAATACCAGAATTACATAGAGCATTTCTGACATATAAAAGAATTACCAAAGGAAATTTATTCTATATAAAATGTTATACAACACCAGCAGAGATATTATACGAAGAGATAAAATCACCAATACAGGTGGTAAAGATAGGATTAACAAAAGATATGATTATTCCAGAAGAAATAGAAAAACAAAATGAGATACCAAAAGTAGAAATACCAAATTTTTATGCAAATAAAAGAACAATTGGTATAGCTACGATTATACAAGAGCTAGCAAACAATTATTTAAATGGCAATGCTATTTGGAGTTATTATGCAAGAGATCAGGTAATGATATATGCAAACTCCAAAGAATTAAGAAAATCAGATATGGACGAAGTTCAAAGATGGATTTTGTCATTATTACAACCAGAAGAACAACCATCTACGAGAGCTTTGAAGAAAGGATTTATTTCAGAAGAATTATTAGTAAGGTATTGCAAACTTATCAGCAAAACAAATATCCAGACCACAAATGCTCCAAATGCAACGGAGAAGACAATGTGATACCTACAGTTGATTTAGGATAAAAAAAAATAAATTAATTTGACTTTGTCTATAGCAAATATAATAATTTCTAATTGCGAAAAACTATGGAATGGATAAAAGGAAGTGAAAAGATAAACCAATTTAGTACAAACGTATTTATATTTTCCATTTCTTGGTTTATACTTTCACTTCCTTTTATCCATTCCATAGTTTTTCGCACTTAGAAATTATTATATTTGCTATAGACAAAGTCAAATTAATTAATGAACAATTAGAACAATTATATAGTGAAGATCCATTACAAGGATGGGAAAAACATAAGACAAAAGTAAAAATTGAATTAATAGATGAAAATAGTATAATAACACATAAACCATTAAAATATAACTTTGATGATCTAGAAGAATTTAAAATACATATAAATGAATTGTTAGAAAATAATTACATACAAAAAAGCAATAGTAAACATACAAGTCCAGCATTTATAGTAATAAAACATAGTGAACAAAAAAGAGGTAAAAGTAGAATGGTCATAGATTATCGTAATCTAAATGCTAAAACCAAAACATACAATTATCCAATACCAAACAAAATACTAAAAATAAGACAAATACAAGGATATAATTATTTCAGTAAATTTGACTGTAAATCAGGATTTTACCACCTAAAACTAGAAGAAGAATCTAAACAATTAACAGCATTCACAGTACCGCAAGGTTTCTATGAATGGAATGTTTTACCTTTTGGATATAAAAATGCACCAGGTAGATTCCAACATTTTATGGATAACTGTTTTAACCAGCTAGAACACAAGATGAACATATAAGATTATTGGAAAAATTTATACATATAGTAAAAAATGCAGGTATAAGTTTGAGTAAAAGAAAAGCAGAAATTATGGCAGAATTAATTATAGATAATGAAAAATATATGCAAATAGAGTACATAGATTATGAATTAAGTGAAAATGATAGTATATATGAAGTATCAGATATAGAAACTGAGAATGAAGAAGAAAATATTAACATAGATAATAATGAAACAGATGAAGAAATATATTCTATTTGTGATTTCATAATTTCTGCTTTTCTTTTACTCAAACTTATACCTGCATTTTTTACTGGAACACAAGATGAACATATAAGATTATTGGAAAAATTTATACATATAGTAAAAAATGCAGGTATAAGTTTGAGTAAAAGAAAAGCAGAAATTATGGAATCACAAATAGAATTTCTAGGAATACAAATAGATAAAAATGGAATAAAAATGCAAACACATATAGTACACAAAATAATTACTATTGATGAAAATATAGATACAAAGAAGAAATTACAATCCTTTCTAGGATTAGTAAATCAGGTAAGAGAATATATACAAAAATTAGCAGAACATCTAAAACCATTACATAAAAAACTTAAAAAAGATGTAGAATATCATTTTGACAATAAAGATAAAAAACACATACGAAATATTAAGAATTTATGTAAAAAACTACCAAAACTATATTTTCCTGATGAAAATAAAACATTTACTTATATTATCGAAACAGATTCAAGTGATCATAGTTATGGAGGAGTTTTAAAATACAAATATGAAAAAGAAAAAATAGAACACCATTGTAGATATTATTCAGGATCTTATACGGAAGCACAAATAAAATGGGAAATAAATAGAAAAGAATTATTCGCATTATATAAATGTTTATTAGCATTTGAACCATATATTGTTTACAATAAATTTATTGTAAGAACAGATAACACACAAGTAAAATGGTGGATAACGAAAAAATTAGATGATTCAGTTACAACAAAAGAAATAAGGAGACTAGTATTAACCATACTAAATTTTACATTTACAATTGAGGTAATAAAAACTGACAAAAATATGATTGCAGACTATTTATCAAGACAGAGTTACGCAGCCAGGACAAGATAATGTTATGGAAAACATACTCAAAACCCTGACTACACTTTGTACAAAAGTGGACAGTATGGGCTTGAGAATTCAAAAGCTAGAAGAAAAGGAAGAATCTACAAGTCAGCAGCATGACTCTAAAAATGCGGAGCTACGTCGTTCGGCGGACGGTAAAAAGCCAGAACTGGAAGGAGACGTTGGGAAACTCCATAAAACCCATAACAATGTTTGTTCAGATACAGCTGCAGGTACAAGTAAAAGAACTAGTGAAAAACCAAAAAACACAAACTTAAACCAGTTATTTGCAAAACCATTTACCCAAAAACCACAAATGCAAATACCAGCAGAACCACAAACATCAACCTATGCAGTAAGCCTACAAAACGACAAAAAAAGATATAACTATATTACCCAATCTTACATTGAAAACATATACAAAATCCAAACATACCTAAACCTAAACCCAAGATCTACACAAACAAAAAATCCCGAAGAAGATTATATAACCCAGAAACTACAAGGATATAACAAACTTATTGCACAACCTAAGACCAACCCCAACCTAGTAAAAACATGTTATAACTACGGACTACTAAATACAGTATACACATATACCGGAGAAGAGATAGTCGGAATACCAGAATTACATAGAGCATTTCTGACATATAAAAGAATTACCAAAGGAAATTTATTCTATATAAAATGTTATACAGCACCAGCAGAGATATTATACGAAGAGATAAAATCACCAATACAGGTGGTAAAGATAGGATTAACAAAAGATATGATTATTCCAGAAGAAATAGAAAAACAAAATGAGATACCAAAAGTAGAAATACCAAATTTTTATGCAAATAAAAGAATAATTGGTATAGCTACGATTATACAAGAGCTAGCAAACAATTATTTAAATGGCAATGCTATTTGGAGTTATTATGCAAGAGATCAGATAATGATATATGCAAACTCCAAAGAATTAAGAAAATCAGATATGGACGAAGTTCAAAGATGGATTTTGTCATTATTACAACCAGAAGAACAACCATCTATGAGAGCTTTGAAGAAAGGATTTATTTCAGAAGAATTATTAGTAAGGTATTGCAAACTTATCAGCAAAACAAATATCCAGACCACAAATGCTCCAAATGCAACGGAGAAGACAATGTGATACCTACAGTTGATTTAGGATAAAAAAAAATAAATTAATTTGACTTTGTCTATAGCAAATATAATAATTTCTAATTGCGAAAAACTATGGAATGGATAAAAGGAAGTGAAAAGATAAACCAATTTAGTACAAACGTATTTATATTTTCCATTTCTTGGTTTATACTTTCACTTCCTTTTATCCATTCCATAGTTTTTCGCACTTAGAAATTATTATATTTGCTATAGACAAAGTCAAATTAATTAATGAACAATTAGAACAATTATATAGTGAAGATCCATTACAAGGATGGGAAAAACATAAGACAAAAGTAAAAATTGAATTAATAGATGAAAATAGTATAATAACACATAAACCATTAAAATATAACTTTGATGATCTAGAAGAATTTAAAATACATATAAATGAATTGTTAGAAAATAATTACATACAAAAAAGCAATAGTAAACATACAAGTCCAGCATTTATAGTAATAAAACATAGTGAACAAAAAAGAGGTAAAAGTAGAATGGTCATAGATTATCGTAATCTAAATGCTAAAACCAAAACATACAATTATCCAATACCAAACAAAATACTAAAAATAAGACAAATACAAGGATATAATTATTTCAGTAAATTTGACTGTAAATCAGGATTTTACCACCTAAAACTAGAAGAAGAATCTAAACAATTAACAGCATTCACAGTACCGCAAGGTTTCTATGAATGGAATGTTTTACCTTTTGGATATAAAAATGCACCAGGTAGATTCCAACATTTTATGGATAACTGTTTTAACCAGCTAGAACACAAGATGAACATATAAGATTATTGGAAAAATTTATACATATAGTAAAAAATGCAGGTATAAGTTTGAGTAAAAGAAAAGCAGAAATTATGGCAGAATTAATTATAGATAATGAAAAATATATGCAAATAGAGTACATAGATTATGAATTAAGTGAAAATGATAGTATATATGAAGTATCAGATATAGAAACTGAGAATGAAGAAGAAAATATTAACATAGATAATAATGAAACAGATGAAGAAATATATTCTATTTGTGATTTCATAATTTCTGCTTTTCTTTTACTCAAACTTATACCTGCATTTTTTACTGGAACACAAGATGAACATATAAGATTATTGGAAAAATTTATACATATAGTAAAAAATGCAGGTATAAGTTTGAGTAAAAGAAAAGCAGAAATTATGGAATCACAAATAGAATTTCTAGGAATACAAATAGATAAAAATGGAATAAAAATGCAAACACATATAGTACACAAAATAATTACTATTGATGAAAATATAGATACAAAGAAGAAATTACAATCCTTTCTAGGATTAGTAAATCAGGTAAGAGAATATATACAAAAATTAGCAGAACATCTAAAACCATTACATAAAAAACTTAAAAAAGATGTAGAATATCATTTTGACAATAAAGATAAAAAACACATACGAAATATTAAGAATTTATGTAAAAAACTACCAAAACTATATTTTCCTGATGAAAATAAAACATTTACTTATATTATCGAAACAGATTCAAGTGATCATAGTTATGGAGGAGTTTTAAAATACAAATATGAAAAAGAAAAAATAGAACACCATTGTAGATATTATTCAGGATCTTATACGGAAGCACAAATAAAATGGGAAATAAATAGAAAAGAATTATTCGCATTATATAAATGTTTATTAGCATTTGAACCATATATTGTTTACAATAAATTTATTGTAAGAACAGATAACACACAAGTAAAATGGTGGATAACGAAAAAATTAGATGATTCAGTTACAACAAAAGAAATAAGGAGACTAGTATTAACCATACTAAATTTTACATTTACAATTGAGGTAATAAAAACTGACAAAAATATGATTGCAGACTATTTATCAAGACAGAGTTACGCAGCCAGGACAAGATAATGTTATGGAAAACATACTCAAAACCCTGACTACACTTTGTACAAAAGTGGACAGTATGGGCTTGAGAATTCAAAAGCTAGAAGAAAAGGAAGAATCTACAAGTCAGCAGCATGACTCTAAAAATGCGGAGCTACGTCGTTCGGCGGACGGTAAAAAGCCAGAACTGGAAGGAGACGTTGGGAAACTCCATAAAACCCATAACAATGTTTGTTCAGATACAGCTGCAGGTACAAGTAAAAGAACTAGTGAAAAACCAAAAAACACAAACTTAAACCAGTTATTTGCAAAACCATTTACCCAAAAACCACAAATGCAAATACCAGCAGAACCACAAACATCAACCTATGCAGTAAGCCTACAAAACGACAAAAAAAGATATAACTATATTACCCAATCTTACATTGAAAACATATACAAAATCCAAACATACCTAAACCTAAACCCAAGATCTACACAAACAAAAAATCCCGAAGAAGATTATATAACCCAGAAACTACAAGGATATAACAAACTTATTGCACAACCTAAGACCAACCCCAACCTAGTAAAAACATGTTATAACTACGGACTACTAAATACAGTATACACATATACCGGAGAAGAGATAGTCGGAATACCAGAATTACATAGAGCATTTCTGACATATAAAAGAATTACCAAAGGAAATTTATTCTATATAAAATGTTATACAGCACCAGCAGAGATATTATACGAAGAGATAAAATCACCAATATAGGTGGTAAAGATAGGATTAACAAAAGATATGATTATTCCAGAAGAAATAGAAAAACAAAATGAGATACCAAAAGTAGAAATACCAAATTTTTATGCAAATAAAAGAATAATTGGTATAGCTACGATTATACAAGAGCTAGCAAACAATTATTTAAATGGCAATGCTATTTGGAGTTATTATGCAAGAGATCAGATAATGATATATGCAAACTCCAAAGAATTAAGAAAATCAGATATGGACGAAGTTCAAAGATGGATTTTGTCATTATTACAACCAGAAGAACAACCATCTATGAGAGCTTTGAAGAAAGGATTTATTTCAGAAGAATTATTAGTAAGGTATTGCAAACTTATCAGCAAAACAAATATCCAGACCACAAATGCTCCAAATGCAACGGAGAAGACAATGTGATACCTACAGTTGATTTAGGATAAAAAAAATAAAAAAAAAGAGTTATTATTGTTGGCTAAATATCAGCCATATGTATAAAGTAAGAGTCTTTTATTTTTGTCGTGTTGCGTCGGCTATAAAAAGCCAAATTGTATAAAAGTCGTAAAGTAAATAGTTTGTAATCTAAATGCTAAAACCAAAACATACAATTATCCAATACCAAACAAAATACTAAAAATAAGACAAATACAAGGATATAATTATTTCAGTAAATTTGACTGTAAATCAGGATTTTACAAGAGTTACAACATAGAAAAAGAAGGTTAGAAGAAAATATATTAGCAGGAGTATGTAATAAATCAATACTAGCACAAAGAAAAGATATATTAATGTTAGAATTAGAATTAGATTGTCTTGAATATGAATTACAACATAATATAATACATAGATCATAATGAACAAAGAAGAATTTGCAGTAGACGAAAAAACATATGAAAACCAAGACGGAATGATAATAAAAATAGTATTTTCAAATTTAGGAAGAAGATACAAGAAAATAGGAAATAACTTATATTTAATGCTAGAAAAAGAAACAGCAAAATTAGAAGATAGTTTAACAGCTATGGTAAGAATAACAAAAGAAAATGAAGAAATAGATAAATCAAGAGAAATTGAAAAAATAAAAACACAAGCAAAACAAGAAGTACAAAATTTAGAAGAAATAAAAAATACAAGAATAAGTGAATTAGAAAAAGAATTAGCTAGGTTAAAATTATCATATGAAAATAAACAAAAAGAAAAAGATAAAGAGCTAGAATTAACAAATGAAATAAAACAAATGGAACAAAAACTAAATGAAGATCTAAATGAAGATATTGAGTAAACGAAATAGATGGAAATGAAAATGACCAACAATCAGAAATAAGTGATATAAGTGAAACATATACAAAAATTCTAGAACAGATAAATAAACCGAAAAAATTAGAGATAAACACAGGAGATATGAATAGACCTAGTACGTCAAGAGTTAAAACCCCAGATAATAGTCCCAGAAATAGTCCTAGAGTTAGTCCTAGGAGGACACCACCAACTTATTATACAGAAAGCTATCAACAATCAGATAGAAATAATGCAATATGGAACAGTAGATTAAATAAAAATTGGACACCTAAACCAGCAAATGAACAATACAATTTTTTAGATTTAGATTGTGTCGCAGATATAAATAAAGCAATATTAATATGGATAGGAAATATGTCTAAACAGTTAATAGACAATAAAATAGAAACAGCAAAAACACCAAGATACATAGAAAGAACATTTGTAGGAACAACAAAATTATGGATAGAAAATCTACCCTCGGAAAGTTTAGAAGTACTTAGGAATGATAAGAAAATGGATGGATCTGCATCAACAACAAATATAGATATACTAGATAAATATGAATCAGCAATAAGAAATGAATTTGGAGGCATGACTACAGATATAAGAGAACAAAATAGAGAAAAAATAATAAATAGACAACTTATGACAAAATTCGCTATATGTAAAATGTGTTACTTAGAAGAATATACTTGCGCATTTAAAGAATATTATTACAAAGCTAAATACAATTTAGACGAAGCAAAAGAAATAAGAAAACAATATTATACAAAATTACCAGAACCATTTAGTACAAACGTAATAAAGGATTGGAATAATGAAGGAATGGTAGATACTTTAGGATCTAGAATAAAATTTTTAAATCAATGGTTCATACAACTATGTGAAAACCAAAAAGAAAAATTAAAAATGGAAAAAGTACTAAATAAAAATTTATCATGTTGCAAAAATAAAATGGCACCACAATTTGGATGCACAACTAAAAAACAAAAATCTAAAAGATATAAAAATTATAGAAAAAAGAAATCTATATATAAATATAAACAACCAAGACGAAGGTATTATGTAAAAAACTATAAAATAAAAAGACCATACAGACCAAAAAGAAAGATATCCCAATGTACTTGTTATAATTGTGGAAAGATAGGACACATAGCTAAAGATTGTAAATTACCCAAAAATCCAAAAAGAAAACAAATAGCAGAATTAATTATAGATAATGAAAAATATATGCAAATAGAGTACATAGATTATGAATTAAGTGAAAATGATAGTATATATGAAGTATCAGATATAGAAACTGAGAATGAAGAAGAAAATATTAACATAGATAATAATGAAACAGATGAAGAAATATAATGTCTGAAAATGAAATAAAAATAATATCTAAGGAAGAATATCAAGATGAAGAATCATTAGAAGAGAAAGTTATATTTGATAATACGATATTTGAACAAATAAAAGGAAAAGAATTAGATTTAAGTGTTGAAAAAGTATTAGAAATACCTATTTTAAGAAATTGGTTTAAAAGACAAAAAGAAGAATACTATGTAGTTAGCCAAAAAGAACATATCATAGATTGCAAATACACAAGAGGAAAAGCATATATACCTATAATAAATAAAAGAATGATAAACAAATAAATACAAGATATAAAAGCTAAAACACCAATAAAATATGTACATTTAGGAGGAACAGAAATATTAATAAAAGCCTGCTTTAGAGAAGGAATAGATACACCTATAGAAATATATTTAGCAGATGATAGAATTGTACACCCTATAGAAAAAAGCGTAATTAGTGCAGTAAAAGGAAACTTGATATATCAAAAATTTAAATTTACAATAAGTGCTAATTATACAGTATCATTAACAGATAAAAACATAGATAGATCATTAGTTCTATATTGGAAAATGTCTGGAATAGAACTAGCACCAGGAAGCAAATTATTTACAGCAAGATGTAAAAATTTATATATATTAACAACAAAGCATAAAATAACAGCAAGAAATAAAATTAATAAAATAAAAATAGAAAATCCTTTTGAAAAAATAATTATTGTAATAGACAATAATGACTATAGCTATAAAGAAATTGATATAGAAGAAGATTTAGAGATAGTAAAAGAAAGATTAAGCACTTCAAGCGTACCAAATACATTGACAAGAGCTACCTCATCAAGGATGAGTACATCTAAAAGAAAATATGAAATTCCACAAAGCTTATTAGATAAAGAAGAAATAACACCATATCATTATTTCATAACAGGAATAATAGACAAAAGAAAATATAAAATATTAATAAATACAGGACAAGAAGAAAATTATATAACAAGAGAGTTAGTATTAGAAGAAGAAATTATAAGAACAGGACATACATGCCCTGGACTACCTAGTGAGATAGTAAACACGAATGAAGAAACAACAGAAAAAGAAATAATTATAGGAGGAATACCCTTAATAATACAATTCAAAATATACCAAGGAGATCATAATATTACATTAGGAATAAAATGGTTAGAAAAAGTTAAACCATACAACATAGAAAATGAACAATTAACAATAACTTGTCAAAATAAGAAAATAATTATAAAAAGGACAAAATGATTAATGAAAATATTTATACTTGCAAAAATTATAGTAGAAGGATATTACAACAGATATTATACACCTATGATAGATACAGGAGCAGAAGCGAATATATGTAAATATAATTGCTTACCAGAAGATAAATGGGAAAAATTAAAAACACCTATGGTAGTAACGGGATTTAACAATGAAGGAAGTATGATTAAATACAAAGCAACAAATATAAAAATACAAATATGGGATAAAATACTAACAATAGAAGAAATGTATAATTTTGAATTTACTACAAAAGATATGTTATTAGGAATGCCATTTCTAGATAGATATTATCCACACATAATAACAAAAACACATTGGTGGCTTACTACACCATGCGGAAATAAGATAGGAGCAAAAAGAGTAAATAATAAACAACGAAAAACTATGGAATGGATAAAAGGAAGTGAAAAGATAAACCAAGAAATGGAAAATATAAATAATAAACAAATAACGCAATTAGAAATTATTATATTTGCTATAGACAAAGTCAAATTAATTAATGAACAATTAGAACAATTATATAGTGAAGATCCATTACAAGGATGGGAAAAACATAAGACAAAAGTAAAAATTGAATTAATAGATGAAAATAGTATAATAACACAGAAACCATTAAAATATAACTTTGATGATCTAGAAGAATTTAAAATACATATAAATGAATTGTTAGAAAATAATTACATACAAAAAAGCAATAGTAAACATACAAGTCCAGCATTTATAGTAATAAAACATAGTGAACAAAAAAGAGGTAAAAGTAGAATGGTCATAGATTATCGTAATCTAAATGCTAAAACCAAAACATACAATTATCCAATACCAAACAAAATACTAAAAATAAGACAAATACAAGGATATAATTATTTCAGTAAATTTGACTGTAAATCAGGATTTTACAACCTAAAACTAGAAGAAGAATCTAAACAATTAACAGCATTCACAGTACCGCAAGGTTTCTATGAATGGAATGTTTTACCTTTTGGATATAAAAATGCACCAGGTAGATTCCAACATTTTATGGATAACTCTTTTAACCAGCTAGAAAACTGTATTGTATATATAGATGACATATTGTTATATTCTAGAACACAAGATGAACATATAAGATTATTGGAAAAATTTATACATATAGTAAAAAATGCAGGTATAAGTTTGAGTAAAAGAAAAGCAGAAATTATGAAATCACAAATAGAATTTCTAGGAATACAAATAGATAAAAATGGAATAAAAATGCAAACACATATAGTACAAAAAATAATTACTATTGATGAAAATATAGATACAAAGAAGAAATTACAATCCTTTCTAGGATTAGTAAATCAGGTAAGAGAATATATACCAAAATTAGCAGAACATCTAAAACCATTACATAAAAAACTTAAAAAAGATGTAGAATATCATTTTGACAATAAAGATAAAAAACACATAGGAAATATTAAGAATTTATGTAAAAAAACTACCAAAACTATATTTTCCTGATGAAAATAAAACATTTACTTATATTATCGAAACAGATTCAAGTGATCATAGTTATGGAGGAGTTTTAAAATACAAATATGAAAAAGAAAAAATAGAACACCATTGTAGATATTATTCAAGATCTTATACAGAAGCACAAATAAAATGGGAAATAAATAGAAAAGAATTATTCGCATTATATAAATGTTTATTAGCATTTGAACCATATATTGTTTACAATAAATTTATTGTAAGAACAGATAACACACAAGTAAAATGGTGGATAACGAAAAAATTAGATGATTCAGTTACAACAAAAGAAATAAGGAGACTAGTATTAAACATACTAAATTTTACATTTACAATTGAGGTAATAAAAACTGACAAAAATATGATTGCAGACTATTTATCAAGACAGAGTTACGCAGCCAGGACAAGATAATGTTATGGAAAACATACTCAAAACCCTGACTACACTTTGTACAAAAGTGGACAGTATGGGCTTGAGAATTCAAAAGCTAGAAGAAAAGGAAGAATCTACAAGTCAGCAGCATGACTCTAAAAATGCGGAGCTACGTCGTTCGGCGGACGGTAAAAAGCCAGAACTGGAAGGAGACGTTGGGAAACTCCATAAAACCCATAACAATGTTTGTTCAGATACAGCTGCAGGTACAAGTAAAAGAACTAGTGAAAAACCAAAAAACACAAACTTAAACCAGTTATTTGCAAAACCATTTACCCAAAAACCACAAATGCAAATACCAGCAGAACCACAAACATCAACCTATGCAGTAAGCCTACAAAACGACAAAAAAAGATATAACTATATTACCCAATCTTACATTGAAAACATATACAAAATCCAAACATACCTAAACCTAAACCCAAGATCTACACAAACAAAAAATCCCGAAGAAGATTATATAACCCAGAAACTACAAGGATATAACAAACTTATTGCACAACCTAAGACCAACCCCAACCTAGTAAAAACATGTTATAACTACGGACTACTAAATACAGTATACACATATACCGGAGAAGAGATAGTCGGAATACCAGAATTACATAGAGCTTTTCTGACATATAAAAGAATTACCAAAGGAAATTTATTCTATATAAAATGTTATACCGCACCAGCAGAGATATTATACGAAGAGATAAAATCACCAATACAGGTGGTAAAGATAGGATTAACAAAAGATATGATTATTCCAGAAGAAATAGAAAAACAAAATGAGATACCAAAAGTAGAAATACCAAATTTTTATGCAAATAAAAGAATAATTGGTATAGCTACGATTATACAAGAGCTAGCAAACAATTATTTAAATGGCAATGCTATTTGGAGTAATTATGCAAGAGATCAGGTAATGATATATGCAAACTCCAAAGAATTAAGAAAATCAGATATGGACGAAGTTCAAAGATGGATTTTGTCATTATTACAACCACAAGAACAACCATCTACGAGAGCTTTGAAGAAAGGATTTATTTCAGAAGAATTATTAGTAAGGTATTGCAAACTTATCAGCAACAAATATCCAGACCACAAATGCTCCAAATGCAACGGAGAAGACAATGTGATACCTACAGTTGATTTAGGATAAAAAAAAAAGAGTTATTATTTTGGCTAAATATCAGCCATAAGTATAAAGTAAGAGTCTTTTATTTTTGTCGTGTTGCGTCGGCTATAAAAAGCCAAATTGTATAAAAGTCGTAAAGTAAATAGTTTGTCGGCCAATCATGTAAAAAGTTTGTCGGCCAATTATGTAAAGTAGTAATAGTAAGTATTTTGTTTTCTTGTGTCAGCCGAATATAGAGAGGCCAAGTGTAAAGTATGTGTCGACCACTTTTGGCCAAAAGTCTGTAAATTTTGTGTATAAATAGAGGAGCTTTCCTCATAAATAAAACACACTTTCATCCTTACATCTCTCATCTTTCTGAATACTCTCTCTTTACGCTTCCATCTCCTCATCTCCTACATTGGTATCAGAGCTAGTTAATTAAATAACTATGGAAAACAAATCAACTATGACAGATGATCTACAAGAACAGGTATACCATTTTATATTCATGAGTAGCTAAATTAATTTATTCCTGAAAATCTCTTGTTAATTATAATTGTTTACCATGTTTGAATAATGTTATAATAACCATCTTTAGAAAGTTTGCTAATGAAATATTCTTCGAATAAGTATGCCCAGACTATGCCATTCTAAGGTTGAAACCGGTAGGCAGAGAAGGCCGTTTAGGGGAGTAAACAAAGTTGAGGCGCTGTTAGGGTAACTAATCAAAGAAGAAAGCTGTAGTAGTGACCAGACTAGATGATTATTAAATCATTATTTTTGCATAATAAGCAAGTATAATTTATTAAGAGGTTGAAAGAAATAAAATTTTAGTGAAAAATGAAAATAATAAAAATGGAAACCTACCTATTAAACGATGATGTTGATTATAAGATATTATTATTCTATATACTAAAAAATTTGAATACTGATATAAAAAGAGAAATTTATAATAAATTATTAACATATGAGATAATAGAAATAACAACTCAAGGTTGGACTGAGTTAACCATACAAAGTATAGAAGATGAACTTTATTATGACATATATGATTTATATGATGATTTATATATTGGAGATTAAATATGACTGAACATTGGCTAAGGCGATATGGTAGAAATTACAGGTTAAAAAGGGTTAGATATCCAGATAAATTAAGTAAGCTTTTTAAAATATTATATAAAAGGTTATGATAAATAAAAATAAAAATACTAAAATAAAAAGAACTAAAATAGATAAAAAGGTAAGAAAAATATGGAAAAAATTAAGATCCTTATATATAGAATATCAATTATCACAACTAGTCAAAACAGAAAATGATAAAAAAGATCATTTGATAAATATAATTTCAAAAATAGAATACAAATATGTTTGCTATTTAAAGAAACAATATGAACGAAGAAAAATATAAAAATCAATTAATAGAAAAAATAATGGAACAAATAACTGAAAAAGAACAAGAGTTACAACATAGAAAAAGAAGGTTAGAAGAAAATATATTAGCAGGAGTATGTAATAAATCAATACTAGCACAAAGAAAAGATATATTAATGTTAGAATTAGAATTAGATTGTCTTGAATATGAATTACAACATAATATAATACATAGATCATAATGAACAAAGAAGAATTTGCAGTAGACGAAAAAACATATGAAAACCAAGACGGAATGATAATAAAAATAGTATTTTCAAATTTAAGAAGAAGATACAAGAAAATAGGAAATAACTTATATTTAATGCTAGAAAAAGAAACAGCAAAATTAGAAGATAGTTTAACAGCTATGGTAAGAATAACAAAAGAAAATGAAGAAATAGATAAATCAAGAGAAATTGAAAAAATAAAAACACAAGCAAAACAAGAAGTACAAAATTTAGAAGAAATAAAAAATACAAGAATAAGTGAATTAGAAAAAGAATTAGCTAGGTTAAAATTATCATATGAAAATAAACAAAAAGAAAAAGATAAAGAGCTAGAATTAACAAATGAAATAAAACAAATGGAACAAAAACTAAATGAAGATCTAAATGAAGATATTGAAGTAAACGAAATAGATGGAAATGAAAATGACCAACAATCAGAAATAAGTGATATAAGTGAAACATATACAGAAATTCTAGAACAGATAAATAAACCGAAAAAATTAGAGATAAACACAGGAGATATGAATAGACCTAGTACGTCAAGAGTTAAAACCCCAGATAATAGTCCAAGAAATAGTCCTAGAGTTAGTCCTAGGAGGACACCACCAACTTATTATACAGAAAGCTATCAACAATCAGATAGAAATAATGCAATATGGAACAGTAGATTAAATAAAAATTGGACACCTAAACCAGCAAATGAACAATACAATTTTTTAGATTTAGATTGTGTCGCAGATATAAATAAAGCAATATTAATATGGATAGGAAATATGTCTAAACAGTTAATAGACAATAAAATAGAAACAGCAAAAACACCAAGATACATAGAAAGAACATTTGTAGGAACAACAAAATTATGGATAGAAAATCTACCCTCGGAAAGTTTAGAAGTACTTAGGAATGATAAGAAAATGGATGGATCTGCATCAGCAACAAATATAGATATACTAGATAAATATGAATCAGCAATAAGAAATGAATTTGGAGGCATGACTACAGATATAAGAGAACAAAATAGAGAAAAAATAATAAATAGATAACTTATGACAATGTAAAATGTGTTACTTAGAAGAATATACTTGCGCATTTAAAGAATATTATTACAAAGCTAAATACAATTTAGACGAAGCAAAAGAAATAAGAAAACAATATTATACAAAATTACCAGAACCATTTAGTACAAACGTAATAAAGGATTGGAATAATGAAGGAATGGTAGATACTTTAGGATCTAGAATAAAATTTTTAAATCAATGGTTCATACAACTATGTGAAAACCAAAAAGAAAAATTAAAAATGGAAAAAGTACTAAATAAAAATTTATCATGTTGCAAAAATAAAATGGCACCACAATTTGGATGCACAACTAAAAAACAAAAATCTAAAAGATATAAAAATTATAGAAAAAAGAAATCTATATATAAATATAAACAACCAAGACGAAGGTATTATGTAAAAAACTATAAAATAAAAAGACCATACAGACCAAAAAGAAAGATATCCCAATGTACTTGTTATAATTGTGGAAAGATAGGACACATAGCTAAAGATTGTAAATTACCCAAAAATCCAAAAAGAAAACAAATAGCAGAATTAATTATAGATAATGAAAAATATATGCAAATAGAGTACATAGATTATGAATTAAGTGAAAATGATAGTATATATGAAGTATCAGATATAGAAACTGAGAATGAAGAAGAAAATATTAACATAGATAATAATGAAACAGATGAAGAAATATAATGTCTGAAAATGAAATAAAAATAATATCTAAGGAAGAATATCAAGATGAAGAATCATCAGAAGAGAAAGTTATATTTGATAATACGATATTTGAACAAATTAAAGGAAAAGAATTAGATTTAAGTGTTGAAAAAGTATTAGAAATACCTATTTTAAGAAATTGGTTTAAAAGACAAAAAGAAGAATACTATGTAGTTAGCCAAAAAGAACATATCATAGATTGCAAATACACAAGAGGAAAAGCATATATACCTATAATAAATAAATGAATGATAAACAAAGAAATACAAGATATAAAAGCTAAAACACCAATAAAATATGTACATTTAGGAGGAACAGAAATATTAATAAAAGCCTGCTTTAGAGAAGGAATAGATACACCTATAGAAATATATTTAGCAGATGATAGAATTGTACACCCTATAGAAAAAAGCGTAATTAGTGCAGTAAAAGGAAACTTGATATACCAAAAATTTAAATTTACAATAAGTGCTAATTATACAGTATCATTAACAGATAAAAACATAGATAGATCATTAGTTCTATATTGGAAAATGTCTGGAATAGAACTAGCACCAGGAAGCAAATTATTTACAGCAAGATGTAAAAATTTATATATATTAACAACAAAGCATAAAATAACAGCAAGAAATAAAATTAATAAAATAAAAATAGAAAATCCTTTTGAAAAAATAATTACTGTAATAGACAATAATGACTATAGCTATAAAGAAATTGATATAGAAGAAGATTTAGAGATAGTAAAAGAAAGATTAAGCACTTCAAGCGTACCAAATACATTGACAAGAGCTACCTCATCAAGGATGAGTAAATCTAAAAGAAAATATGAAATTCCACAAAGCTTATTAGATAAAGAAGAAATAACACCATATCATTATTTCATAACAGGAATAATAGACCAAAGAAAATATAAAATATTAATAAATACAGGACAAGAAGAAAATTATATAACAAGAGAGTTAGTATTAGAAGAAGAAATTATAAGAACAGGACATACATGCCCTGGACTACCTAGTGAGATAGTAAACACGAATGAAGAAACAACAGAAAAAGAAATAATTATAGGAGGAATACCCTTAATAATACAATTCAAAATATACCAAGGAGATCATAATATTACATTAGGAATAAAATGGTTAGAAAAAGTTAAACCATACAACATAGAAAATGAACAATTAACAATAACTTGTCAAAATAAGAAAATAATTATAAAAAGGACAAAATGATTAATGAAAATATTTATACTTGCAAAAATTATAGTAGAAGGATATTACAACAGATATTATACACCTATGATAGATACAGGAGCAGAAGCGAATATATGTAAATATAATTGCTTACCAGAAGATAAATAGGAAAAATTAAAAACACCTATGGTAGTAACGGGATTTAAAAATGAAGGAAGTATGATTAAATACAAAGCAACAAATATAAAAATACAAATATGGGATAAAATACTAACAATAGAAGAAATGTATAATTTTGAATTTACTACAAAAGATATGTTATTAGGAATGCCATTTCTAGATAGATATTATCCACACATAATAACAAAAACACATTGGTGGCTTACTACACCATGCGTAAATAAGATAGGAGCAAAAAAAGTAAATAATAAACAACGAAAAACTATGGAATGGATAAAAGGAAGTGAAAAGATAAACCAAGAAATGGAAAATATAAATAATAAACAAATAACGCAATTAGAAATTATTATATTTGCTATAGACAAAGTCAAATTAATTAATGAACAATTAGAACAATTATATAGTGAAGATCCATTACAAGGATGGGAAAAACATAAGACAAAAGTAAAAATTGAATTAATAGATGAAAATAGTATAATAACACAGAAACCATTAAAATATAACTTTGATGATCTAGAAGAATTTAAAATACATATAAATGAATTGTTAGAAAATAATTACATACAAAAAAGCAATAGTAAACATACAAGTCCAGCATTTATAGTAATAAAACATAGTGAACAAAAAAGAGGTAAAAGTAGAATGGTCATAGATTATCGTAATCTAAATGCTAAAACCAAAACATACAATTATCCAATACCAAACAAAATAGATCATAATATTACATTAGGAATAAAATGGTTAGAAAAAGTTAAGCCATACAACATAGAAAATAAACAATTAACAATAACTTGTCAAAATAAGAAAATAATTATAAAAAGGACAAAATGATTAATGAAAATATTTATACTTGAAAAAATTATAGTAGAAAGATATTACAACAGATATTATACACCTATGATAGATACAAGAGCAGAAGCGAATATATGTAAATATAATTGCTTACCAGAAGATAAATGGGAAAAATTAAAAACACCTATGGTAGTAACGGGATTTAACAATGAAGGAAGTATGATTAAATACAAAGCAAAAAATATAAAAATACAAATATGGGATAAAATACTAACAATAGAAGAAATGTATAATTTTGAATTTACTACAAAAGATATGTTATTAGGAATGCCATTTCTAGATAGATATTATCTACACATAATAACAAAAACACATTGGTGGCTTACTACACCATGCGGAAATAAGATAGGAGCAAAAAGAGTAAATAATAAACAACGAAAAACTATGGAATGGATAAAAGGAAGTGAAAAGATAAACCAAGAAATGGAAAATATAAATAATAAACAAATAACGCAATTAGAAATTATTATATTTGCTATAGACAAAGTCAAATTAATTAATGAACAATTAGAACAATTATATAGTGAAGATCCATTACAAGGATGGGAAAAACATAAGACAAAAGTAAAAATTGAATTAATAGATGAAAATAGTATAATAACACAGAAACCATTAAAATATAACTTTGATGATCTAGAAGAATTTAAAATACATATAAATGAATTGTTAGAAAATAATTACATACAAAAAAGCAATAGTAAACATACAAGTCCAGCATTTATAGTAATAAAACATAGTGAACAAAAAAGAGGTAAAAGTAGAATGGTCATAGATTATCGTAATCTAAATGCTAAAACCAAAACATACAATTATCCAATACCAAACAAAATACTAAAAATAAGACAAATACAAGGATATAATTATTTCAGTAAATTTGACTGTAAATCAGGATTTTACCACCTAAAACTAGAAGAAGAATCTAAACAATTAACAGCATTCACAGTACCGCAAGGTTTCTATGAATGGAATGTTTTACCTTTTGGATATAAAAATGCACCAGGTAGATTCCAACATTTTATGGATAACTGTTTTAACCAGCTAGAAAACTGTATTGTATATATAGATGACATATTGTTATATTCTAGAACACAAGATGAACATATAAGATTATTGGAAAAATTTATACATATAGTAAAAAATGCAGGTATAAGTTTGAGTAAAAGAAAAGCAGAAATTATGAAATCACAAATAGAATTTATAGGAATACAAATAGATAAAAATGGAATAAAAATGCAAACACATATAGTACAAAAAATAATTACTATTGATGAAAATATAGATACAAAGAAGAAATTACAATCCTATCTAGAATTAGTAAATCAGGTAAGAGAATATATACCAAAATTAGCAGAACATCTAAAACCATTACATAAAAAACTTTAAAAAGATGTAGAATATCATTTTGACAATAAAGATAAAAAACACATAGGAAATATTAAGAATTTATGTAAAAAACTACCAAAACTATATTTTCCTGATGAAAATAAAACATTTACTTATATTATCGAAACAGATTCAAGTGATCATAGTTATGGAGGAGTTTTAAAATACAAATATGAAAAAGAAAAAATAGAACACCATTGTAGATATTATTCAGGATCTTATACAGAAGCACAAATAAAATGAGAAATAAATAGAAAAGAATTATTCGCATTATATAAATGTTTATTAGCATTTGAACCATATATTGTTTACAATAAATTTATTGTAAGAACAGATAACACACAAGTAAAATGGTGGATAACGAAAAAAATAGATGATTCAGTTACAACAAAAGAAATAAGGAGACTAGTATTAAACATACTAAATTTTACATTTACAATTGAGGTAATAAAAACTGACAAAAATATGATTGCAGACTATTTATCAAGACAGAGTTACGCAGCCAGGACAAGATAATGTTATGGAAAACATACTCAAAACCCTGACTACACTTTGTACAAAAGTGGACAGTATGGGCTTGAGAATTCAAAAGCTAGAAGAAAAGGAAGAATCTACAAGTCAGCAGCATGACTCTAAAAATGCGGAGCTACGTCGTTCGGCGGACGGTAAAAAGCCAGAACTAGAAGGAGACGTTGGGAAACTCCATAAAACCCATAACAATGTTTGTTCAGATACAGCTGCAGGTACAAGTAAAAGAACTAGTGAAAAACCAAAAAACACAAACTTAAACCAGTTATTTGCAAAACCATTTACCCAAAAACCACAAATGCAAATACCAGCAGAACCACAAACATAAACCTATGCAGTAAGCCTACAAAACGACAAAAAAAGATATAACTATATTACCCAATCTTACATTGAAAACATATACAAAATCCAAACATACCTAAACCTAAACCCAAGATCTACACAAACAAAAAATCCCGAAGAAGATTATATAACCCAGAAACTACAAGGATATAACAAACTTATTGCACAACCTAAGACCAACCCCAACCTAGTAAAAACATGTTATAACTACGGACTACTAAATACAGTATACACATATACCGGAGAAGAGATAGTCGGAATACCAGAATTACATAGAGCATTTCTGACATATAAAAGAATTACCAAAGGAAATTTATTCTATATAAAATGTTATACAACACCAGCAGAGATATTATACGAAGAGATAAAATCACCAATACAGGTGGTAAAGATAGGATTAACAAAAGATATGATTATTCCAGAAGAAATAGAAAAACAAAATGAGATACCAAAAGTAGAAATACCAAATTTTTATGCAAATAAAAGAATAATTGGTATAGCTACGATTATACAAGAGCTAGCAAACAATTATTTAAATGGCAATGCTATTTGGAGTTATTATGCAAGAGATCAGGTAATGATATATGCAAACTCCAAAGAATTAAGAAAATCAGATATGGACGAAGTTCAAAGATGGATTTTTTCATTATTACAACCAGAAGAACAACCATCTACGAGAGCTTTGAAGAAAGGATTTATTTCAGAAGAATTATTAGTAAGGTATTGCAAACTTATCAGCAACAAATATCCAGACCACAAATGCTCCAAATGCAACGGAGAAGACAATGTGATACCTACAGTTGATTTAGGATAAAAAAAAAATAAAAAAAAAGGAGTTATTATTGTTGGCTAAATATCAGCCATATGTATAAAGTAAGAGTCTTTTATTTTTGTCGTGTTGCGTCGGCTATAAAAAGCCAAATTGTATAAAAGTCGTAAAGTAAATAGTTTGTCGGCCAATCATGAAAAAAGTTTGTCGGCCAATTATGTAAAGTAGTAATAGTAAGTATTTTGTTTTCTTGTGTCGGCCGAATATAGAGAGGCCAAGTGTAAAGTATGTGTCGACCACTTTTGGCCAAAAGTCTATAAATTTTGTGTATAAATAGAGGAGCTTTCCTCATAAATAAAACACACCTTCATCCTTACATCTCTCATCTTTCTGAATACTCTCTCTTTACGCTTCCATCTCCTTTTTTTTTTTTATCCTAAATCAACTGTAGGTATCACATTGTCTTCTCCGTTGCATTTGGAGCATTTGTGGTCTGGATATTTGTTGCTGATAAGTTTGCAATACCTTACTAATAATTCTTCTGAAATAAATCCTTTCTTCAAAGCTCTCGTACATGGTTGTTCTTCTGGTTGTAATAATGACAAAATCCATCTTTGAACTTCGTCCATATCTGGTTTTCTTAATTCTTTGGAGTTTGCATATATCATTACCTGATCTCTTGCATAATAACTCCAAATAGCATTGCCATTTAAATAATTGTTTGCTAGCTCTTGTATAATCGTAGCTATACCAATTATTCTTTTATTTGCATAAAAATTTGGTATTTCTACTTTTGGTATCTCATTTTGTTTTTCTATTTCTTCTGGAATAATCATATCTTTTGTTAATCCTATCTTTACCACCTGTATTGGTGATTTTATCTCTTCGTATAATATCTCTGCTGGTGCTGTATAACATTTTATATAGAATAAATTTCCTTTGGTAATTCTTTTATATGTCAGAAATGCTCTATGTAATTCTGGTATTCCGACTATCTCTTCTCCGGTATATGTGTATACTGTATTTAGTAGTCCGTAGTTATAACATGTTTTTACTAGGTTGGGGTTGGTCTTAGGTTGTGCAATAAGTTTGTTATATCCTTGTAGTTTCTGGGTTATATAATCTTCTTCGGGATTTTTTGTTTGTGTAGATCTTGGGTTTAGGTTTAGGTATGTTTGGATTTTGTATATGTTTTCAATAAAAGATTGGGTAATATAGTTATATCTTTTTTTGTCGTTTTGTAGGCTTACTGCATAGGTTGATGTTTGTGGTTCTGCTGGTATTTGCATTTATGGTTTTTGGGTAAATGGTTTTGAAAATAACTGGTTTAAGTTTGTGTTTTTTGGTTTTTCACTAGTTCTTTTACTTGTACCTGCAGCTGTATCTGAACAAACATTGTTATGGGTTTTATGGAGTTTCCCAACGTCTCCTTCCAGTTCTGGCTTTTTACCGTCCGCCGAACGACGTAGCTCCGCATTTTTAGAGTCATGCTGCTGACTTGTAGATTCTTCCTTTTCTTCTAGCTTTTGAATTCTCAAGCCCATACTGTCCACTTTTGTACAAAGTGTAGTCAGGGTTTTGAGTATGTTTTCCATAACATTATCTTGTCCTGGCTGCGTAACTCTGTCTTGATAAATAGTCTGCAATCATATTTTTGTCAGTTTTTATTACCTCAATTGTAAATGTAAAATTTAGTATGTTTAATACTAGTCTCCTTATTTCTTTTGTTGTAACTGAATCATCTAATTTTTTCGTTATCCACCATTTTACTTGTGTGTTATCTGTTCTTACAATAAATTTATTGTAAACAATATATGGTTCAAATGCTAATAAACATTTATATAATGCGAATAATTCTTTTCTATTTATTTCCCATTTTATTTGTGCTTCTGTATAAGATCCTGAATAATATCTACAATGGTGTTCTATTTTTTCTTTTTCATATTTGTATTTTAAAACTCCTCCATAACTATGATCACTTGAATCTGTTTCGATAATATAAGTAAATGTTTTATTTTCATCAGGAAAATATAGTTTTGGTAGTTTTTTACATAAATTCTTAATATTTCCTATGTGTTTTTTATCTTTATTGTCAAAATGATATTCTACATCTTTTTTAAGTTTTTTATGTAATGGTTTTAGATGTTCTGCTAATTTTGGTATATATTTTCTTACCTGATTTACTAATCCTAGAAAGGATTGTAATTTCTTCTTTGTATCTATATTTTCATCAATAGTAATTATTTTTTGTACTATATGTGTTTGCATTTTTATTCCATTTTTATCTATTTGTATTCCTAGAAATTCTATTTGTGATTTCATAATTTCTGCTTTTCTTTTACTCAAACTTATACCTGCATTTTTTACTATATGTATAAATTTTTCCAATAATCTTATATGTTCATCTTGTGTTCTAGAATATAACAATATGTCATCTATATATACAATACAGTTTTCTAGCTGGTTAAAACAGTTATCCATAAAATGTTGGAATCTACCTGGTGCATTTTTATATCCAAAAGGTAAAACATTCCATTCATAGAAACCTTGCGGTACTGTGAATGCTGTTAATTGTTTAGATTCTTCTTCTAGTTTTAGGTGGTAAAATCCTGATTTACAGTCAAATTTACTGAAATAATTATATCCTTGTATTTGTCTTATTTTTAGTATTTTGTTTGGTATTGGATAATTGTATGTTTTGGTTTTAGCATTTAGATTACGATAATCTATGACCATTCTACTTTTACCTCTTTTTTGTTCACTATGTTTTATTACTATAAATGCTGGACTTGTATGTTTACTATTGCTTTTTTGTATGTAATTATTTTCTAACAATTCATTTATATGTATTTTAAATTCTTCTAGATCATCAAAGTTATATTTTAATGGTTTCTGTGTTATTATACTATTTTCATCTATTAATTCAATTTTTACTTTTGTCTTATGTTTTTCCCATCCTTGTAATGGATCTTCACTATATAATTGTTCTAATTGTTCATTAATTAATTTGACTTTGTCTATAGCAAATATAATAATTTCTAATTGCGTTATTTGTTTATTATTTATATTTTCCATTTCTTGGTTTATCTTTTCACTTCCTTTTATCCATTCCATAGTTTTTTGTTGTTTATTATTTACTCTTTTTGCTCCTATCTTATTTCCGCATGGTGTAGTAAGCCACCAATGTGTTTTTGTTATTATGTGTGGATAATATCTATCTAGAAATGACATTCCTAATAACATATCTTTTGTAGTAAATTCAAAATTATACATTTCTTCTATTGTTAGTATTTTATCCCATATTTGTATTTTTATATTTTTTGCTTTGTATTTAATCATACTTCCTTCATTGTTAAATCCCGTTACTACCATAGGTGTTTTTAATTTTTCCCATTTATCTTCTGGTAAGCAATTATATTTACATATATTCGCTTCTGCTCCTGTATCTATCATAGGTGTATAATATCTGTTGTAATATCCTTCTACTATAATTTTTGCAAGTATAAATATTTTCATTAATCATTTTGTCCTTTTTATAATTATTTTCTTATTTTGACAAGTTATTGTTAATTGTTCATTTTCTATGTTGTATGGTTTAACTTTTTCTAACCATTTTATTCCTAATGTAATATTATGATCTCCTTGGTATATTTTGAATTGTATTATTAAGGGTATTCCTCCTATAATTATTTCTTTTTCTGTTGTTTCTTCATTCGTGTTTACTATCTCACTAGGTAGTCCAGTGCATGTATGTCCTGTTCTTACAATTTCTTCTTCTAATACTAACTCTCCTGTTATATAATTTTCTTCTTGTCCTGTATTTATTAATATTTTATATTTTCTTTGGTCTATTATTCGTGTTATGAAATAATGATATGGTGTTATTTCTTCTTTATCTAATAAGCTTTGTGGAATTTCATATTTTCTTTTAGATGTACTCATCCTCGATGAGGTAGCTCTTGTCAATGTATTTGGTACGCTTGAAGTGCTTAATCTTTCTTTTACTATCTCTAAATCTTCTTCTATATCAATTTCTTTATAGCTATAGTCATTATTGTCTATTACAGTAATTATTTTTTCAAAAGGATTTTCTATTTTTATTTTATTAATTTTATTTCTTGCTGTTATTTTATGCTTTGTTGTTAATATATATAAATTTTTACATCTTGCTGTAAATAATTTGCTTCCTGGTGCTAGTTCTATTCCAGACATTTTCCAATATAGAACTAATGATCTATCTATGTTTTTATCTGTTAATGATACTGTATAATTAGCACTTATTGTAAATTTAAATTTTTGATATATCAAGTTTCCTTTTACTGCACTAATTACGCTTTTTTCTATAGGGTGTACAATTCTATCATCTGCTAAATATATTTCTATAGGTGTATCTATTCCTTCTCTAAAGCAGGCTTTTATTAATATTTCTGTTCCTCCTAAATGTACATATTTTATTGGTGTTTTAGCTTTTATATCTTGTATTTCTTTGTTTATCATTCTTTTATTTATTATAGATTTATATGCTTTTCCTCTTGTGTATTTGCAATCTATGATATGTTCTTTTTGGCTAACTACATAGTATTCTTCTTTTTGTCTTTTAAACCAATTTCTTAAAATAGGTATTTCTAATACTTTTTCAACACTTAAATCTAATTCTTTTCCTTTTATTTGTTCAAATATCGTATTATCAAATATAATTTTCTGTTCTGATGATTCTTCATCTTGATATTCTTCCTTAGATATTATTTTTATTTCATTTTCAGACATTATATTTCTTCATCTGTTTCATTATTATCTATGTTAATATTTTCTTCTTCATTCTCAGTTTCTATATCTGATACTTCATATATACTATCATTTTCACTTAATTCATAATCTATGTACTCTATTTGCATATATTTTTCATTATCTATAATTAATTCTGCTATTTGTTTTCTTTTTGGATTTTTGGGTAATTTACAATCTTTAGCTATGTGTCCTATCTTTCCACAATTATAACAAGTACATTGGGATATCTTTCTTTTTGGTCTGTATGGTCTTTTTATTTTATAGTTTTTTACATAATACCTTCGTCTTGGTTGTTTATATTTATATATAGATTTCTTTTTTCTATAATTTTTATATCTTTTAGATTTTTGTTTTTTAGTTGTGCATCCAAATTGTGGTGCCATTTTATTTTTGCAACATGATAAATTTTTATTTAGTACTTTTTCCATTTTTAATTTTTCTTTTTGGTTTTCACATAGTTGTATGAACCATTGATTTAAAAATTTTATTCTAGATCCTAAAGTATCTACCATTCCTTCATTATTCCAATCCTTTATTACGTTTGTACTAAATGGTTCTGGTAATTTTGTATAATATTGTTTTCTTATTTCTTTTGCTTCGTCTAAATTGTATTTAGCTTTGTAATAATATTCTTTAAATGCGCAAGTATATTCTTCTAAGTAACACATTTTACATTGTCATAAGTTGTCTATTTATTATTTTTTCTCTATTTTGTTCTCTTATATCTGTAGTCATGCCTCCAAATTCATTTCTTATTGCTGATTCATATTTATCTAGTATATCTATATTTGTTGCTGATGCAGATCCATCCATTTTCTTATCATTCCTAAGTACTTCTAAACTTTCCGAGGGTAGATTTTCTATCCATAATTTTGTTGTTCCTACAAATGTTCTTTCTATGTATCTTGGTGTTTTTGCTGTTTCTATTTTATTGTCTATTAACTGTTTAGACATATTTCCTATCCATATTAATATTGCTTTATTTATATCTGCGACACAATCTAAATCTAAAAAATTGTATTGTTCATTTGCTGGTTTAGGTGTCCAATTTTTATTTAATCTACTGTTCCATATTGCATTATTTCTATCTGATTGTTGATAGCTTTCTGTATAATAAGTTGGTGGTGTCCTCCTAGGACTAACTCTAGGACTATTTCTGGGACTATTATCTGGGGTTTTAACTCTTGACGTACTAGGTCTATTCATATCTCCTGTGTTTATCTCTAATTTTTTCGGTTTATTTATCTTTTCTAGAATTTCTGTATATGTTTCACTTATATCACTTATTTCTGATTGTTGGTCATTTTCATTTCCATCTATTTCGTTTACTTCAATATCTTCATTTAGATCTTCATTTAGTTTTTGTTCCATTTGTTTTATTTCATTTTATTAATTCTAGCTCTTTATCTTTTTCTTTTTGTTTATTTTCATATAATAATTTTAACCTAGCTAATTCTTTTTCTAATTCACTTATTCTTGTATTTTTTATTTCTTCTAAATTTTGTACTTCTTGTTTTGCTTGTGTTTTTATTTTTTCAATTTCTCTTGATTTATCTATTTCTTCATTTTCTTTTGTTATTCTTACCATAGCTGTTAAACTATCTTCTAATTTTGCTGTTTCTTTTTCTAGCATTAAATATAAGTTATTTCCTATTTTCTTGTATCTTCTTCCTAAATTTGAAAATACTATTTTTATTATCATTCCGTCTTGGTTTTCATATGTTTTTTCGTCTACTGCAAATTCTTCTTTGTTCATTATGATCTATGTATTATATTATGTTGTAATTCATATTCAAGACAATCTAATTCTAATTCTAACATTAATATATCTTTTCTTTGTGCTAGTATTGATTTATTACATACTCCTGCTAATATATTTTCTTCTAACCTTCTTTTTCTATGTTGTAACTCTTGTTCTTTTTCAGTTATTTGTTCCATTATTTTTTCTATTAATTGTTGTTTATATTTTTCTTCGTTCATATTGTTTCTTTAAATAGCAAACATATTTGTATTCTATTTTTGAAATTATATTTATCAAATGATCTTTTTTATCATTTTCTGTTTTGACTAGTTGTGATAATTGATATTCTATATATAAGGATCTTAATTTTTTCCATATTTTTCTTACCTTTTTATCTATTTTAGTTCTTTTTATTTTAGTATTTTTATTTTTATTTATCATAACCTTTTATATAATATTTTAAAAAGCTTACTTAATTTATCTGGATATCTAACCCTTTTTAACCTGTAATTTCTACCATATCGCCTTAGCCAATGTTCAGTCATATTTAATCTCCAATATCTAAATCATCATATAAATCATATATGTCATAATAAAGTTCATCTTCTATACTTTGTATGGTTAACTCAGTCCAACCTTGAGTTGTTATTTCTATTATCTCATATGTTAATAATTTATTATAAATTTCTCTTTTTATATCAGTATTCAAATTTTTTAGTATATAGAATAATAATATCTTATAATCAACATCATCGTTTAATAGGTAGGTTTCCATTTTTATTATTTTCATTTTTCACTAAAATTTTATTCCTTTCAACCTCTTAATAAATTATACTTGCTTATTATGCAAAAATAATGATTTAATAATCATCTAGTCTGGTCACTACTACAGCTTTCTTCTTTGATTAGTTACCCTAACAGCGCCTCAACTTTGTTTACTCCCCTAAACGGCCTTCTCTGCCTACCGGTTTCAACCTTAGGATGGCATAGTCTGGGCATACTTGTTCGAAGAATATTTCTGTAGAAAACTTTCTAAAGATGGTTATTATAACATTATTCAAACATGGTAAACAATTATAATTAACAAGAGATTTTCAGGAATAAATTAATTTAGCTACTCATGAATATAAAATGGTATACCTGTTCTTGTAGATCATCTGTCATAGTTGATTTGTTTTCCATAGTTATTTAATTAACTAGCTCTGATACCAATGTAGGAGATGAGGAGATGGAAGCGTAAAGAGAGAGTATTCAGAAAGATGAGAGATGTAAGGATGAAGGTGTGTTTTATTTATGAGGAAAGCTCTTCTATTTATACACAAAATTTACAGACTTTTGGCCAAAAGTGGTCGACACATACTTTACACTTGGCCTCTCTATATTCGGCCGACACAAGAAAACAAAATACTTACTATTACTACTTTACATAATTGGCCGACAAACTTTTTACATTATTGGCCGACAAATACAAGATATAAAAGCTAAAACACCAATAAAATATGTACATTTAGGAGGAACAGAAATATTAATAAAAGCCTGCTTTAGAGAAGGAATAGATACACCTATAGAAATATATTTAGCAGATGATAGAAGTGTACACCCTATAGAAAAAAGCGTAATTAGTGCAGTAAAAGGAAACTTGATATATCAAAAATTTAAATTTACAATAAGTGCTAATTATACAGTATCATTAACAGATAAAAACATAGATAGATCATTAGTTCTATATTGGAAAATGTCTGGAATAGAACTAGCACCAGGAAGCAAATTATTTACAGCAAGATGTAAAAATTTATATATATTAACAACAAAGCATAAAATAACAGCAAGAAATAAAATTAATAAAATAAAAATAGAAAATCCTTTTGAAAAAATAATTACTGTAATAGACAATAATGACTATAGCTATAAAGAAACTGATATAGAAGAAGATTTAGAGATAGTAAAAGAAAGATTAAGCACTTCAAGCGTACCAAATACATTGACAAGAGCTACCTCATCGAGGATGAGTACATCTAAAAGAAAATATGAAATTCCACAAAGCTTATTAGATAAAGAAGAAATAACACCATATCATTATTTCATAACAGGAATAATAGACCAAAGAAAATATAAAATATTAATAAATATAGGACAAGAAGAAAATTATATAACAAGAGAGTTAGTATTAGAAGAAGAAATTATAAGAACAGGACATACATGCCCTGGACTACCTAGTGAGATAGTAAACACGAATGAAGAAACAACAGAAAAAGAAATAATTATAGGAGGAATACCCTTAATAATACAATTCAAAATATACCAAGGAGATCATAATATTACATTAGGAATAAAATGGTTAGAAAAAGTTAAACCATACAACATAGAAAATGAACAATTAACAATAACTTGTCAAAATAAGAAAATAATTATAAAAAGGACAAAATGATTAATGAAAATATTTATACTTGCAAAAATTATAGTAGAAGGATATTACAACAGATATTATACACCTATGATAGATACAGGAGCAGAAGCGAATATATGTAAATATAATTGCTTACCAGAAGATAAATGGGAAAAATTAAAAACACCTATGGTAGTAACGGGATTTAACAATGAAGGAAGTATGATTAAATACAAAGCAAAAAATATAAAAATACAAATATGGGATAAAATACTAACAATAGAAGAAATGTATAATTTTGAATTTACTACAAAAGATATGTTATTAGGAATGCCATTTCTAGATAGATATTATCAACACATAATAACAAAAACACATTGGTGGTGTAATGACCCAAAAGCTCCTCTTTAGAATTTTTGAATATTTGTTTAACTTAAGTTAATTAATTAATAGTTAATGGGATAAAGTGATAAAAATTTTAAGACATTATACCATTAGGGGCATGTATTAAATATAAGTTAGTGGATTTGTAGGTTTTAATGAACAGTTGATTATTTTTGTTAAAAAAAAAAAAAAAAAAGAAGAAGAAAGAAATAAGGGCCAAAAACCCTAATATTGAAACTTGAAATAGATATTGACGGAAAAAGGAAAAGGATAACTTTCCGAGGAGAACGTCACAACTCCCACACAATCAAAGTGGCGGCTAAATTGCATCAGGTAATTAAGAACATTTGAAACACTAAATTGAATTATAGAGGTTATATTATTATTATTAGTTTATTATTATAATGGGTTAGGAAAGAAAGTTGAGGAATTGAATGATGCAAAACCAAATTTGGTACCTATACGTGCAGTAAGAGCTGGACATAAAGATCTTGGTGGCCACACTAATGATCGCCACATGTTGTAAAGTAATCATTATGACGAATTGATGATTTTGCTTTATATTTTTATACAGTGGTTCATTGTTCAGGTTAAGTAGCTATAGCCTAATTTTTGGTTTCACAAACTGTTTTTAGTTATCCAATTATGATTCATATATTTGATATATTAGTGTAAGTTACTAAGTAACAGGCATGTTATACGTATTGGAGGTGGGTATGAATATGGCTGATTTATATGGTCTAATCATTGTCCAATGATGGCCTAATCATTGGACAATGATCCTTGGGAAATTTAAGTGAGGAATAGTGATAGTTAATTAGGTACTGCTGCACGAATATTTTATCCCTGTGCTTTCTTTTAAAATTAATATATATATATGGTATCGCATTATTATTAAAGTTATGAGTTAGTAATAGAAGTAATCAAATATTAGATTAAAATGTTATATGAATATAATTAAATTTATGGTATTGGGAAATTATGCTTTAACCTTAGACTTGAAATTTGGAAATATGAGAATTTATATGTTAACTTAATTATAAAGTTGGATAAGCTTTTCGGTCTAAGCTAAACCTATATAACGTAAGTGTTGTTAGTGTCGGAATCTGATTCCAACTATATACTTGAATAGATTGCATTGGTTTGGAAGCTCAACGAAAGGGGAAAACACAAGTCCCGGAGTGATTGTTCCTTGATTTGAGGCAAGTGGATTTCTAAACTCTTGTTAAGCGTACGAAATTCGTGTATATCCTTGTGTGATGTTGAGAATGATTTAGAGACTTGTTGTTTATTTGTTGGTGTTGTATTTCTTGTTGTAAATTGTGTTTGGTTATCAAATGGTTATCTCCTCCCTTTTCATTTGAGCATGTCACTTGCATTGTATCTGAGACATTGTTGTGGTAAGAGGATGGTGTACTATTTTCGAGGGTCGTATCGCGCGCCGCGACGGATTTTATATTTCGAGGGACGTATCGCGCGCCGCGAAGGTTACTACTTATCGAGGGTCGTGTCGTGCGCCGCGACAGATGCATGGACAGATATGTCCCCCATGGGTCCCGGACTGAGAGACAGCGGGTGTGTATCGTTAGGGAAGACATGCATCACTATACTTGACATTGCATTCCATTGCATTGCACATACTTATTATTGATGAACTTGAACATGTGTTTTGTTGATCTTGTGAGTGTGTGACTGTTGAATATTGAGTTGTTATTGAGAATGTGTAAACTAATAGGGTGTGGTTATTGAGTTGTGTGTTTGGTAAACTGTAACCTATTAGACTGTATCGTGGAGGTTTAGATATGGTGTAAGGAGTGCCCGTATTTTGTTCACTTAACTTGTGTTTAGAGGTTTGCTTGTTGGGTACCGCGTGGTTTGGTACTCACCCCTTGCTTCTACAAATTTTTGTAGGATACGAGCCTGGATCATCGTGATACTTGTCATTCTTTTCGTTTCCGAGGCATCTTGTGGAGGATTGTGAGGTAGCTGCTTGTCATCTCAGCGAACTTTCCTACTCCAGTTTATGACTTTGTTTTTACTTGAAAGACAACTTCATTCAGACTTCTACTTTATTTCAATTCTAGTATTTACATTAGAGGCTTGTGCACGTGACAACCTGATTTTGGGGATTGGATTAATATAACTTGGTTTCATAATAGGAATTGTTGTTGGATTGTCATTTACTTCCGCACTTTGTTAGATATTTGGTTTTAGGCTGACTTGTCTTGGTGGGATAAGACGAGTGCCATCACACCCATTTTTGGGTCGTGACAAAATGGTATCAGAGCCCCAGGTTCATAGGTCTCACGTGTCTACAAGCCGAGTCTACGTAGAGTCTCAAGGGTCAGTACGGAGACGTCTGTACTCATCTTTGAGAGGCTATAAAGATTACTAGGAAACTTCCTTTTGTTCATTGTTTCTCATCGTGCGTAGTTACCTTCGTTAGTACTGAGTTGTTGTATACTCTTTTGACAGATGACGAGGACTAGAACTAATGTTACTGGTGGTAGAGGGGAGGCACTTCCCGAGGCAGTTGTTGAGGCCCCAGCTAGGGGTAGGGGTAGATCTCGAGCTAGAGGTCGTGCTAGTAGTACGACAGTAGCCAGAGGTCGTGGACGTGGAGCAGCACCATTGAGAGGTAGTGCTAGAGAGGTCTCTACCGAACCTCAGATTGATGACAGAGAGGACCAGGTTCCTCCAGATCCCGTAGTCACACCTTTGCTTCAGGATACGCTATTGAGGGTGTTAAGTGTGCTAGAGGGCTTTTCTCAGGGTGGTGGTGCAACTACCACACCACATGACTCTCGTACTAGAGAGGGGGCTCAGACCCAAGAGCAGCAACAAGCTCCGGTTGTTCAGGATGCGGTGGGGCAACTACCAGTAGATCCCGCGGTTCAGAATGATATTGCACCAGCAGTTGGGGGTCAAGTTGCATCGATGGTTGTTCTGACAGAGGATGAGCAGCGTAGGTATGAGAGGTTTCGAAAGATGGACCCACCTCAGTTTCAGGGTGGGAAGAGCGAGGACGCTCATGAGTTTCTAACTACCTGCCGAGAATTACTAGAGGTGGTTGGATTAGCCGAGTCACATGGGGTTAGATATGCTACACTCCAGCTTCGTGGACCAGCGAGAGACTGGTGGAGGACTTATTCGGGGGTTTTGCCAGTTGGATCTCCTCCAGTGACTTGGGAGCAGTTTGCTAGTGCATTCCAAGATCGTTTTATCCCATGGAGCGTGAGAGAGGAGAGTCGCTTGAGGTTTGAGAGTTTGAGACAGGATGGTTTATCGGTTACAGAGTATGAGGCGCGTTTTTGCCAGTTGTCTAGGCATGCGTTGGCCATTATTCCGAATGAGACAGAGAGGATCCGCAGATTTGTGAGGGGATTGACTTTCTCTATCAGGTCAGCTGTGTTTCGGGCATCTAGGGAGGGGGCTTCTTTCCAGTCCATTGTGAGCGCCGCAAAAGAGGCAGAATTGATGGAGAGAGAGGAGTTTGGGGACCCTAAAAGAGCCCGTATATCAGGACAGTTTCATGGTGCCTCATCTGGAGGTAGGGGATCACAGAGAGTGAGTGGTTCTTTTCAGCAGCGGGGACCTATTCATGCATCTATGCCGACATTTGAGGGTGGCCAGACATCTAGGGGTTCTTATAGCCCGGGTCAGGGCTCGTACGGTTCACAGCAGCGACCTACAGGGCGAGGAAATTATAGTGGGTTTTCAGGGTCCACACAACAGTTCCCAGGTCAGAGATTTTGTTTTACTTGTGGAGATCCCGATCATCTAATGCGGCAGTGTACTTCACAAAGGGGTCGTGGTGGTCCTCGACCTAATTCTTCATTCCAGACTAGACCACCAGCACCACAGGGTAGAGGTCGTGGCAGAGTTCAGTCAGGTAGAGGTGATAGAGTTTTTAGTAGTGGTGTTGCAGCTCAGCAGAGTGGGGGTAGAGGTACCACCCAGGATGGAGGTGGACGAGGAGGCCACTGCTATGCTTTCCCCGGGAGACCTGAGGCGGAGACCTCTGATGCTGTTATTACAGGTATCATCCCAGTATGCCATCGACCTGCGTCTGTGTTGTTTGATCCAGGTTCTACATTCTCTTATGTGTCTACGTATTTTGCTGCTAAATTTGATATGATATGTGATAGTATGACTGTACCTATTCGTGTTTCTACACCCGTGGGTAAACCCTTAGTGGTGGATCGAGTGTATCGATCCTGTCTTGTTTCTTTGGCTGGGTATGACACTTGGGTAGACTTAATCATTCTGGGGATGGTGGACTTTGATGTTATCTTGGGTATGGATTGGCTTTCTCCTTATCATGTTGTCCTTGATTGTAATGCTAAGACTGTGACTTTAGCTATGCTTGGTGTTCCGAAGGTTGAGTGGAAGAGTGTTAGTGGTTCTTACCCTAGCAAGGTCATCTCTTTTATCCGTGCTCAGAGATTGGTGGAGAGGGGGTGTTTGTCTTACTTAGGTTTTATTCGGGATACTAGCGTTGAACCACCTCCCATGGATTCTGTTCCCGTGGTTCAGGAGTTTCCCGATGTATTTCCTTCTGATCTTCCAGGTGTTCCTCCCGATAGGGATATCGATTTCGCTATTGATTTGGAGCCGGGCACTAAGCCTATTTCTATCCCTCCATACCGTATGGCTCCAGCAGAGTTGAAAGAATTGAAGGATCAGTTGCAGGATTTATTGAGTAAGGGTTTTATTCGCCCTAGTGTGTCACCTTGGGGTGCCCCTGTATTGTTTGTGAAGAAGAAGGATGGGACTATGAGAATGTGTATTGATTACAGACAGTTGAACAAAGTAACAGTTAAGAATAAGTATCCTCTTCCACGTATTGATGACTTATTTGATCAGTTACAGGGAGCATCATTGTTCTCTAAGATTGATCTGAGGTCTGGGTATCATCAGTTGAAGATTAGGGCATCAGATATCCCTAAGACAGCTTTTCGGACCCGGTATGGGCATTATGAGTTTCTAGTGATGTCCTTCGGATTGACTAATGCCCCTGCAGCATTCATGGAGTTGATGAATGGGGTGTTTCGACCATACCTTGATTCTTTTGTGATTGTTTTCATCGATGACATCTTGGTTTACTCTAAGACTGAGGAGGACCATGTCCGACACCTGAGGATTGTACTTCAGAGGTTGAGAGAAGAGAAGTTGTATGCCAAGTTCTCAAAGTGTGAGTTCTGGCTTACTTCTGTGACATTCTTGGGACACGTGGTGTCCAAGGAGGGTATTAGAGTAGATCCGACCAAGATAGAGGCAGTTAGAGGCTGGACGCGACCTACTTCACCTACTGAGATTAGGAGTTTTGTGGGATTGGCAGGCTATTATCGACGATTTGTTCAGAGTTTCTCTACTATTGCAGCTCCATTGACTAGATTGACTCGACAGGATGTGAGTTTTCAGTGGTCTGATGAGTGTGAGGAGAGCTTTCAAAAACTCAAGACTTTGTTGACTTCTGCTCCTGTGTTGACTCTACCTGAGGAAGGTGTAGACTTTACTGTGTATTGTGATGCTTCAGGAGTTGGTTTGGGTGGTGTGTTGATGCAGAAGGGGAAAGTGATTGCTTATGCTTCTAGGCAATTGAAATCCCATGAGAAAAACTACCCTACTCATGATTTGGAGTTGGCGGCTGTGGTATTTGTACTTAAGTTATGGCGTCATTATTTGTATGGGGTGCATTGTGAGATCTTCACTGATCATCGGAGTCTTCAATATATCTTTAGCCAGAGGGATTTGAACTTGAGGCAACGGAGATGGCTTGAGTTGTTGAAGGACTATGATGTGACCATTCTGTATCATCCAGGAAAGGCCAATGTTGTGGCCGATGCTTTGAGTAGGAAGACTCATAGCATGGGGAGTCTTGCATCTCTTAGTGTTGAGGAGAGACCATTGGCTAGAGATGTTCAATTGTTAGCTAACAGTCTTGTCCGATTACAGATCTCAGAGGAGAGTGATGGGATGATTGCTTTTATTGAGGCTCGATCTTCTTTAGTCGAGCAGATTCGTGCACACCAGTTTGATGACGAAAAATTATGTCTCATTCGAGACAAAGTATTGAGAGGGGAAGCTAAGGAGGCTGTCCTTGATTCTGATGGTGTCTTGAGGATCGGAGGCAGGATTTGTGTGCCCAAGACAGGCGATTTGATTAGATTGATCCTTGAGGAGGCCCATTGTTCTCGATATTCTATCCATCCGGGAGCGGCGAAAATGTATCATGATCTGAGTCAGCATTACTGGTGGTGTGGGATGAAGAGAGATATTACAGACTTTGTTTTGAGGTGTTTGACTTGCCAGCAGGTCAAGTGTGAGCACCAGCGGCCTGGTGGTGTATCTCAAAGGATGCCTATTCCTACTTGGAAGTGGGAGCGGATTACTATGGACTTTGTTGTGGGTTTGCCTACCACAGTGGGTGGTTATGACTCTATTTGGGTTGTTGTTGATAGGCTGACCAAGTCTGCCCACTTCATCCCGGTTCGGGTAAAGTATACAGCAGAAAAGTTAGCCGAACTATATATCAGTCAGATTGTGCGACTACATGGAGTTCCTGTTTCTATCATATCAGATCGAGGTTCACTATTTACTTCTCACTTCTGGAAGGCATTACAACATAGTCTGGGTACTCAGTTAGATATGAGTACGGCATTTCACCCTCAGACAGATGGTCAATCTGAGCGGACCATTCAGGTATTGGAAGATATGCTTCGAGCGTGTGTAATCGATTTTGGTGCAAGATGGGATCGACATTTACCCTTAGCGGAGTTCGCCTATAATAACAGTTATCACTCTAGTATCCAAATGGCCCCATTTGAGGCATTGTATGGTAGACGGTGTAGATCTCCTATTGGTTGGTTTGATTCGGCAGAGATGGACTCTTTGGATACAGACTTGCTTAGAGATGCTATGGAGCAAGTCCGTATGATTCAGTATAGATTATTGACAGCTCAGAGTCGACAGAAGAGTTATGCAGATCGGAGAGTTAGAGCCTTGGTGTTTATGGAGGGTGATCATGTTTGGCTCCGAGTATCACCCATGAAGGGTGTAATGAGGTTTGGAAAGAAGGGCAAGCTTAGCCCTAGGTTCATTGGACCTTTTGAGATTTTGAGCCGAGTGGGAGAGGTGGCCTATAAGTTGGCCTTGCCACCTAGTTTGTCGGCAGTTCATCCTGTTTTCCATGTCTCTATGCTTCGGAAGTATATTCCGAATGAATCTCATGTGATTTCACTTGATTCTGTGGAGTTGGGTCCAGACTTGACATTTGAAGAGGAGCCTATAGCTATTTTGGATAGGCAGGTTCGAAAGCTTAGAACCAAGGAGATTGCTTCAGTGAAGGTGCAGTGGAAGCACCGATCAGTGAGAGAGGCAACTTGGGAGACTGAGTCTGACATGCGTGCCAGATATCCTCAACTTTTTGAGGCTTCAGGTACTTTCTTTTACCTTATGTTCGAGGACGAACATGATTTTTAGTGGTGGATAATGTAATGACCCAAAAGCTCCTCTTTAGAATTTTTGAATATTTGTTTAACTTAAGTTAATTAATTAATAGTTAATGGGCTAAAGTGATAAAAATTTTAAGACATTATACCATTAGGGGCATGTATTAAATATAAGTTAGTGGATTTGTAGGTTTTAATGAACAGTTGATTATTTTTGTTAAAAAAAAAAAAAAGAAGAAGAAAGAAATAAGGGCCAAAAACCCTAATATTGAAACTTGAAATAGATATTGACGGAAAAAGGAAAAGGATAACTTTCCGAGGAGAACGTCACAACTCCCACACAATCAAAGTGGCGGCTAAATTGCATCAGGTAATTAAGAACATTTGAAACACTAAATTGAATTATAGAGGTTATATTATTATTATTAGTTTATTATTATAATGGGTTAGGAAAGAAAGTTGAGGAATTGAATGATGCAAAACCAAATTTGGTACCTATACGTGCAGTAAGAGCTGGACATAAAGATCTTGGTGGCCACACTAATGATCGCCACATGTTGTAAAGTAATCATTATGACGAATTGATGATTTTGCTTTATATTTTTATACAGTGGTTCATTGTTCAGGTTAAGTAGCTATAGCCTAATTTTTGGTTTCACAAACTGTTTTTAGTTATCCAATTATGATTCATATATTTGATATATTAGTGTAAGTTACTAAGTAACAGGCATGTTATACGTATTGGAGGTGGGTATGAATATGGCTGATTTATATGGTCTAATCATTGTCCAATGATGGCCTAATCATTGGACAATGATCCTTGGGAAATTTAAGTGAGGAATAGTGATAGTTAATTAGGTACTGCTGCACGAATATTTTATCCCTGTGCTTTCTTTTAAAATTAATATATATATATGGTATCGCATTATTATTAAAGTTATGAGTTAGTAATAGAAGTAATCAAATATTAGATTAAAATGTTATATGAATATAATTAAATTTATGGTATTGGGAAATTATGCTTTAACCTTAGACTTGAAATTTGGAAATATGAGAATTGATATGTTAACTTAATTATAAAGTTGGATAAGCTTTTCGGTCTAAGCTAAACCTATATAACGTAAGTGTTGTTAGTGTCGGAATCTGATTCCAACTATATACTTGAATAGATTGCATTGGTTTGGAAGCTCAACGAAAGGGGAAAACACAAGTCCCGGAGTGATTGTTCCTTGATTTGAGGCAAGTGGATTTCTAAACTCTTGTTAAGCGTACGAAATTCGTGTATATCCTTGTGTGATGTTGAGAATGATTTAGAGACTTGTTGTTTATTTGTTGGTGTTGTATTTCTTGTTGTAAATTGTGTTTGGTTATCAAATGGTTATCTCCTCCCTTTTCATTTGAGCATGTCACTTGCATTGTATCTGAGACATTGTTGTGGTAAGAGGATGGTGTACTATTTTCGAGGGTCGTATCGCGCGCCGCGATGGATTTTATATTTCGAGGGACGTATCGCGCGCCGCGAAGGTTACTACTTATCGAGGGTCGTGTCGTGCGCCGCGACAGATGCATGGACAGATATGTCCCCCATGGGTCCCGGACTGAGAGACAGCGGGTGTGTATCGTTAGGGAAGACATGCATCACTATACTTGACATTGCATTCCATTGCATTGCACATACTTATTATTGATGAACTTGAACATGTGTTTTGTTGATCTTGTGAGTGTTTCTCTGTGAAGCTTGTGACTGTTGAATATTGAGTTGTTATTGAGAATGTGTAAACTAATAGGGTGTGGTTATTGAGTTGTGTGTTTGGTAAACTGTAACCTATTAGACTGTATCGTGGAGGTTTAGATATGGTGTAAGGAGTGCCCGTATTTTGTTCACTTAACTTGTGTTTAGAGGTTTGCTTGTTGGGTACCGCGTGGTTTGGTACTCACCCCTTGCTTCTACAAATTTTTGTAGGATACGAGCCTGGATCATCGTGATACTTGTCATTCTTTTCGTTTCCGAGGCATCTTGTGGAGGATTGTGAGGTAGCTGCTTGTCATCTCAGCGAACTTTCCTACTCCAGTTTATGACTTTGTTTTTACTTGAAAGACAACTTCATTCAGACTTCTACTTTATTTCAATTCTAGTATTTACATTAGAGGCTTGTGCACGTGACAACCTGATTTTGGGGATTGGATTAATATAACTTGGTTTCATAATAGGAATTGTTGTTGGATTGTCATTTACTTCCGCACTTTGTTAGATATTTGGTTTTAGGCTGACTTGTCTTGGTGGGATAAGACGAGTGCCATCACACCCATTTTTGGGTCGTGACAGGTGGCTTACTACACCATGCGGAAATAAGATAGGAGCAAAAAGAGTAAATAATAAACAACGAAAAACTATGGAATGGATAAAAGGAAGTGAAAAGATAAACCAAGAAATGGAAAATATAAATAATAAACAAATAACGCAATTAGAAATTATTATATTTGCTATAGACAAAGTCAAATTAATTAATGAACAATTAGAACAATTATATAGTGAAGATCCATTACAAGGATGGGAAAAACATAAGACAAAAGTAAAAATTGAATTAATAGATGAAAATAGTATAATAACACAGAAACCATTAAAATATAACTTTGATGATCTAGAAGAATTTAAAATACATATAAATGAATTGTTAGAAAATAATTACATACAAAAAAGCAATAGTAAACATACAAGTCCAGCATTTATAGTAATAAAACATAGTGAACAAAAACGAGGTAAAAGTAGAATGGTCATAGATTATCGTAATCTAAATGCTAAAACCAAAACATACAATTATCCAATACCAAACAAAATACTAAAAATAAGACAAATACAAGGATATAATTATTTCAGTAAATTTGACTGTAAATCAGGATTTTACCACCTAAAACTAGAAGAAGAATCTAAACAATTAACAGCATTCACAGTACCGTTTCTATGAATGGAATGTTTTACCTTTTGGATATAAAAATGCACCAGGTAGATTCCAACATTTTATGGATAACTGTTTTAACTAGCTAGAAAACTGTATTGTATATATAGATGACATATTGTTATATTCTAGAACACAAGATGAACATATAAGATTATTGGAAAAATTTATACATATAGTAAAAAATGCAGGTATAAGTTTGAGTAAAAGAAAAGCAGAAATTATGAAATCACAAATAGAATTTCTAGGAATACAAATAGATAAAAATGGAATAAAAATGCAAACACATATAGTACAAAAAATAATTACTATTGATGAAAATATAGATACAAAGAAGAAATTACAATCCTTTCTAGGATTAGTAAATCAGGTAAGAGAATATATACCAAAATTAGCAGAACATCTAAAACCATTACATAAAAAACTTAAAAAAGATGTAGAATATCATTTTGACAATAAAGATAAAAAACACATAGGAAATATTAAGAATTTATGTAAAAAAACTACCAAAACTATATTTTCCTGATGAAAATAAAACATTTACTTATATTATCGAAACAGATTCAAGTGATCATAGTTATGGAGGAGTTTTAAAATACAAATATGAAAAAGAAAAAATAGAACACCATTGTAGATATTATTCAGGATCTTATACAGAAGCACAAATAAAATGGGAAATAAATAGAAAAGAATTATTCGCATTATATAAATGTTTATTAGCATTTGAACCATATATTGTTTACAATAAATTTATTGTAAGAACAGATAACACACAAGTAAAATGGTGGATAACGAAAAAATTAGATGATTCAGTTACAACAAAAGAAATAAGGAGACTAGTATTAAACATACTAAATTTTACATTTACAATTGAGGTAATAAAAACTGACAAAAATATGATTGCAGACTATTTATCAAGACAGAGTTACGCAGCCAAGACAAGATAATGTTATGGAAAACATACTCAAAACCCTGACTACACTTTGTACAAAAGTGGACAGTATGGGCTTGAGAATTCAAAAGCTAGAAGAAAAGGAAGAATCTACAAGTCAGCAGCATGACTCTAAAAATGCGGAGCTACGTCGTTCGGCGGATGGTAAAAAGCCAGAACTAGAAGGAGACGTTGGGAAACTCCATAAAACCCATAACAATGTTTGTTCAGATACAGCTGCAGGTACAAGTAAAAGAACTAGTGAAAAACCAAAAAACACAAACTTAAACCAGTTATTTGCAAAACCATTTACCCAAAAACCACAAATGCAAATACCAGCAGAACCACAAACATCAACCTATGCAGTAAGCCTACAAAACGACAAAAAAAGATATAACTATATTACCCAATCTTACATTGAAAACATATACAAAATCCAAAAATACCTAAACCTAAACCCAAGATCTACACAAACAAAAAATCCCGAAGAAGATTATATAACCCAGAAACTACAAGGATATAACAAACTTATTGCACAACCTAAGACCAACCCCAACCTAGTAAAAACATGTTATAACTACGGACTACTAAATACAGTATACACATATACCGGAGAAGAGATAGTCGGAATACCAGAATTACATAGAGCATTTCTGACATATAAAAGAATTACCAAAGGAAATTTATTCTATATAAAATGTTATACAGCACCAGCAGAGATATTATACGAAGAGATAAAATCACCAATACAGGTGGTAAAGATAGGATTAACAAAAGATATGATTATTCCAGAAGAAATAGAAAAACAAAATGAGATACCAAAAGTAGAAATACCAAATTTTTATGAAAATAAAAGAATAATTGGTATAGCTACGATTATATACCAAATTTTTATGAAAATAAAAGAATAATTGGTATAGCTACGATTATACAAGAGCTAGCAAACAACTATTTAGATGGCAATGCTATTTGGAGTTATTATGCAAGAGATCAGGTAATGATATATGCAAACTCCAAAGAATTAAGAAAATCAGATATGGACGAAGTTCAAAGATATATATTCGTCATCATCTATAACTATTTCTGCAATTTGTTTTCTTTTTGGATTGTTAGGTAATTTACAGTCTCTAGCTATGTGTCCTGTCTTTCCGCAGTTATAACATGTACATTGGGATATTTTTCTTTTAGGTCTATATGGTCTTTTCATTTTATAGTTTTTTACATAATACCTTCGTCTTGGTTGTTTATATTTATACTTAGTTTTATTTTTTCTATAATTTTTATATCTTTTGGATTTTTGTTTTTTATTTGTACACCCAAACTGTGGTGCCATTTTATTTTTACAACATGATAAATTTTTATTTAGTACTTTTTCCATTTTTAATTTTTCTTTTTGGTTCTCACATAATTGTGTAAACCATTGAGATAGAAATTTTATTCTAGCTCCTAAAGTATCTACCATTCCTTCATTATTCCAATCCTTTATTATTTTTGTACTAAATGGTTCTGGCAATTTTGTAAAATATTGTTTTCTTATTTCTTTTGCTTCGTCTAAATTGTATTTAGCTTTATAATAATATTCTTTGAATGCACAAGTATATTCTTCTATATAACACATTTTACATATAGCTAATTTTGTCATAAGTTGTCTATTTATTATTTTTTTCCTATTTTATTCTCTTATATCCGTGGTCATACCTCCAAATTCACTTCTTATTGCTGATTCATATTTGTCTAGTATATCTATATTTGTTGCTGATGGGGATCCATCCATTTTCTTATCATTCCTAAGTACTTCTAAACTTTCTGAGGGTAGATTTTCTATCCATAATTTTGCTGTTCCTACGAATGTTCTTTCTATGTATCTTGGTGTTTTTGTTGTTTCTATTTTGTTAGCTATTAACTGTTTAGATATATTTCCTGTCCATAGTAATATTGCTTTATTTATGTCTGTGACATAATCTAAATCTAAGAAATTATATTGTTCACTTATTGGTTTTGGTATCCCATTTTTATTTAATCTACTGTTCCATATTGCATTATTTCTATCTGATTGTTGATAACTTTCTGTATAATAAGTTGGTGGTGTCCACCTAGGACTACTTCTAGGACTATTTCGGGGACTATTATCTGGGGTTTTTACTCTTGACGTACTAGGTCTATTCATATCTCCTGTGTTTATTTCTAATTTTTTTAGTTTATTTACTTGTTCTAAAATTTCTGTATATGTCTCACTTATGTCACTTATTTCTGATTTTTGGTCATTTTCATTTTCATCTATTTCATTTATTTCATTTACCTCAAGATCTTCATTTAATTTTTGTTCCATTTCATTTATTTTATTTGTTAATTCTTTTTCTTTTTCTATCTGTTTTTCTTTTTGTTTATTTTCATATAACAATTTTAATCTTGCTAATTCTTTTTCTAGTTCGTTTATTCTTGTATTTTTTATTTCTTCTAAATGTTGTACTTCTTGTTTTGCTTCTACTTTTATTTTTTCTATTTCTTTTGATTTTTCTATTTCTTCATTTTCTTTTGTTATTCTTATCATGGCTGTTAAACTATCTTCTAATCTTGCTGTTTCTTTTTCTAACATCAAGTATAGATTATTTCCTATTTTTTTATATCTTCTTCCTAAATTTGAAAATATTATTTTTATTATCATTCCGTCTTGGTTTTCATATGTCTTTTCGTCTACTGCAAATTCTTCTTTGTTCATTATAATTTATGTATTATATTATGTTGTAATTCATATTCAAGATAATCTAATTCTAATCCTAACATAAATATAACTTTTCTTTGTGCTAGTATTGATTTATTACATGCTCCTGCTAATATATTTTCTTTTAACCTTCTTTTTCTATGTTGTAATTCTTGTTCTTTTTCAGTTATTTTTTCCATTATTTTTTCTATTAATTGTTGTTTATATTTTTCTTTGTTCATACTGTTTTTTCAAATAACAAACATATTTGTATTCTGTTTTCGAAATTATATTTATCAAGTGATCTTTTTTATCGTTATTTGTTTTGATAAGTTGTGATAGTTCATATTCTATATATAAGGATTTTAATTTTTTTCATATTTTTCGTACCTTTTTATCTATCTTGGTTTTTGTTATTTTAGTTTCTTTGCTTGGTGTTGTATTATTCTTCATAAAATGTTTTACTATAATATTCCCTTTTAAGTAGATCTAATCGTTGTATTTCATTAGTATTGTTTATAATATATTCTAGATGTTCAACTTCTCGAGTTCTTAAATAATCGAATAAATTTTCAATTAGTAGTTTTTCATGTAGATCTATGTCTTCTATAGTTTTTACCCAATATTGTAAGTATTCGTAATTTATCATTGGTCTCTGAATATATCTATATCATCATATAAATCATACATGTCATAGTAAAGTTCATCTTGTATACTTTGTATGGTTAGCTCAGTCCAACCTTGGGTTGTTATTTCTATTATTTCATATGTTACCAATTTGTCATAAATTTCTCTTTTTATATCAGTACTCAGATTTTTTAGTATATAGAGTAGTAATATCTTATAATTATCATCATCATCTATTAAATAGGTACTCATTTTATTCATTTTTGCTAAAAGATTTTATTCCTTCCAACCTCTTAATGAATTATACTTATTTATGAAATAATAATAATTTAATAATCATCTCGTCTAGCCACTACTCCAGCTTTCTTTTTTGATTAGTTACCCTAACAGCGCCTCAACTTTGTTTACTCACCTAAACGGCCTTTTTGCCTACCGGTTTCAACTTTAGGATGGCATAGTCTGGGCATACTTATTCGAAGAATATTTCTGTAGCAAACCTTCTAAAGATGCTTATTAGAACATTATTAAGTCATGATAAACAATTATAATCAACAAGAGATTTTCAGGAATAAATTTATTTAGCTACTCATAAATTTGAGAGTGTATATCTGATTTTGTAGATTCGTAGCTCCAATTTTTTCCATAGTTAATAGCTTAATTAGTTAGCTAGCTGTGATACCAATTTTGGGGTGGAAGCGGATTTGTAAGAAGTAGTAGAGAGAAGAAACTTGGAAGAGGCTTGTTTTATTTATGAGGGCAAATGCCTCTTATATACACATACATAATGACCTTTCATCCTTACTATAAGACGATTGGTCTTTACTATTTACACAGTTACTTGACTCTTACTATTTACACAGTAACTTGACTCTTACTATTTACTTTAAGACTTTTATAATTGGCTTTTTACAGCCGACACAACACGACAAAAAAAAAAGACTATTACTTTGTACATATGGCTGATATTCAGCCGACACAAAAAACAAAATACTTTACTTTTTTTTTAATTATTATTATTATTATTCTAAAAGTACCTCAGGGATTATGTCATCCCCTTGGTTACTTTTTGAACAAATATGGTCTGGGTATTTGTGCCCAACTAGCTTGCAGTATCTTGTCATCAGTTCTTCGGATATGAATCCTTGCTTTATTGCTCTAATTGTTGGCGTAGCTTCTGGTTTTAACAGGGACAAAATCCATTTTTGGACTTCTTTCATATCTGCTTGTCTTATTTCTTTTGAATTGGCGTATATCATTAAGTGATCTCTCGAATAGTAGCTCCATATGGCGTTGCCTTGTAGATAGTTATTTGCTAGCTCTTGTATAATAGTTGATAATCCAATTATCCTTTTATTGGCACAGAAACTGGGTATCTCAACTCTTGTTATCTCTGGCTGTTGGCCTATATCTTCTGGGATTATCATCTCTCGTGTTATCCCAATTTTGACAATCTGGATCATTGGCTATATTTCATCATAGAGTATCTCCGTTGGTGCTGTGTAGAATCTTATGAAAAATAAGTTTCCTTTTGTTATATTTTTATATATTAAAAATGCTTTGTGGACCTCTGGGATTCCACTTATTTCTTCACCTGTATATGTATAGACTGTATTTAATAATCCATAGTTATAACAAGTTTTTACTAAGTTTGGATTAGTTTTTGGTTGTGCAATTAACTTGTTATAACCTTGTAGTTTTTGGGTTAGGTAATCTTGGGTTTTTTCTAATGTCGTGGTAGATTTGGGTTTTTGATTCAAAAAGTTTTGTATCTTGTATAGGTTTTCAATATATGTTCGGGATATATGGTTATATGTTTTCTTCTCTTTATGCAGGCTAGCTGCATACGTAGATGTTTGTGGTGCTGAAGTATCTATTATTTGTACCTTTGGAGTAAATGGTTTGGTAAATATGTTATTTAAGTTTGTATTTTTGGTGTAGGTTTCTCCATAGCTCCTTTGCTTGTACCTGCAACATCAGTAATGTCATGGGTTTTAAGGAGTTTTCCAATGTCTCCTTTTAGCTCTGGCTGTTTTTCGTCTGCCGAACACGTAGTTTCGCATTTTTAGAGTCATGCTGCTGACTATTAGCTTTCAGATTTTGTACATCTGTCTCTATTTTTTCGATTTTCTGGCATAGGTTTGTCATTATTGCCAATAGATCTTTCATTGTATCTCTTTCTTGAGAGGTAGTCTACAATAAGATTTTCATCAGTTTTAATAATCTCAATTGTAAATGTAAAATTCAATATATTTAATATCAATCTTCTTATTTCTTTTGTTATAACTGAATCAACTATCTTTTTGGTTATCCACCACTTTACCTGTGTGTTATCTGTTCTTACAATAAATTTATTGTAAACTATATATAGTTCAAATGCTAACAAACATTTATATAGTGCAAATAATTCTTTTCTATTTATTTCCCATTTTGCTTGTGCTTCAGTATATGATCCTGAGCAATACCTGCAATGGTGTTCTATCTTTTCTTTGTTATATTTATATTTTAGTACTCCTCCATAATTGTGGTCACTTGAATCTGTTTCAATTATATATGTAAATGTTTTACTTTCATAAGGGAAATATAGTTTTGGTAATTTCTTGCATAATTTTTTGATATTTCTTATGTGTTCTTTGTCTTTGTTGTCAAAATGATATTCAACATCTTTTTTGAGTTTTTTGTATAGTGGTTTTAAATGTTCTGCTAGTTTTGGTATGTATTCTTTTACTTGGTTTACTAATTCTAAGAATGATTGTAATTTCTTTTTTGTATCTATATTTTCATCAATAGTAATTTTTTTTGTACTATATGAGTTTGCATTTTTATTCTATTTTTATCTATTTGTATTCCTAGAAATTCTATTTGTGGTTTCATAATTTCTGCTTTACTTTTACTTAAACTTATACCTGAATGTTTAATTATATGTATAAATTTTTCTAATAATCTTATATGTTCATCTTGTGTTTTAGAATATAGTAATATATCATCTATATATACAACACAATTTTCTAACTGGTTAAAACAGTTATCCATAAAATGTTGGTATGTACCTGGTGCATTTTTATATCCAAATGGTAATACATTCCATTCATAGAATCCTTGCGGTACTGTGAATGCTATTAATTGTTTAGATTCTTCTTCTAGTTTTAGATGGTAAAATCCTGATTTACAGTCAAATTTACTAAAATCATTATATCTGTGTATTTGTCTTATTTTTAGTATTTTGTTTGGTATTGGATAGTTATATGTTTTAGTTTTGGCATTTAAATTTCTGTAGTCTATAACCATTCTACTTTTTCCTCTTTTTTGTTCACTGTGTTTTATAACTATAAATGCTGGACTTGTATGTTTACTATTACTTTCTTGTATATAATTTTTTTCTAGTAATTCATTTATATGTATTTTAAATTCTTGCAAATCATCAAAGTTGTATTTTAATGGTTTTTGTGTTATTATACTATTTTCATCTATTAATTCAATTTTTATTTTTGTTTTATGTTTTTCCCATCCTTGTAGTGGATCTTCACTATATAATTGTTCTAGTTGTTCATTAATTATTTTAACTTTGTCTATTGTAAATATAATGATTTCTAATTGTAAAATTTGTTTTTCATTTATATTTTACATTTCCTGGTTTATTTTTTCACTGCATTTAATCCATTCTATAGATTTTTGTTGTTTATTTTTTACTCTTTTTGCTCCTATTTTATAGCCACATGGCGTAGTAAGCCACCAGTGTGTTTTTGTTATTATATGTCGGTAAAATTTGTCTAGAAATGGCATTCCTAGCAACATATCTTTTATTGTGAATTCAAAATTATACATTTCTTCTATTGTTAGTATTTTATCCCATATTTGTATTTTTATATTTTTTGCTTTATATTTAATCATACATCCTTCGTTATTAAATCCTGTTACTACCATAGGTGTTTTTAATTTTTCCCATTTATCTTCTGGTAAGCAATTATATTTACATATATTCGCTTCTGCTCCTGTATCTATCATAGGGGTATAATATCTGTTGTGATATCCTTCTACAATAATATTTGCAAGTATAAATATTTTCATTAATCATTTTGTTCTTTTTATAATTATTTTCTTATTTTGACAAGTTATTGTTAATTGTTCATTTTCTATGTTGTACGGTTTAACTTTTTCTAACCATTTTATTTCTCATGTAATATTATGGTTTCCTTGGTATATTTTAAATGGTATTACTAAGGGTATTCCTCCTATAATTATTTCTTTTTCCGTTGTTTCTTCATTTGTGTTTACAGTCTCACTAGGTAATCCAGGGCATATATGTCCTGTTTTTATAATTTCTTCTTCTAATACTAATCCTCTTGTTATGTAATTTTCTTCTTGTCCTGTATTTATAAAGATTTTATATTTTCTTTGGTCTATTATTCCTGTTATGTAATAATGATATGGTGTTATTTCTTCCTTATCTAATAAGTTTTGTGGGATTTCATAGTTCCTTTTAGATGTACTCATTCTTGATGAGGTAGCTCTTGTTAACGTATTTGGTACGCTTGAAGTGCTCAATCTTTCTTTTACAATTTCTAAATCTTCTTCTATGTCAATTTCTTTATAGCTATAGTCATTATTGTCTATTACAGTAATTATTTTTTCAAAAGGATTTTCTATTTTTATTTTATCAATTTTATTTCTTGCTGTTATTTTATGCTTTGTTGTTAATATGTATAGGTTTTTACATCTTGCTGTAAATACTTTGCTACCTGGTGCTAGTTCTATTCCAGACATTTTCCAATATAGGACTAATGATTTATCTATATTTCTATCTGTTAATGGTACTGTGTAATTAGCACTTATTATAAATTTAAATTTTTGATATATTAAGTTTCTTTTACTGCACTAATTACACTTTTTTCTATAGGGTGTATAATTCTATTATCTGCTAAATATATTTCAATAGGTGTATCTATTCCTTCTCTAAAACAAGCTTTTATTAATATTTTTGTTCCTCCTAAATGTACATATTTTATGGCTGATATTCAGTCGACACAAAAAACAAAATACTTTACTTTTTTATTTATTATTATTATTTTTAAAGTACCTCAGGGATTTCGGATATGAATCCTTGCTTTAATGCTCTCGTTGTTGGCGTAGCTTCTGGTTTTAACAGGGACAAAATCCATTTTTGGACTTCTTCCATATCTGCTTGTCTTATTTCTTTTGAATTGGCGTATATCATTAAGTGATCTCTCGAATAGTAGCTCCATATGGCGTTGCCTTGTAGATAGTTATTTGCTAGCTCTTGTATAATAGTTGATAATCCAATTATCCTTTTATTGGCATAGAAACTGGGTATCTCAACTCTCGTTATCTCTGGCTGTTGGCCTATATCTTCTGGGATTATCATTTCTCGTGTTAGCCCAATTTTGACTATTTGGATCATTGGCTTTATTTCATCATAGAGTATCTCCGCTGGTGCTGTGTAGAATCTTATGAAAAATAAGTTTCCTTTTGTTATCTTTTTATATATTAAAAATTCTTTGTGGACCTCTGGGATTCCACTTATTTCTTCACCTGTATATGTATAGACTGTAATAATCCATAGTTATAACAAGTTTTTACTAGGTTTGGATTAGTTTTTGGTTGTGCAATTAACTTGTTATAACCTTGTAGTTTTTGGATTAGGTAGTCTTGGGTTTTTTCTAATGTCGTGGTAGATTTGGGTTTTTGATTCAAAAAGTTTTGTATCTTGTATAGGTTTTCAATATATGTTCGGGATATATGGTTATATGTTTTCTTCTCTTTATGCAGGCTAGCTGCATACGTAGAATGTTTGTGGTGCTGAAGTATCTATTATTCGTACCTTTGGAGAAAATGGTTTGGTAAATATGTTATTTAAGTTTGTATTTTTTGGTGTAGGTTTCTCCATAGCTCCTTTGCTTATACCTGCAACATCAGTAATGTCATGGGTTTTAAGGAGTTTCCCAACGTTCCTTTTAGCTCTGGCTGTTTTTCGTCTACCGAACGACGTAGTTCCGCATTTTTAGAGTCATGCTGCTGACTATTAGCTTTCAAATTCTGTACATCTGTCTCTATTTTTTCCATTTTCTGGCATAGGTTTGTCATCATTGCCAATAGATCTTTCATTGTATCTCTTTCTTGAGAGGTAGTCTGCAATAAGATTTTCATCAGTTTTAATAATCTCAATTGTAAATGTAAAATTCAATATATTTAATATCAATCTTCTTATTTCTTTTGTTGTAACTGAATCATCTATCTTTTTGGTTATCCACCACTTTACCTGTGTGTTATCTGTTCTTACAATAAATTTATTGTAAACTATATATGGTTCAAATGCTAACAAACATTTATATAATGCAAATAATTCTTTTCTATTTATTTCCCATTTTGCCTGTGCTTCAGTATATGATCCTGAGCAATACCTGCAATGGTGTTCTATCTTTTCTTTGTTATATTTATATTTTAGTACTCCTCCATAATTGTGGTCACTTGAATCTGTTTCAATTATATATGTAAATGTTTTACTTTCATCAAGGAAATATAGTTTTGGTAATTTCTTGCATAATATTTTGATATTTCTTATGTGTTCTTTGTCTTTGTTGTCAAAATGATATTCAACATCTTTTTTGAGTTTTTTGTATAGTGATTTTAAGTGTTCTGCTAGTTTTGGTATGTATTCTCTTACTTGGTTTACTAATCCTAAGAATGATTGTAATTTCTTTTTTGTATCTATATTTTCATCAATAGTAATTATTTTTTTTACTATATGAGTTTGCATTTTTATTCCATTTTTATCTATTTGTATTCCTAGAAATTCTATTTGTGGTTTCATAATTTCTGCTTTACTTTTACTTAAACTTATACCTGAATGTTTAATTATATGTATAAATTTTTCTAATAATCTTATATGTTCATCTTGTGTTTTAGAATATAGTAATATATCATCTGTCACGACCCAAAAATGGGTGTGATGGCACTCGTCTTATCCCACCAAGACAAGTCAGCCTAAAACCAAATATCTAACAAAGTGCGGAAGTAAATGACAATCCAACAACAATTCCTATTATGAAACCAAGTTATATTAATCCAATCCCCAAAATCAGGTTGTCACGTGCACAAGCCTCTAATGTAAATATTAGAATTGAAATAAAATAGAAGTCTAAATGAAGTTGTCTTTCAAGTAAAAACAAAGTCATAAACTGGAGTAGGAAAGTTCGCTGAGATGACAAGCAGCTACCTCACAATCCTCCACAAGATGCCTCGGAAACGAAAAGAATGACAAGTATCACGATGATCCAGGCTCGTATCCTACAAAAATTTGTAGAAGCAAGGGGTGAGTACCAAACCACGCGGTACCCAACAAGCAAACCTCTAAACACAAGTTAAGTGAACAAAATACGGGCACTCCTTACACCATATCTAAACCTCCACGCTACAGTCTAATAGGTTACAGTTTACCAAACACACAACTCAATAACCACACTCTATCAGTTTACACATTCTCAATAACAACTCAATATTCAACAGTCACAAGCTTCACAGAGAAACACTCACAAGATCAACAAAACACATGTTCAAGTTCATCAATAATAAAATGTGTAATGCCATGAGATGCAATGTCAAATATAGTGATGCATGTCTTCCCTAACGATACACACCCGCTGTCTCTCAGTCCGGGACCCATGGGGGACATATCTGTCCATGCATCTGTCGCGGCGCACGACACGACCCTCGATAAGTAGTAACCTTCGCGGCGCGCGATACGTCCCTCGAAATATAATATCCGTCGCGGCGCGCGATACGACCCTCGAAAATAGTACACCATCCTCTTACCACAACAATGTCTCAGATACAATGCAAATGACATGCTCAAATGAAAAGGGAGGAGATAACCATTTGATAACCAAACACAATTTACAACAAGAAATACAACACCAACAACTAAACAACAAGTCTCCAAATCATTCTCAACATCACACAAGGAAATACACGAATTTCGTACGCTTAACAAGAGTTTAGAAATCCACTTGCCTCAATTTATCAAACAATCACTTTGGGACTTTATCCTTCCCCTTTTGTTGAACTTCCGACTCAAGGCAATCTATTCAAATAGATAATCATAATAAGATTTCGACACTAACAACACTCACATGTAAAACATCGACCCAATACTCAATCAAAGGTATAATAAATTTCCTAAATTTTTGATTCCAATCAATAGGTTAAATCTTTTACTTTCTAAGTTTAAATATAGAGTTAAGTCATAATTTCTTCAAAAACTACCATCTTAATAGTTTTGCTATAATATAATACACTTAATTGAATTACATATAATATTGTATCGAAGCTATGCTAATTATATAAGAATAGGATTATCAAATTCATTTGAAAAGAAAAAGAATAACCAGAACATAACTTCTTATAATTATAATATACTTTCCTTTTGTTTCAAAGTTTAAACCTTCTTCCAAACACGTACATCATTATCAACACATTTGGTTTCTGCCCAATTAACAATTACAAAATAATACTTACCGACCTAGTTATAAGATATTTATGTTTTAGTTATTAATTATGAAAATAATATTTCTCCCATGGTTATCATTAATTGTTGGTAAGGAATTATTATAAAATATATATATATATATATATATATATATATATATATATATATATATATATATATATATATATATATATATATATATATATATAAAGGGCACTCATCATGGTCAACAAAATGAAAGGCAACCATTATTTTTTCCAAGTACATTGAAAAACGGTACTACAGATGTGCCAATTTGCATATTTATATGCAATTAAAAGTCACTTCTTTCAATTTCAAAACATGACAATTCTAATAAACTAAAATATATATTGTTAGCATGCTTTGCAGTTTGCTCTTTACCTGGACGAGAATGAAGCTACGCCAGCCGCCACTCACAGGTAGATTCTGTAACCCTTGTTCCGTTTCTTCTTCTTTTTTTTTTTTTTTTTAAATTTATTTTCAGAACTAATTAGTGCTAAAAGTGATAAATTTTACTCACTTATTTTATTATATAAGGGTCAAATAGTATAGGATCTTATTAAATATTCACTTTAGTCCATTAACTATCGACTAATTAACTTAAGTTAAACAAATATTCAAAAATTCTAAAGAGGATCTTTCGGATTATTACATTATCCACCACTAAAAATCATGTTCGTCCTCGAACATAAAAGTAAAAGAAAGTACCTGAAGCTTCAAAAAGTTGAGGATATCTGGCACGCATGTCAGACTCAGTTTCCCAAGTTGCCTCTCTCACTGATCGGTGCTTTCATTGCACCTTCACTGAAGCAATCTCTTTGGTCCTAAGCTTTCGAACCTTCCTATCCAAAATAGCTATAGGCTCCTCTTCAAATGTCAAGTCTGGACCCAACTCCACAGAATCAAGTGAAATCACATGAGATTCATCCGGAATATACTTCCGAAGCATAGAGACATGGAAAACAGGATGAACTGCCGACAAACTAGGTGGCAAGGCCAACTTATAGGCCACCTCTCCCACTCGGCTCAAAATCTCAAAAGGTCCAATGAACCTAGGGCTAAGCTTGCCCTTCTTTCCAAACCTCATTACACCCTTCATGGGTGATACTCGGAGCCAAACATGATCACCCTCCATAAACACCAAGGCTCTAACTCTCCGATCTGCATAACTCTTCTGTCGACTCTGAGCTGTCAATAATCTATACTGAATCATACGGACTTGCTCCATAACATCTCTAAGCAAGTCTGTATCCAAAGAGTCCATCTCTGCCGAATCAAACCAACCAATAGGAGATCTACACCGTCTACCATACAATGCCTCAAATGGGGCCATTTGGATACTAGAGTGATAACTGTTATTATAGGCGAACTCCGCTAAGGGTAAATGTCGATCCCATCTTGCACCAAAATCGATTACACACGCTCGAAGCATATCTTCCAATACTTGAATGGTCCGCTCAGATTGACCATCTGTCTGAGGGTGAAATGCCGTACTCATATCTAACTGAGTACCCAGACCATGTTGTAATGCCTTCCAGAAGTGAGAAGTAAATAGTGAACCTCGATCTGATATGATAGAAACAGGAACTCCATGTAGTCGCACAATCTGACTGATATATAGTTCGGCTAACTTTTCTGCTGTATACTTTACCCGAACCGGGATGAAGTGGGCAGACTTGGTCAGCCTATCAACAACAACCCAAATAGAGTCATAACCACCCACTGTGGTAGGCAAACCCACAACAAAGTCCATAGTAATCCGCTCCCACTTCCAAGTAGGAATAGGCATCCTTTGAGATACACCACCAGGCCGCTGGTGCTCACACTTGACCTGCTGGCAAGTCAAACACCTCAAAACAAAGTCTGTAATATCTCTCTTCATCCCACACCACCAGTAATGTTGACTCAGATCATGATACATTTTCGCCGCTCCCGGATGGATAGAATATCGAGAACAATGGGCCTCCTCAAGGATCAATCTAATCAAATCGCCTGTCTTGGGCACACAAATCCTGCCTCCGATCCTCAAGACACCATCAGAATCAAGGACAGCCTCCTTAGCTTCCCCTCTCAATACTTTGTCTCGAATGAGACATAATTTTTCGTCATCAAACTGGTGTGCACGAATCTGCTCGACTAAAGAAGATCGAGCCTCAATAAAAGCAATCATCCCATCACTCTCCTCTGAGATCTGTAATCGGACAAGACTGTTAGCTAACAATTGAACATCTCTAGCCAATGGTCTCTCCTCAACACTAAGAGATGCAAGACTCCCCATGCTATGAGTCTTCCTACTCAAAGCATCGGCCACAACATTGGCCTTCCCCGGATGATACAGAATGGTCACATCATAGTCCTTCAGCAACTCAAGCCATCTTCGTTGCCTCAAGTTCAAATCCCTCTGGCTAAAGATATACTGAAGACTTCGATGATCATTGAAGATCTCACAATGCACTCCATACAAATAATGACGCCATAACTTAAGTACAAATACCACAGCCGCCAACTCCAAATCATGAGTAGGGTAGTTCTTCTCATGGGATTTCAACTGCCTAGAAGCATAAGCAATCACTTTCCCCTTCTGCATCAACACACCACCCAAACCAACTCCTGAGGCATCACAATACACAGTAAAGTCTACACCTTCCTCAGGTAGAGTCAACACAGGAGCAGAAGTCAACAAAGTCTTGAGCTTTTGAAAGCTCTCCTCACACTCATCAGACCACTGAAAACTCACATCCTGTCGAGTCAATCTAGTCAATGGAGCTGCAATAGTAGAGAAACTCTGAACAAATCGTCGATAATAGCCTGCCAATCCCACAAAACTCCTAATCTCAGTAGGTGAAGTAGGTCGCGTCCAGCCTCTAACTGCCTCTATCTTGGTCGGATCTACTCTAATACCCTCCTTGGACACCACGTGTCCCAAGAATGTCACAGAAGTAAGCCAGAACTCACACTTTGAGAACTTGGCATACAACTTCTCTTCTCTCAACCTCTGAAGTACAATCCTCAGGTGTCGGACATGGTCCTCCTCAGTCTTAGAGTAAACCAAGATGTCATCGATGAAAACAATCACAAAAGAATCAAGGTATGGTCGAAACACCCCATTCATCAACTCCATGAATGCTGCAGGGGCATTAGTCAATCCGAAGGACATCACTAGAAACTCATAATGCCCATACCGGGTCCGAAAAGCTGTCTTAGGGATATCTGATGCCCTAATCTTCAACTGATGATACCCAGACCTCAGATCAATCTTAGAGAACAATGATGCTCCCTGTAACTGATCAAATAAGTCATCAATACGCGGAAGAGGATACTTATTCTTAACTGTTACTTTGTTCAACTGTCTGTAATCAATACACATTCTCATAGTCCCATCCTTCTTCTTCACAAACAATACAGGGGCACCCCAAGGTGACACACTAGGGCGAATAAAACCCTTACTCAATAAATCCTGCAACTGATCCTTCAATTCTTTCAACTCTGCTGGAGCCATACGGTATGGAGGGATAGAAATAGGCTTAGTGCCCGGCTCCAAATCAATAGCGAAATCGATGTCCCTATCGGGAGGAACACCTGGAAGATCAGAAGGAAATACATCGGGAAACTCCTGAACCACGGGAACAGAATCCATGGGAGGTGGTTCAACGCTAGTATCCCGAATAAAAGCTAAGTAAGACAAACACCCCCTCTCCACCAATCTCTGAGCACGGATAAAAGAGATGACCTTGCTAGGATAAGAACCACTAACACTCTTCCACTCAACCCTCGGAACACCAGGCATTGCTAAAGTCACAGTCTTAGCATTACAATTAAGGACAACATGATAACGAGAAAGCCAATCCACACCCAAGATAACATCAAAGTCCACCATCCCCAGAATGATTAAGTCTACCCAAGTGTCATACCCAGCCAAAGAAACAAGACAGGATCGATACACTCGATCCACCACTAAGGGTTTACCCACGGGTGTAGAAACACGAATAGGTACAGTCATACTATCACATATCATATCAAATTTAGCAGCAAAATACGTAGACACATAAGAGAATGTAGAACCTGGATCAAACAACACAGACGCAGGTCGATGGCATACTGGGATGATACCTGTAATAACAGCATCAGAGGTCTCCGCCTCAGGTCTCCCGGGGAAAGCATAGCAGTGGCCTCCTCGTCCACCTCCATCCTGGGTGGTACCTCTACCCCCACTCTGCTGAGCTGCAACACCACTACTAAAAACTCTATCACCTCTACCTGACTGAACTCTGCCACGACCTCTACCCTGTGGTGCTGGTGGTCTAGTTTGGAATGAAGAATTAGGTCGAGGACCACCACGACCCCTTTGTGAAGTACACTGCCGCATTAGATGATCGGGATCTCCACAAGTAAAACAAAATCTCTGACCTGGGAACTGTTGTGTGGACCTTGAAAACCCACTATAATTTCCTCGCCCTGTAGGTCGCTGCTGTGAACCGTACGAGCTCTGACCCGGGCTATAAGAACCCCTAGATGTCTGGCCACCCTCAAATGTCGGCATAGATGCATGAATAGGTCCCCGCTGCTGAAAAGAACCACTCACTCTCTGTGATCCCCTACCTCCAGATGAGGCACCATGAAACTGTCCTGATATACGGGCTCTTTTAGGGTCCCCAAACTCCTCTCTCTCCATCAATTCTGCCTCTTTGGCGGCGCTCACAATGGACTGAAAAGAAGCCCCCTCCCTAGATGCCCGAAACCAGCTGACCTGATAGAGAAAGTCAATCCCCTCACAAATCTGCGGATCCTCTCTGTCTCATTCGGAATAATGGCCAACGCATGCCTAGACAACTGGCAAAAACGCGCCTCATACTCTGTGACCGATAAACCATCCTGTCTCAAACTCTCAAACCTCAAGCGACTCTCCTCTCTCACGCTCCATGGGATAAAACGATCTTGGAATGCACTAGCAAACTGCTCCCAAGTCACTGGAGGAGATCCAACTGGCAAAACCCCCGAATAAGTCCTCCACCAGTCTCTCGCTGGTCCACGAAGCTGGAGTGTAGCATATCTAACCCCATGTGACTCAGCTAATCCAACCACCTCTAGTAACTCTCGGCAGGTAGTTAGAAACTCATGAGCGTCCTCGCTCTTCCCACCCTGAAACTGAGGTGGGTCCATCTTTCGAAATCTCTCATACCTACGCTGCTCATCCTCTGTTAGAACAACCATCGATGCAACTTGACCCCCAACTGCTGGTGCAATATCATTCTGAACCGCGGGATCTACTGGTAGTTGCCCCACCGCATCCTGAACAACCGTAGCTTGTTGCTGCTCTTGGGTCTGAGCCCCCTCTCTAGTATGAGAGTCATGTGGTGTGGTAGTTGCACCACCACCCTGAGAAAATCCCTCTAGCACACTTAACACCCTCAATAGCGTATCCTGAAGCAAAGGTGTGACTACGGGATCTGGAGGAACCTGGTCCTCTATGTCATCAATCTGAGGTTCGGTAGAGACCTCTCTAGCACTACCTCTCAGTGGTGCTGCTCCACGTCCACGACCTCTGGCTACTGTCGTACTACTAGCACGACCTCTAGCTCGAGATCTACCCCTACCCCTAGCTGGGGCCTCAACAACTGCCTCGGGAAGTGCCTCCCCTCTACCACCAGTAACATTAGTTCTAGTCCTCGTCATCTGTCAAAAGAGTATACAACAACTCAGTACTAACGAAGGTAACTACGCACGATGAGAAACAATGAACAAAAGGAAGTTTCCTAGTAATCTTTATAGCCTCTCAAAGATGAGTACAGACGTCTCCGTACTGACCCTTGAGACTCTACGTAGACTCGGCTTGTAGACACGTGAGACCTATGAACCTGGGGCTCTGATACCATTTTGTCACGACCCAAAAATGGGTGTGATGGCACTCGTCTTATCCCACCAAGACAAGTCAGCCTAAAACCAAATATCTAACAAAGTGCGGAAGTAAATGACAATCCAACAACAATTCCTATTATGAAACCAAGTTATATTAATCCAATCCCCAAAATCAGGTTGTCACGTGCACAAGCCTCTAATGTAAATATTAGAATTGAAATAAAATAGAAGTCTAAATGAAGTTGTCTTTCAAGTAAAAACAAAGTCATAAACTGGAGTAGGAAAGTTCGCTGAGATGACAAGCAGCTACCTCACAATCCTCCACAAGATGCCTCGGAAACGAAAAGAATGACAAGTATCACGATGATCCAGGCTCGTATCCTACAAAAATTTGTAGAAGCAAGGGGTGAGTACCAAACCACGCGGTACCCAACAAGCAAACCTCTAAACACAAGTTAAGTGAACAAAATACGGGCACTCCTTACACCATATCTAAACCTCCACGCTACAGTCTAATAGGTTACAGTTTACCAAACACACAACTCAATAACCACACTCTATCAGTTTACACATTCTCAATAACAACTCAATATTCAACAGTCACAAGCTTCACAGAGAAACACTCACAAGATCAACAAAACACATGTTCAAGTTCATCAATAATAAAATGTGTAATGCCATGAGATGCAATGTCAAATATAGTGATGCATGTCTTCCCTAACGATACACACCCGCTGTCTCTCAGTCCGGGACCCATGGGGGACATATCTGTCCATGCATCTGTCGCGGCGCACGACACGACCCTCGATAAGTAGTAACCTTCGCGGCGCGCGATACGTCCCTCGAAATATAATATCCGTCGCGGCGCGCGATACGACCCTCGAAAATAGTACACCATCCTCTTACCACAACAATGTCTCAGATACAATGCAAATGACATGCTCAAATGAAAAGGGAGGAGATAACCATTTGATAACCAAACACAATTTACAACAAGAAATACAACACCAACAACTAAACAACAAGTCTCCAAATCATTCTCAACATCACACAAGGAAATACACGAATTTCGTACGCTTAACAAGAGTTTAGAAATCCACTTGCCTCAATTTATCAAACAATCACTTTGGGACTTTATCCTTCCCCTTTTGTTGAACTTCCGACTCAAGGCAATCTATTCAAATAGATAATCATAATAAGATTTCGACACTAACAACACTCACATGTAAAACATCGACCCAATACTCAATCAAAGGTATAATAAATTTCCTAAATTTTTGATTCCAATCAATAGGTTAAATCTTTTACTTTCTAAGTTTAAATATAGAGTTAAGTCATAATTTCTTCAAAAACTACCATCTTAATAGTTTTGCTATAATATAATACACTTAATTGAATTACATATAATATTGTATCGAAGCTATGCTAATTATATAAGAATAGGATTATCAAATTCATTTGAAAAGAAAAAGAATAACCAGAACATAACTTCTTATAATTATAATATACGTTCCTTTTGTTTCAAAGTTTAAACCTTCTTCCAAACACGTACATCATTATCAACACATTTGGTTTCTGCCCAATTAACAATTACAAAATAATACTTACCGACCTAGTTATAAGATATTTATGTTTTAGTTATTAATTATGAAAATAATATTTCTCCCATGGTTATCATTAATTGTTGGTAAGGAATTATTATAAAATATATATATATATATATATATATATATATATATAAAGGGCACTCATCATGGTCAACAAAATGAAAGGCAACCATTATTTTTTCCAAGTACATTGAAAAACGGTACTACAGATGTGCCAATTTGCATATTTATATGCAATTAAAAGTCACTTCTTTCAATTTCAAAACATGACAATTCTAATAAACTAATATATATATTGTTAGCATGCTTTGCAGTTTGCTCTTTACCTGGACGAGAATGAAGCTACGCCAGCCGCCACTCACAGGTAGATTCTGTAACCCTTGTTCCGTTTCTTCTTCTTTTTTTTTTTTTTTTTTAAATTTATTTTCAGAACTAATTAGTGCTAAAAGTGATAAATTTTACTCACTTATTTTATTATATAAGGGTCAAATAGTATAGGATCTTATTAAATATTCACTTTAGTCCATTAACTATCGACTAATTAACTTAAGTTAAACAAATATTCAAAAATTCTAAAGAGGATCTTTCGGATTATTACATCATCTATATATACAACACAATTTTCTAACTGGTTAAAACAGTTATCCATAAAATGTTGGTATCTACCTGGTGCATTTTTATATCCAAATGGTAATACATTCCATTCATAGAATCCTTGCGGTACTGTGAATGCTGTTAATTGTTTAGATTCTTCTTCTAGTTTTAGATGGTAAAATCCTGATTTACAGTCAAATTTACCAAAATAATTATATTCTTGTATTTGTCTTATTTTTAGTATTTTGTTTAGTATTGGATAGTTATATGTTTTAGTTTTGGCATTTAAATTTCTATAGTCTATAACCATTCTACTTTTTCCTCTTTTTTGTTCACTGTGTTTTATAACTATAAATGCTGGGCTTGTATGTTTACTATTACTTTCTTGTATATAATTTTTTTCTAGTAATTCATTTATATGTATTTTAAATTCTTGCAAATCATCAAAGTTGTATTTTAATGGTTTTTGTGTTATTATACTATTTTGATCTATTAATTCAATTTTATTTTTGTTTTATGTTTTTCCCATCCTTGTAGTGGATCTTCATTATATAATTGTTCTAGTTGTTCATTAATTATTTTAACTTTGTCTATTGTAAATATAATGATTTTTAATTGTAATATTTGTTTTTCATTTAGATTTTCCATTTCCTGGTTTATTTTTTCATTGCCTTTAATCCATTCTATAGATTTTCGTTGTTTGTTTTTTACTCTTTTTGCTCCTATTTTATAGCCACATGGCATAGTAAGCCCCAGTGTGTTTTTGTTATTATATGTGGGTAAAATTTGTCTAGAAATGGCATTTCTAGCAACATATCTTTTGTTGTGAAGTCAAAATTATACATTTCTTCTATTGTTAGTATTTTATCCCATATTTGCATTTTTATATTTTTTGCTTTATATTTAATCATACTTCCTTCGTTATTAAATCCCGTTACTACCATAGGTGTTTTTAATTTTTCCCATTTATCTTCTGGTAAGCAATTATATTTACATATATTCGCTTCTGCTCCTGTATCTATCATATGGGTATAATATCTGATGTGATATCCTTCTACAATAATTTTTGCAAGTATAAATATTTTCATTAATCATTTTGTTCTTTTTATAATTATTTTCTTATTTTGACAAGTTATTGTTAATTGTTCATTTTCTATGTTGTACGGTTTAACTTTTTCTAACCATTTTATTCCTAATGTAATATTATGGTTTCCTTGGTATATTTTAAATGGTATTACTGAGGGTATTCCTCCAATAATTATTTCTTTTCCGTTGTTTCTTCATTTGTGTTTACTATCTCAGGGCATATATGTCCTGTTTTTATAATTTCTTCTTCTAATACTAACTCTCTTGTTATGTAATTTTCTTATTGTCTTGTATTTATAAAGATTTTATATTTTCTTTGGTCTATTATTCCTGTTATGTAATAATGATATGGTGTTATTTCTTCCTTATCTAATGAGTTTTGTGGGATTTCATAGTTCCTTTTCGATGTACTCATTCTTGATGAGGTAGCTCTTGTTAACGTATTTGGTACGCTTGAAGTGCTCAATCTTTCTTTTACAATTTCTAAATCTTCTTCTATGTCAATTTCTTTATAGCTATAGTCATTATTGTCTATTACAGTAATTATTTTTTCAAAAGGATTTTCTATTTTTATTTTATCAATTTTATTTCTTGCTGTTATTTTATGCTTTGTTGTTAATATGTATAGGTTTTTACATCTTGCTGTAAATACTTTGCTACCTGGTGCTAGTTCTATTCCAGACATTTTCCAATACATGACTAATGATTTATCTATATTTCTATCTGTTAATGGTACTGTGTAATTAGCACTTATTATAAATTTAAATTTTTGATATATTAAGTTTCCTTTTACTGCACTAATTACGCTTTTTTGTATAGGGTGTATAATTCTATCATCTGCTAAATATATTTCAATAGGTGTATCTATTTCCTCTCTAAAACAAGCTTTTATTAATATTTTTGTTCCTCCTAAATGTACATATTTTATTGGTGTTTTAGCTTGTATATCTTGTATTTCTTTGTTTATTGTTCGTTTATTTAGTATAGGTATATATGCTTTTCCTCTTGTATATTTGCAATCTATGATATGTTCTTTCTGACTAACTACATAGTATTCTTCTTTTTGTCTTTTAAATTAATTTCTTAAAGTAGGTATTTCAAGTACTTTTTCAACACTTAAATCTAATTCTTTTCCTTTTATTTGTTCAAATATTGTATTATCAAATATAATTTTTGTTCTGATAATTCTTCATTTTGATAATCTTCCTTGGATATTATTATTATTTCATCTTCAGACATTATATGTCTTCATCTGTTTCATCTTCACCCCATTATTCCTTTGTATCATCTTTGTCCTCTATTTCCATCCCTAAGACAACAGGAGAAGCACTTTCTCATTCTGGATGGACGCAGGTTATGTTTAATGAGATGACTTGTTTACATTCCAGTGGTACTTGAGAGTTTGTCTCCCTTCCTTCAGGTAATTCTACTGTTGGTTGTCGTTGGGTTTATGCGGTCAAAATTGGTCCATATTGTCAAGTCGATCGGCTTAAGGCTCGCCTTGTTGCCAAAGGGTATATTCAATTACTTGGGCTAGATTATAGAGACACTTTCGCTCCTGGCCAAAATAACATCAATTCGTCTTTTTCTATCTATGGTTATCGTTTGTCATTAACCTCTTCATTAGTTTGACATTAAAACTGCATTTTGTGTATGGTGATCTTGAGGAAGAAGTCTATATGGAGCAACCTCCTAGTTTTGTTGCTCAGGGGAGTCTAGAAGCCTTGTATGTCGATTGTGTCAGTCACTTTATGGTTTGAATAGTCTCCTTGAGCTTTGTTTGGAAAGTTCAATACAGTAATTTAGGAGTTTGGCATGACCACAGTGGAGTTGATCACTCTGTGTTTTATCAACATTTAGCACAAAATCTGTGTATTTACTTGGTTGTTTACGTTGATGATATCATTATTACCGTCAATGATCAAGTTGGTATTGCTAATTTGAAGCAGTATCTCTTTCAACATTTCCAAACTAAATACCTTGGAAGACTGAAATATTTTCTAGGTATTGAGGTTGTTCATTCTAGATAAGGTATTCTTAATTCTCAAAGGAAGTATGCTTTAGACATTCTTGAGGAGACAAGAATGATGGGATGCAAAGCTACTGACACTCCTATGGATCCGAATGTTAAATTACTCCCAGGACAGGGGCAGAAACTTAGTAATCATGAGAGGTATAGACGGTTGGTGGAAAGTTGAATTATCTCACAGTGACTAGACCAGACATCCCTTTTCCTAGGAGTGTCGTAAGTCAGTTTATGACTTCTCCTTGTGATAGTCATTGGGAAGAATTGTTCGTATTCTACGATATGTAAAGTCATCTCCTGGTAAAGGACTACTCTTCGAGGATCAAGGCCATAAACATATCACCGGATATACAAACATTGATTGGGAATAATCACCCTGTTATAGGCAATCCACATTCAGATATTCTGTTTTCATTAGAGATAATTTGGTTTCATGGAAGTAAGTAACAAAGTGTGGGTGCTCGATCAAGTGTAGAAGTAGAATATTGAGCAATGGTTGTAGAAACTTGTGAGCTTGTATGGATCAAACAGTTGCTTGGAGAATTGAAGTTTGCCGAAATCGGTCATATGGAACTTGTGTGTGATAATCAACCAGCGCTTCATATTGCATCAAATCCAGTGTTTCATAAGAGGACTAAGCACATTGAGATTGATTGTCACTTTATCAGACAAAATATACTCTCCGGAGATATTGTTACTAAATTTGTGAGGTCAAATGATCAACTTGATGATGTCTTTACCAAGTCCCTCACCGGTCCTCATATTAATTGCATTTGTAACAAACGATGTACATATAATTTGTATGTACCAGCTTGAGGGGGAGTGTTAGAATAGAATAGGTATACACAATCTTACACAAAATAGGAATAGTTTATAGGGTTTCTCTATGAAATAATAATATTCTCCTTCAATATTTATAACAAACTTGGTGTGGACTTTAATAAATGTAAAGAAGACTTTTGAATATTGTGAACTTAAATTAAAGAGATGTAGAATGTACCAAATGTTCTTAAATTGAAACAAGGGAGTGTTATATTAGTTAAAATTCCTCTCCATGATATCTCACTAAGCTATACTGCATTGAGGTTTTATGTATTCAGTGTTCGATGAGCAATCACTTAAAAGCATAGACGCTATCACAAACACAATTTAAGCACCAATGCAGCTCTTATGCGAAACAATGAAAATTGTCACTAGGATATAAATGATATACTTATTAATGGGCTAAAAACCATTTATCTTTTAATTAATGATAATTATACAGTCACGTATACTCTTAGACATGCAAGTGTATGTGAGGATTATCTTGTAGAAATCATGTCCTAGAAATCTGGATGGGAAAATTTTCTAACATGAATAATAAGATGGATGACCAATGACAACATGGCATAGACTTAGCTATCCGTCCCACATCACGAAATATTATATTGTAGAATCTGTACATACAAGATTCTACAAATTTTTCTTTGTATTTTACCGGATGAACATATAAGCTTGCAATTCCCTTTTAATGCAACACTGTGTAGCAGTAAAATGACAAGTGTATTAAGAGTAACACTACACTATCAATACATAATGCAAAGCCTAACATTTTGTCTTAACATTACCTTCTGAAAATGTTAATGTTGTAGGTTACAAGTCCAATAATTTCATTGGTTTCATAACTTTTAAGAAACGGAGAGGATGATATTACTGTGCTTAATGCTCTGAGGACAATTGGAAATACTTCCAGTCAAGGATGGTACTGGCCAGCTCAATTCACCAGCAAAGATGTCATTACTGACCTCTGCTATATATTAGGGTTTCTGGAAAGCAGGAGAGTATGAGGTTGACATCAAGGTCTTGATTGGCTCATATTATTTGTTTTAGCCTTTCTAGTATTAAATGAGTCATGGAAAACTGTCATTCAAGGGTGTGTTTTCAATTCTGGCCAAGCATAATTCAACTGTACCAACTGTAAAAAGTTTACTTGAGTGTATATCTGTGGGGAGATTTTCCTTTTATTTGTTCAAATATTGTATTATCAAACATAATTTTTTGTTCTGAAAATTCTTCATTTTGATAATCTTCCTTGGATATTATTTTTATTTCATCTTCACACATTATATTTATTCATCTGTTTCGTTATTATCTATATTAATATTTTCTTCTTCATTGTCAGTTTCTATATCTGATACTTCATATATATTATCGTTTTCACTTAATTCATAGTTTATGTACTTCTTGTTTTGCTTCTACTTTTATTTTTTCTATTTCTTTTGATTTGTCTATTTCTTCATTTTCTTTTGTTATTCTTATCATGGCTGTTAAACTATCTTCTAATCTTGCTGTTTCTTTTTCTAACATCAAGTATAGGTTATTTCCTATTTTTTTTATATCTTCTTCCTAAATTTGAAAATATTACTTTTATTATCATTCCGTCTTGGTTTTCATATGTCTTTTCGTCTACTGCAAATTCTTCTTTGTTCATTATAATTTATGTATTATATTATGTTGTAATTCATATTCAAGACAATCTAATTCTAATCCTAACATAAATATAACTTTTCTTTGTGCTAGTATTGATTTATTACATGCTCCTGCTAATATATTTTCTTCTAACCTTCTTTTTCTATGTTGTAATTCTTGTTATTTTTCAGTTATTTTTTCCATTATTTTTTCTATTAATTGTTGTTTATATTTTTCTTTGTTCATAATGTTTTTTCAAATAACAAACATATTTGTATTCTGTTTTCGAAATTATATTTATCAAGTGATCTTTTTTATCGTTATTTGTTTTGATAAGTTGTGATAGTTCATATTCTATATATAAGGATTTTAATTTTTTCCATATTTTTCGTACCTTTTTATCTATCTTGGTTTTTGTTATTTTAGTTTCTTTGCTTGGTGTTGTATTATTCTTCATAAAATGTTTTCCTATAATATTCCCTTCTAAGTAGATCTAATCGTTGTATTTCATTAGCATTGTTTATAATATATTCTAGATGTTCAACTTCTCGAGTTCTTAAATAATCGAATAAATTTTCAATTAGTAGTTTTTCATGTAGATCAATGTCTTCTATAGTTTTTACCCAATATTGTAAGTATTCGTAATTTATCATTGGTCTCTGAATATATCTATATCAGCATATAAATCATACATGTCATAGTAAAGTTCATCTTGTATACTTTGTATGGTTAACTCAGTCCAACCTTGGGTTGTTATTTTTATTATTTCATATGTTACCAATTTGTCATAAATTTCTCTTTTTATATCAGTACTCAGATTTTTTAGTATATAGAGTAGTAATATCTTATAATTATCATCATCATCTATTAAATAGGTACTCATTTTATTCATTTTTGCTAAAAGTTTTTATTCCTTCCAACCTCTTAATAGATTATACTTATTTATTATGAAATAATAATGATTTAATAATCATCTCGTCTAGCCACTACTACAACTTTCTTCTTTGATTAGTTACTCTAACAGCGCCTCAACTTTGTTTACTCCCCTAAACGGCCTTTTTGCCTACCGGTTTCAACTTTAGGATGACATAGTCTGGGCATACTTATTCGAAGAATATTTCTGTAGCAAACCTTCTAAAGATGCTTATTATAACATTATTAAGTCATGATAAACAATTATAATCAACAAGAGATTTTCAGGAATAAATTTATTTAGCTACTCATAAATTTGAGAGTGTATACCTGATTTTGTAGATTCGTAGCTCCAGTTTTTTCCACCAGTTTTCATTACTTCTCTGCATATACTGCCAGACCCTCTTATTTATATGATACACAAAGCAGTCCCTAAGCCTCACAATCAGGAAATAGAAATATTTTAGATTCTCAAAACAGGCTCACAATAAAAATATAAGGGGACTCCACTCCATGTATGTCCCAACAAGCACCTCCTTCCTGAACATTCACCAAGCTAACACCATTCAGAGGAAACATTCCACAGTTCATTAACACAAGCAAACTTTTATAAATAATGCCAAGACTTGGATTCTTCAATGTTTAGGTTGTCCTCTCTAACTTACCTTGATGTTTAAATCAGATTATTCACTGAAATTCCTTAAGATGGGAGATTTTCTACCAACTTGTACTTTAAAAACACATATCTCGTTCAGATTCTAATGGTGAAGCTGTATAACAGAACTCTTGGAGCTTCCATGGCTTTCCTTGGGAGTAATTTCTGGAGAATAAGTAATATGAAGGATATATGATAAGCTTGATGCTTTAGAGGACATTTTGGACGTATTCCCTTTAATAAATTGGGAAATAATATGGTCCTTTACTTTAAGCAAGAAGGTGCATCACCTTCTTAGTTTCTACAACATGTTTTTAAGTAGCTGCATCAACTACTTGCTATTTTCACTTAAATTCAGTCCACTTATTCTAACTAGGTGGATCACCTACGTGCTCCTTTAAAATTCAGTCCACTAATTCTAAGTAGGTGCATCACCTACTTTCTCCTTTTAACTTAAAATTCAGTCCACTAATTCTAAGTAGGTTCATCACCTACTTGCCCTTTTTCACTTAAAATGCAGTCCACTAATTCTAAGTAGGCACATCACCTACTTGTCACCTATTAGCATAGTTTAGTCAAGCAAGCACCTCAATTATTTTAACCATGTTCCCCATCCTAAATTCTTTACAAGACCGTAACACTAAATACACAATTGACCACTTTGACTTTTATATGGAATACCACCTAACATCCTGAGTTTGAATTGTTTTTTTTTCAATTATTCGTATATGTGTTGGAAGGCACAGGGTATTACAAATTCAAACATATTCAATTGTCACCTTTCGCATAGGAAACCAAGTCCATTACTGTACCACAAGGACACTTTTAAGTGACATATACATAGAACTAGTTCACGTAGGGTGTTACAAAAATGTAATGAGGATATCACCAGAGTACCTAGAAGGAAACTCCACTAGTTTAAGCAGATTTGCAAACTGTTGCTGAACCTGATGACTACCAACCCTTCTTTTTCAGTGAAGGGCACCAAGAATATGGAGAACAACAGGAAATAAATGCATACTATTCTTAGAAGAATTTTGACTTGTGACGCTAATTATTTTCCCACATATCCCTCCAGAAGTGTAGTGATACACCACTTAATTGAGTGTTGCATGAACTTACTTCCTGCCATTACTGTTTTCTAGATGTGGTAAAGTCGAGGGGTTTCGGAGGACCTTATAAGAATGATTATGGGAAAATGGATGGGAAGAAGTCTGGATGGGATCAACTATAGATATACTGTTTTGGTCTGATCAAGTAGCCCAAACTTGTTTAGAAACTAATATTAGTTTTTATTATTTACTCCATTGTACATAAGTAATCTGAAAAAAGAAGATGGTTAACTCACTGTGATACCCATTGTTGTGCAGCAAGGTATGTAAGACTATTCGATTTCCTATTTCGTTTGCATGAATGCAATACTTTTAAGCTTTCTAAGTGCTCTTAATAGTGACTGATCCATAAATGCAGTTCGTACTCCCTTTAGAATTAAAGTGAGGACTCTACAATGAGTTTGTTACTAAATGTGCATGTTTAATCTACCGAGTCTTAGCATGCAAGGCTTAAAATTGTTTCATTGCCAAAGTACCTCTGTCACGTATTTCCCTTATATAAGTCAAAGTGATCCTAGATTACACATGGTACATATGTTTATAGGATGTATACACGATCTTCCCATATCTCGCCAACTTAATTAAATAGTATATTCCATCATATATGTCATCTTTTCACATATTCATGTGTTTCCTTTATTGATTATTACTTCCATTGTTTAAACTATTATGTTGCCTCACAAGATGTCTACTTGCTCTATTGTACATTTATATGGATGTATTTACTTGAAATATGTATCCGTCCTAAATTTGAATTTGTCCACATTCTTCCTTGATTCCACATTCATGTAACCTTGTCTTTGATATTAGTTGGTGAGTATTTGCCTATCATATAGAGTTCAAATTTCTTGGCTGAAAGTTCTATGACTTCACTTCGTATGTGCTTCAATTTGAGATGTCAAAAATGCATACTGAGTCATAAAAGAAGTATTCTGTTGGTGTCACATTTGCTTCCCACTTCATTGTCATTATCGTTAGTCCATATTCGTATGTCTTCGACTACTGTTTCATAGTTCCAAATCTCAACAATGATTATGACCACCAAAACATCAATCCCAAATGAGTTACTATCAACAAAAGAACAATCTCAAAAGAGTTATGATTATCCAAAGTACACAGTCTCAAAAGAGTTATGAACATCAAATCAACAATCTCAAAGATTTAAAAAAAATCTAAGTGAAGAAATTTGTATAATTATGGGTGGCAGCCCAGGGGAAAAGCCTAGCATGGGTCGATGCCAATTTGTATAGAAGGGTGGCAGCTCAGGGGCGAAATCCTAGCATTGACCGATCCTGATTGGTATAAGAGGGTGGCAGCTCTGGGTGAAAGCCTAGCAAGGGCCGATCCCAATTGGTATGGAAGAGTGGCAGCTCATGGGCGAAAGCCTAGCATGGTCCGATCCCAATTTATGAAATTATGAGGATAACATCCCAGAGGTAAAAATTTCTATAATGGGTCATCTTCTCCTACCACTGATCAGCTGGTCATTTCTATCATATGGCTTACAAAAATTATAACGCACAGAAAAGTAAAGAAAAGAATAACATATACAATTCCACAAGTATAGGCAAAGGTGGTCTCTAATACTTATCTATTCGTATTTGGTTTCACTTGAGCTCTCATGTCACATATAGTTGCATTATGCCTTATATATTCAGTAGATTCTTTCGTACTGAAATCCCTTATTGGGGTGCTTCATTTCATGCTGCAGGTACAAGTATTCAATCTTAGATCTCCCCAATAGAAGCACATGATACTGAGCTATTTTTGGTGAGCTCCAGGTTGATTCAGGGCTTTGCTGAGTCTTTTTACTATGCTTATTTTCAAATCATGGATTCCAATAGAGGCTTTGTATACATTGTAAAGCTATTATATGTATTCATAGTTTCACTTGTCATGTGTATAGGTTCAGCGAGTCAACATGTGTATATAAAGCTTTTTATTGCATAATAATTTACTTTCCCATCATAAATTACTTGTAAAACATGTGTTCATAAGGTACTTGACCGCCTATTTTCTATTGGAAACATAATTGACCATGAAGTTTAATAATTCTTTTTGTTGTTGTTGTTAAAGTTAATTAAAGTTAATGAAATTAGTTCATTGACAAGTCTATATCTGAGAATCTTTAGATAGTTATGTATAGTGTATTGAACGTAAATAATATTTGATGCCTTGTTTCTCTTCGAACATGTCAAGTCTCCTTCTGATAATTTGCTTATAATTTTCCTACTTAACCAACTGGGAGTAGGTGATGTACTTCATACAAAATGTTGAAGGTGCAGGGTTAGCGTCATTTAATTGTTGACTTTCTTTGAGAGGAATAAAAAATAAAAAAATGGATCATCACATCAAAAAAGAAGTTCAATTTTATTTGTTTTTTTTGTGGTGGAATTTCATGACCTACCACTCATTTTAGAAACATATGTGTCATCTTGCACTTTCGATAATCTAATATTCTTGATCCTATATATTTTTCATGATTATTGCATGCATACTGCTGCATCTTCATCTTTATATTCGTAAATTCTGGCACAACATAGTATGCTAATTAAATTATTTCAATATCTAACAGGAGAATGCACAAACGATTGCTGACTATTTATCTTCCCATTCGCAAGTGAAGAAGGTCAATTATGCAGGTATTGCTGACCATCCAGAGAGGTCTTTGCACTTCTCTAGGAATTCAAACAAGTAATTTTTTTGTGACTTTGAACTAAGGCATTATGGTTGTCGGTATCCTTCCACCAAGAATCTCTTCTTTGAAAGTTATTGTTTAAATGTTGATGTTTGCAGGATCGCGGCTGAGTTTTCGAACAGGGTCTTTGAAAATGTTTAAGCATGTTCCCGAGGCTAACAAGTAATTAAGAATTTCATGCAGTTTTGGTTAGTCTCATTTTATACTCAATTGCTATTTTATATGATCATTTTTTTCTATCAAACTACTTCCTAATATTCCTTCTCAATCTATCGCTGTTGATTATAGTATACTTGCAACTATTATTTTACTTTGGTAAGACAAACCAAAACAATGTTTCTGTTTGAATACCACATCTAATAAACCTTAAGGGGGAGCGATGCCTAAAGAGATGGCAGCATAGGCATTTTGACTTAACTCTAGCATAATCAAGGATAGGGGAAAACTAAACTACCATAGGAAATATTGGCAAAATACCGAGACATGGTGCCACTTACTGTAAATCTAAAAACTAGACAAGGAGATAGTGTGTTGGACTGTTTCATATCCAACTCAACTAAAGTATATTTGTGTCACAGCCCGACTTTACGAATCATGATAACACCTACTATACCGACCAGTAGTTAAGTCATTCCGTACCCATAACGAAAAGTAACACGGCACTCCTCTGCGAACGCGGAGGAGAGAGTGATGGCTTGACCAAAAAAAGAAACTTCACACAGCTTAGCTCGGACCTTTTTTGATGATTTCTTTAGGTTAAGTACTTGCTTGTACATTGTGTTAAGTGTCCATAAGAACAGTTGACGTGGCTTCATTTTTAAGTTCTTTGAACTTTTCCAGCAGGTTAACACAGGCAGGTCTACTATATTATAATTACATTTAATGGTGATTTTTATGTTGTGACTTTTCTACATCATGGTGAATGCTTTTGATTAATTATATGACGTTGAAGATCAATTTATTTCCTGGAAGCTGTGTGATTTCGGATTAGCAAGATAATTGAGCAATATATGAAAGACACATTCATCCAGGTAGTTCACCTCTCTCTGTCCTCTTTTTTGCCCTAATATGATCAAAGGAAAAGTTAAATTGGTGGCATAACTGTTTGGAAGTTCACTAAAGGTGAACTAATTGGAAGTGCTTTTGACCAATTATATTACGTTGATGTTCAAGCGTGCTTTCTTTCCCTCTTTCTGTTCTTTAAAAATAAGATTTCTCTAATATCTAATACTATCTACGAATCTTTCAGATATTATTTGGCATCCATCAGATCTCTCAGTATGACCTATAATGCCTAGTAGAAAATCAAATAAAATTTCATATGAGATTCCTTCACTTTTATTTGATGCACCTCAACTGCCTGATTTTTTCAAAATCTCAAAGGACTAATTAGACTCTCTTTAATAGTAGAATCATCAGTTTTGCTAGTGGGAATACCCCCTCAGAAGAGAATCAGAATATGATCACATACCTTGAGCTTTTGAGTAGCAATGCTGATGTAGTCAACATCTTGACCAATGAGTCTATTGTACTGGTTCTTGTCAAAATGATTCGCCACTCCAAGGTTTCTCTGTTGCTTGCTCAACTTGCTTCACTTAATTGCTTGCTGATTCGTAACTGTATCTTTATCGGGGATGTGGTGGAAAATTCTGGAATATTAGGTGGACAACTTATGCTTGTGACTATTGTAGTTATGTGATTATTGGAAATTATGTGAGTTAAAACATGTTTTCTATTATGTGGCATAAATTTTAAGTCTCGTGAACAAGTTATCAAGAACCCCAACCTCTTTTCTTAAAATCTATTTCTTTCAGTTTTCTTTATGCATGTACTTATTCTTCTATTGGCTACATTTTCTGCATGTTAGAATTCTTCGTAGATCATGCAAATGTATTGAAGTTCTACTCCTGGTGAGATTTGCATGTAAATGCTTTCTTTTTCTTCAATTTCGTTTCTATGGTAAAGCTCCTTTTGGTGTTTAATAAGAAGATTTCTCTGGCTTATTTTCTAATACAATCGATCCATAAGTATGAAACATTTTCGAACCTGTGGTTGGTTAGAATATTGTGTTGGAGAAATCTCATGAGCTTGTTCCAACAGGTAAACACTGGCAGATCTTCAATATAATAAATACATTTCATTGTTCCAGTGGCATAACTGATGTGTTGGCATATACGATGTCTTATGCTGATATTACACACGAACATCCAAAATTTGTCTTTTTTATAGTAGAGGTGTGGGATATTTAGGTTTCATGGTAAATTTGTTGGATGCCTACAGCGGGCTTCCCAAACAGGCACTAAGGACATCGGTGTCATGTGCGATTGAAGTAATTAGAGATGATTTTTGTAGTCTCAAAAAATACAAATATAGGTTCACTCTTTGGACTAACTTGTTTCTTGTAAAGCAAAATGCTGTGAAAGAAATAGGTTTCTTTTTTTTATTTTTATATAATGAGTGGTCAAAATGACCATAGTTTATTGTAGTTGGTAATGTCACAACTTGCATCTTCATCATCATATCTGTATTTTACTTTAAGCCACACCTAAGAGATATTAACATCATTTGATCTCAAAGTTGAAGGATGGTAAGCTTCCCGATAATTTAATATATGATCTTGCTCGTGGCCTTGTTAGAGATCTTCTATAAGTATCTTTATCCATGATTGTTTTTTTGTAACACTTTTCTTTTTGAGAATGAATTACTTTTTGTTTTTTTGTCTACTATACCAGATACTTGCATTCAAAGGGAATAATTAATTGTGACTTAAAGCCATCAAACATCCTTCTAGATGAAAATACAATCAGGAAGGTATGATGATCTTTATGCTGTGACTTTTCCAACTCATGACGAGTGATTTTGACCAATTATATGACGTTGAAGTTCCTGGAAGCTATGTGATTTCGGATTAGCAAGAAAATTGAGGGGTATGTTGAAGGCCTCACAGGTAGTTCTCCTCTCTCTCCCCTCTATTTTGCCCTAAAGTGAACAAAGGAAAACTTAAATTGGTGGCAGCTGTTTGGAAGTTCACAAATGATAACTTTGCATAGACTTCAATTTTTTCCTGTTAGATATATTTGTTCCATCATCTCAAAATATTGTAGAATATACATACTACAAATTTATGTCTATATTTTACTGGATGAACTTATAAGCTTGCAATTACCTTGCAGTGCAACACTATATAGCAGTAAAATGAACAAGTGCGTTAAGATATTTATCTTGGGGTTGTGGAAACAAATAAGATAAAATCATATAAGCATCAGTACTATCTTTACATATTGCAAAGCCGTATATTGTGTCTTAACATTCCTTTCTGAAAATGCTAATGTTGTAGGTTACGAGTCCAATAATTTCATTAGTTTCATCACATTCACGAAACAGAGAGGATGATATTACTATACTTTATGCTCTGAGGACAACTTGAAATACCTCCAGTCAAGGAGGGTACTGGTCAACTCCATTCACCAGCCAAGATGCCATTACTAACCTCTGCTACATATTTAGGGCTTCTGGAAAGCAGGAGAGCATGAGGCTGACAGCAGGGTTTTAACTTGGCTCATCTTGTTTTGTTTAGCCCTTCTAGTATTCAACGAGTCATGGAAGAACTTTCATCACGACCCGAGAGCACACCCTAAAAGATATGTCATTCCTTGGATCGCAACACGGCGTAATTGACCTCTTGTAGGTCTTGTACAAGCTCTTAGACATCATCCATTGCATACATATATGAAAAATAGTGCGGAACTAAAACTTTTCACACATATAATATCTCAAAACATCTTTTATAGAAGATTTAGTCTATTGCAATACTTTGAAAGAAATAAATCTAAAGATAGTAATGTCCTCGAATCAAGTGAGGACATGCCCCAACTTTGCTTGAAAAAGTCCTAGTTTCCAAGCTTTGCTTGAAGACGCCTCTCACCTTCCACCTACACATTTAGATGTAGACAAAATATATGGATTTAGTACAATGCACGTACTAAGATGACATAATGCATTATAAGAAATATGCTCTTCAACAATAAAATATACTCTTTTACAATAAACTTCACATCATAATACGAAAACCCACATATCACAACATAGCATCTAGAACACATCAAATCATATAAACATGAGACCCTCCTACCAAAGGTTATTCTAACGCTCACTTGGGTGAGTTATGCGACCGCCCATACAATCCCTTCACACACACCAAAGAGATCCATTAGATTACCTAAGATAGATATTCCCATTTCATTAATCAACTTTCCTATCTAGAGTTACTCTTAAGACTTGCCTATGTAAGACATGAAGAGACCATTCATATGCCCCTTCCACACCTTAACTAGATAATCCTTAATGTTACTCTAGATAACTATTTATTCATTTTTTTTCTTAAGTCATAAACTTCATTAGTCCATTTAAGAGAAATTCAACAATCAAGGACATCCACATAATGCTCTTGGAGAAGACCAAAAGTACTCACACACTAACATCTTTCAAAGCCTAATTGTGCAATGTCTAGAGAGTATCATATTCCACTACCGAAACTTAATAGTACTTATCCAACACTACTATGTATTCCATATGATGAGAATAAAAAATAACTTATATATACCATACTAGCTAGGCATGGAATTCGGAGTCTACCCTACTCCGTGGAGGGTGTTCTACTTGCCAATGGTAGAATTAGGACACATCCCATGTAGGCACATGGTTAAGGAATATCGAGGGTTTCTTTGTTCTTTAATTTCATCTTAGTTAGAGCAGCATCCCAAGAACACTCACTATGTGTTAGCCTTTGTTCTCATAGTATATTTCAATAAAAGAGCATATGAAGAGGTACCATAACTTATTCATAACCCAATCACATTACACCTTACCAAAGAGGGTCCATCCACTAAGGCCACCTACAATGGCAAAGAGGATGGATCAATGACTTTCCTAAGAATGATTTCATGTCATTCCATCCAATCAACACTAAGTCCTGATACGCTCAAACTTACTTCTCAAATGAGAAGTAAAACGGTCGTGTCAAGTAAATAACCCAACTAGTGAGGTTGGGATCGTTCCCACGAGGAAAATAGTCTAGACTTAACTTCAACTTGTTATTACTATTGTTCGGTTGATGACTTCCTTAGAAAGTAAAAGCATAAAAAGGGGGGTTTGTATTTCCTAATGAGCAAAAATAACTAACGAACTTGAAAGAGACACTTAACAGCTTTTAATGTTGAGTTTTAATCAAGTAATCAAAGTAACTAGGGTTTACATGTTCCCCACAGGTTCATAACTTGATAATCCTAACTATAACAATTCTTTCCTAGTATCTTGCATGCAAAGTGATAAGTTATGTATTTCTAAATCCTTGGTCCGGCATCTAGAAAATCTCACTCCGCACCTTGGTCTGGCTACGTGTGTTGGTTTCCTAACCCTTATCCTTACCTCATATTAAGCATCGTATTCGATATTTGACTAAGTTATTACTTCGTACCAATCAATACTAGCCTATTAGATAGTATACACTAAATCTATGTTAATAATTCTTTTCCTATTATCTACCTCCTTGGTCCGGCAAGTAGCATTAAGGCGAGTTCTAACGTTGATCATCTGTTAAAAAGACTTCTAAGCGAAAGAATTATTAATACATGCAAGACACGATTCTAGAATTATTATTTTAGCTAGGGTTTATCTCATTATTTGCCTACGGTTCCCACAACCCTAGTTATGGAGTTTAGTTCCTCATAGCCATAAACACAATATTCAAATATGGTAAACAAGAATTCATGTACTTACTTCAATGAGAAAGAATAAAGTCCAAAAATTTGCTTGATTAATCACCAAAAATCACTTGGAAGAATCTCTAACAATCAAGCACTCAAAACACAAAGTCTCACAATATAATGTTTAATATCACAGAGTCTAACCTCAAAAATGAGGTTTTTCGAACTATTTATAAAAAAAATAAAAACCTAATTAAACAAGGATTCTAATTACTGGAAATCTGCCAAAATGCGACTGGGTCGACGGACCACGCGACGGACCGTTGTGGTCATGACGGACCGTCGTGGACTCCGTCGTCCCATACTTGGTGCAATTCTTCTGCTGCTTTCTTCATTCCCCTCGACGGCAAGTGTGACGGACCGTCATAAGCACAACGGTCCGTCGAGGGTCTCGTTTCAAAATACTTCAACTCTTGGAATCTGGATACTGGGATCACTTCTCTGATCTTCACGACAAACCTGCAGCACGGACCGTCATAGCCATGACGGACCGTCATAATCTTCGTAACCCCACACTTGTCAGACTTCCCCATCTTCCTTCAGCAGCTTCTCTACGCTGCCACCTACGGACCGTCACAAACACGACGTACCGTCATAAGCTCCGTAGGTGGTCTCTTCTGCAATTTTCGCTCAAAATCTCCGCGTTCAGCTTTGGACAGATTTCCTGCAAAACAAAGAGAAAATTATATTAAACTTAGCACAAACAAGGCTTTCGGACACACTAAACATAAGGAAAAAGTATTAATTATACCGTGAAACCACGGTATATCAACACCCTCAACTTAAATTCGTTGTTTGTCCTCAAGCGACGCACTATGACTCACATAATCTTTGTACAATAGTATTCATGTTTTTATCCTTTGCAATCATTTGGCTATCAATCCCGATTACTCTCATCAAATCTATGCATGGTATCACTATTAGGCTTGAATTTTGTGGGATTCGAACATGACACAGACTCACCACGCACTAACACCTATCTTCTTCAATTTTTCACCGAGAGGCTAACAATTCCGGTATAGCAACTAGTGTCCTCACTTTAGAACAAAATCCTCATTTTTCACACAATGATTTCAGTTTGAGTATAAGGATTTCATTTCAACACTCGCTCTCAAAACAAAGTCACACTCATTCATACCTATTGCCATAAGCTTGCCCTTATTTTCACTGCCTTAAGTTCGCTATACAACCCTTAGGATCACGATAGGACTTTTTTAGCTTGTAACGTCGGCTCAGAGTCAGGTAGGGTATATTTAGGTATACTTTAGTGACTTTTTTCCCTCCTTGACATATCGGCTAAACCTTCCACTTTCTATCACTTTATCTCGCCCAGTTTCTCCTATTCTTTCACCTTGCTGTTTTCCTTCTTTCTTCATTTGTGTAAGTAACTCTTTTCTTTTCTCGTTTGTAATTCTTGAATATTTCTCTTTTTTTTTAAATTTAAAAGAGTTCTTGAGTCACTTTACTTTTGTTCTTTCTCTCTCTTTGTTCTTTCAACCCCACTTTCCAGAGCATTCCTCAAAATAGCCACCCTCAACTCATGGCTTTGCCATGAGTCAAGGTACACAATACCCAAAGTTGGGTCAGGGCCATAACGAAGGTTGTTTATACATTAGCCACCCTCAACTTATGCTTTTGGCATAAGCTGAGGTGCACATGTCCAAGGAGGGACCAGGGCCAACATATTGTTCCCAGAAAAGATCAGTTGGGATGAGAAAGAAAGGTCTAATTTTAAGCTCAAATTATTTGGATCAAAGAAGGATAACTTTCATTTGGTTTCTTTTATTTAGGCTAGAAATGGGCTATATTGAATAAGGGCCTATGATCCTTTCCTAATTGTCTGTAACAACTTACTTTTAGCAGGACTAACCAGGCAAGTTCTAGCTCAGTACCAATAGTGGACTATTCAACTTTCCTCACACTCACTTGACATTTCATCACTATACCAAATAATCAGACACCTAGTTTGACTTGAAGATTTAGGGTAATGCAATGGCGTAACTCTATTTCATGTTTAGAGCCACACAATTATCAGTTACTACGCCTAGTCATGCAACATTTTCCAGTTTTATCGGGATATCATTTTAGCCATCATGCTTCAAGGTTAAACTATGTACAAAAGATATAACGTGCCGGTTTAACAGAAAAAGTAATCAGTCTTTTGGGGAAAAAGAACACAGGCAAGAAAACCCCAAAAGAGGATAGTGAGTTGGGCTACTCAGACTTCACCCTAACACTCACTTTCCATTTACCCCACCCCCAACAAAAAAGCATGCAATTGTCCCCAATACATAAAAAAAATATCTAAAGATTAGAGGGGTAGGTGAAGCAAACCTATGGCGCATAGCGCCGTCGATCAACAAGCTGGTGGGTCTGGTTTCCCAGAACCCACATCCTCTGCAATCTGGACACCCTCAGTGATGTCCTCAGCAACAACCGCACCCTCAGTAGTGCCTCCTGCTGTCTCTACAGTGCGGGAGCTAGACGCCCCAGCCGCTATCTGCGATGCTCTGATCTGGTGTGCCTCCACCTCAGCAAGTGAGGCTCTCCTCGCGGCCTCCATCTCTCGGCGCTCTTTCTTCTTTGCTCGCGCCTCATCCTCTGATCGACCCCTACGCCTCTTGGCACTCTCTCGAGGGGAAGATGGGGGAATGTCTGGAGAAGGAAACAGGGCCGCCAATACAGTATCCTCAGCTGGCTCGACAGACTCCAGCACTCTTGCCCCTAGGATCGTGTCGATGTCTGCACAAAGACTGTTGACTGCAGCCTGGAGAGTCGACACATCTACCGGAGGGGCTGGTCGAGCTAATACTCTCAATTCAAAGGCATCGAGGCGCTGGTTAACCTCAGCAATCTTCTGCTGCATCTGCCTCTCCATACGCGCCTCAGACTCAGCAATAGACTTCTGCATCCACGCTGGATATGATGCAGAAGAGTGGCCATTTGTGCCTCCAGTTTTTGGACTCGGGCAAGCGGGGCCGGTGTCGGTAGAGGGGCTGTGCTACTACCCGGGATAGACTCGACCAGGGTAGTGTCCGTAGATGCCTGTGTAGCTGTGTGAGCCTGGGCCACCGTATCCGCAAGATCATCAGATAGTGGTGGCAGCTTGGACGGAGCCCTCGACGTGGGGCCAACTCATTGGCCTCGTCTCTGATGAGGCCGACGTCAACGGTACCCGGCGGGGTCCTCAACTGATCTATGTGCCATATGGGCACACCTGCAGACCTGCAAAGGGCAAAGATCATGCACGGAAAGGGGTAGGTGGTGGTGACCTTGAATGCCCTCCCGTGCATGACTGCCTGGAGAAGCCATGCATAGTCCACCTCGAAGCCGGCTATCATCGCCGCCATCAGCACTGCTCGATCCCAGGTGACTATGTTATCAGCAGCTGTGGGGGAAAGGCAGTGATGCACGAGCAGCCACAAGAACTTGGCGACGAACGTGAGGTTGGCCTTCTTGATGGCCCCCTTCGGCTCGGTGACCCAATCAGCACCCTCTCCGTCGACTGATAAGTGTAGGGCCATCCACCGCTTGGTGGTCTCCCTCAGTGCTGGCTCTCGCAGGAACTGTCCATCTTTCACTACCCCAGCGGTAGTCAAACTCGGCAGTGATGGGGGTCCGAGTAGCATCTGCACTTTCACCGTATAGGAACCGGCGGATGGCGGGCAGGGAAATGTCAACCTGCACGCCCCGGACTAGAACCTGCTCCAATGGGGCCTGTTTCGCGGGAGCAGCCCGCCTGTCGATCTGTGATCGGAGAGTCGCTACGTAGGACGCGTAGAACTCTCGGACCATCTCCTCGCTGTATCGTCCCAACGGACGGGCTGTCTACTCTAGGCGATGCCTGGTGAATATGTTGTGGATCTCCGGCATCGAGGGGAGACTCCCTGTAAGTACCCAACGCTCCAGGGTGAGTGTTCGAGTCATTACTCCTTTATCGGTCAAGAACTTCGCGTCAGAGTAAACCTGAAACTGGACTTCAACGCACCACCGGTTTTGCTGGTCAGAGGCTGGGGTGGGGACCTGGGTTGGTGCGCCGGATGTAGAGTCTGAACTGTCAGCCTCATCAGACGAGGCCGACGCTGCAGCAGTAGCGGGTGCGGGAACCTCAGCAGATCCTGAAGCTTCCTCGGACCAGGATACTCCCAAGGAGCCAGACGCTCCTTCCTCGTTTGTGGCCGACCCAGAGGGTGTGCCGGTCAGTGTACGCTCCTCATCATACTGGGAGGCAGTGACTACGCCGGACGCCACCGTCTTGGGTGTGGCTCTGGGGGCACGTGTAGCACGGGAAGGGGCGGAGGTGCCTGGGGGCATGTATTCAGGGTCCCGCTCATCATCAGAGCCGATGACCATGCGGGCAGACGGGGCGACAGACTTAGATCGCCCGCGTGCATAAGTGCGGTCTTGCTTGGGTGCCATAGTCGATAAAACCTGTAAAGAGGCAATATTAGTATGAGTAGTGGCAATCAAAACAGGCAAGATCATATGACATTAAACTTTGAAAAAAAGTGTGTTAGTAATATTGAAACTGTATCACACGACGGGACCTATGACGGCTCGTCGTGAATATGACGGACCGTCATGAGGTCCGTCGTGTTATACTTGGTATATGTATATATAAGGAACCCTGAAGGAGGGGTCTCTGACCATCATGACGGTCAAGTAGGACGGACCGTCGTGGGTATGACGGTCCGTCGTAAGGGTCCGTCGTAGGACACTTAGAAAATGATGGGAGACCCTCAGAAGAGGGTTCTCTGACCATCATGACGGTCGTGCAGGACGGACCGTCGTGGGTGTGACGGTCCGTCGTTAGACACTTGGAAAATTTTTGGAGACCCTTATCAGAGGGGTCTCTGACTATCATGACGGTCGTGCAGGACGGACCGTCGTAGGTATGACGGTCCGTCGTAAGAATCCATCGTAGGACACTTAGAAAATGATGGGAGACCCTTAGAAGAGGGGTCTCTGACCATCATGACAGTCGTGCAGGACGGACCGTCGTGGGTGTGACGGTCCGTCGTAAGTGTCCGTCGTTGGACACTTGGAAAATTTTTGGAGACCCTTTTTAGAGGGGTCTCTGACCATCATGACAGTCGTGCAGGACGGACCGTCGTAAGTGTCCGTCGTTGGACACTTGGAAAATTTTTGGAGACCCTTTTCGGAGGGGTCTCTGACCATCATGACGGTCGTGCAGGACGGACCGTCGTGAAGACAACGGTTCGTCACAGGCGTCGTTGGGGAGGGTGCTAGGGCTTATGCGACGGACCCTATGACGGTCCATCGTGTATACGACGGACCGTCATCGAGGTCTCGTTCTGAATATCAGAGACAGAAATGTAGGTACCCTAAGCAAACCCAATGAACCCACATGGTCTTGTAGTGTTGTGGACCTATATGTGTCTATCCCAACTACCTAGGAAACTATTAATGTGAAATCACCTATGTCTAGGTTTATTAACATGGCAAATTCAAACATTTAGAGCCTAGGTCTAGACATAATCATATAAAGGAAACAAGATACGACTAAGAACGAATCTAATAGTAACTAATAAACAAAAATACAAGAGAAATGAGTATAAATTTAGAGACACATACCTTGGAAATGGAGAAAACACAAGTGGAGAATGATTCAGGTGGCAAGGTACATACCAAAAGCAGCAGCACCGACAAGTAAATGATAGTAATAAGGTTTGGGGAGATTGTGGGAGTAATGATCAGTGGGGGAAGTGTGGAAGTGGAAAAGAGAGGGGAGATGAGAGGAAGTTGGAAGTAATGGGGTGGAATATGGAGGGGTGGGGAGTATAAACGGTCAAATTTTGAAAAAGGGGTCCAACCGGGTCTGACGGTTCCCTGACGACGGTCAGTCGCGCATGCGACGCCCCGTCGTGGTATCCGTCGTGGTATCCGTCGTTGTATCCGTCAGTGGCTACTGCGGAGTAGTTTTCTACAGAATTTCCTGGTGATGTGCCTGCAAATTTAAAACCCATTTATAGAAAAATGCTACCATTATTAAAAAGACGATAAGTATTGGGTTGCCTCCCAACAAGCGCCAGATTTAACGTCGCGGCACGACTGGGGCCACTTGATTACTTAGACTTCATCAAGATGGTATGCCTTGATCACTTCATTCGCCGATTCAGCATGCCCTAGATAGATTATTATGCGCTGTCCATTCACCTTGAACCGCACACCCTTCTTAGTTTCCAACTCAACTGCTCCATGAGGGAATAGTTGCGTAACCGTGTAAGGACCAGTCCATTTGGACTTGAGTTTGCCTGGAAATAAGCGCAATCTGGAATTGAATAGAAACACTAAATCCCCGACCATAAACTCTCGTTTTTCAATTTTGTTGTCATGATACTTCTTCATCTTTTCTTTATATAGGGCTGAGCTTTCATAGGCTTTCAAGCGAAATTTATCAAGTTCATTCAACCCATTTAACCGTTGCTCTGCAGCTTCGCTCCAATCCAATTTTAACTTCTTCATAGCCCACATGGCTTTATGCTCTAACTCAACCGGAAGATGACAAGCTTTCCCATATACAAGTTGGTATGGAGACATACCTATGGGAGTCTTATAAGCTGTCCGGTAGGCCCAAAGAGCATCATCAAGCCTCCTTGACCAATTTGTTCTACTAGCATTCACTGTTTTGGACAATATCTGTTTGATCTCCCGATTCGATACCTCAACTTGCCCACTAGTTTGAGGGTGGTAAGGCGTGTCCACATTATGGCGAACACCGTATTTCTCCAATAACCCCTTGAACAATCTGTTGCAGAAGTGGGAACCCCTATCACTAATAATGGCCCTTGGAGTGCCAAAACGGGAGAATATATTCTTTTTCAAGAATGCAGTGACACTCTTCCCTTCATTGTTTGCGAGAGCTATGGCTTCGACCCATTTAGATACATAATCAACTGCTACAAGAATGTACTTCATCCCATGAGAACTCACGAAAGGGCCCATAAAGTCAATACCCCACACATCAAATAACTCAATCACAAGAATGGGGTTTAGAGGGAGCTCTTGCTTTCTTGAAATACCACCATCTCGTTGACATTTGTCACATGATTTAGCAAACCCATGAGCATCTTGATGAAGAGTTGGCCAATAGTAACCACATTGCAATATCTTGTGAGCGGTTCGGATACCACTGTGATGTCCGCCAACAGGCGAAGAATGGCATGCCTCCAATACACTCAACATTTCACATTCTGGCACACAACGCCGAATAAGCCCGTCAGCACAACTCCTATACAAGTATGGTTCATCCCTAAAGAACTTCTTCACATCGTACATGAACTTTTTCATTTGATGAAAGGACAAGTCTGATGGAACAATATCACTAGCCAGATAGTTCGCAAAATCTGCGAACCATGGAATCAAGTCTTGTGAAGCAGCCAATACATGTTCATCGGGGAAAGTATCATCAATGTTAGTCTTATCCCCTAACTCTCTCATAGCTTCATCCTCTAGACGGGACAAATGATCAGCAACTTGATTTTCAGTCCCTTTTCTATCCAGCACTTCAAAGTCAAATTCTTGCAGTAGTAATACCCAACGAATCAGCCTTGGTTTCGCATCCTTTTTCGCCATCAAATATCTCAGTGCTGAATGGTCAGTATGCACTATGACTCTAGTACCTAGCAAATAGGAGCGAAATTTCTCAAAAGCAAAGACTACTGCGAGGAGTTCTTGCTCAGTCATTGTGTAGTTCTTCTGGGCTTCATTTAGGGCTTTACTAGCATAGTAAATTGGGTGAAGGATTTTGTTTCTTCTCTGTCCCAATACTACACCAAGAGCCACCCCACTAGCATCGCACATTACCTCAAATGGACTGTTCCAATCCGGAGAAATAATGATAGGTGCAGACACTAACTTCTCTTTTAGCTCACTGAATGCTTTAAGACAGGACTCATCAAAACAAAATTTACATTCTTTCTCCAGTAATTTGCACAATGGGTGTGCAATCTTTGAAAAGTCTTTGATGAATCTCCGATAAAAACCTGCATGCCCAAGAAAGCTTCTCACACCTTTCACAGAGATCGGCGGGGGAAGTCTCTCTATTACCTCAACTTTAGCTCGATCAACCTCTATACCCTTTTCTGAAATGCGATGACTCAACACAATACCCTCTTTGACCATGAAATGACACTTTTCCCAGTTTAGTACCAGATTGCAGTCTTCACATCTCTTAAGAACCTCAGATAAATTGGTCAAGCATCGCTCAAATGAATCACCAACCACAGAAAAATCATCCATAAAAACCTCTATAGTATCCTCCACCATGTCAGAAAATATTGACATCATACATCTCTGAAAGGTTGCGGGTGCATTGCACAACCCAAACGACATTCTTCTGAATGCAAAAGTCCCATATGGACAAGTGAAAGTGGTTTTCTCTTGATCTTCTGGTGTGATAGAAATCTGATTATACCCCGAATACCTATCAAGAAAACAATACCACCCTTTTTCGGCAAGTCTATCCAACATCTGATCCATGAAGGGCATAGGAAAATGGTCTTTTTCAGTCCATGAGTTCAGTTTACGGTAATCAATGCACACCCTCCATCCAGTAACCGGTCTCATCGGAACAAGTTCATTCTTTTCGTTGGGGACCACAGTCATTCCCCCTTTCTTAGGTACACACTGAACCGGGCATACCCAACTACTATCGGCGATTGGATCGATTACTCCAGCATCCAACCACTTGATAATTTCCTTCTTCACAACCTCTTGCATAGGAGGATTCAAGCATCTCTGGTGCTCAATACTCGGCTTATGATCAGGCATGAGTTGGATTTTATGAGAGCAAATACCAGGAGGGATCCCAATAATGTCCGCAATGGTCAACCCAATAGCTCTTTTTAACCTTTTTAGTACCTTCACCAAACTCTGAACCTGTTGTTCATCTAGGTCTGATGCAATGATTACCGGCAAAGTGTCACCATTTCCTAAGAATTCATACCTAAGATGAGGTGGGAGGTCTTTTAATTCAACTTTTGGAGCTTCCTCTATAGATGGTTTAGCGGGTGGGGACTCGCGATTCTTCATATCAAGCTCAAATTTCTTCGGTTTAAACCGAACATCACCTCGGTCAAGAGCCGCTACTAATGACTCATACTCTTCAATGCAATCGCTATCAAAGTTCATTATCACTGCCGCTAATGCTTCGACACCTAGACGTTCTTCTATGTGTGTCTCAAAGGTCTCAGCCATGTTGTAGGATATAGCAGATGCCGATTGGAGCTCACCACTCTGCCTCATGGACCTACAAATATTAAAGGTCACTTCCTCACTGTTCAACCGAAATTTCATCTGCCCCTTTTCCATGTCTACTAAGGCTCTTCCCGTAGCTAGGAATGGCCTCCCATGGATAATAGGCACTTCAAAATCAACCTCACAATCAAGAATAACAAAATCGGCTGGAAAGATGAATGACTCCACTTTTACTGGCACACCATGGAGTATTCCTATAGGTCGTTTTACTGTTCGATCAGCCATCAGTAGCCGCATCGCAGTAGGCTTTGGGTCACCCAAACCCAACTTCTTGTAAATCGAGAGGGGCATGAGATTTATGCTTGCCCCCAGATCACATAATGCTTTCGCAAAATGTAATAGCCCGATTGTACAAGGAATAGTAAATGCGCCCGGATCTTCTTTCTTTTGGACCAGAGATCTTGTAGAAATAGCACTACAATGCTGCATTCTATCATCATCCTCAAAAGTGACCGATCTTTTTTTTGTAACCAGATCTTTCATAAATTTGGCGTAACCGGGCATTTGTTCTAAAGCTTCTACCAAAGGGGCATTGATAGAAAGTTGCTTCAACATTGTTATAAAACGCCGGTATTTACCATCCTCAGTCTTTTTCACTAATCTCTCAGGAAATGGGGGTGGTGGCCTAGGCATAGGAGTTACCTTTTTAGGCACTTCAACATCTTTTGCAGTGTTATCCTCTAATTCAGCATCAACTTCTACCACTTTATCAGATTCTGTTGTCACCTTATTCTCATCAGATGGCATAGGTGGATCAATGGTTTGCTTGCCACCGCGAGTAGTAATTGCCATACAATGTCCATCATTTTTCAGATTTTGGACAGTGTTGCTAGGAAGAGTGCCCGGTTGCCGTGTGTTCACAGTTGCAGATAATTGGGCCAATTGTAACTCAAGTTGCTTAATTGATATTGCATGGGTATCAACTTTTTGCCCAATACCCGCTAGATCATTCCTCAACTCTTTATTTTGCTCATCACTAGCATCGAACCTCCTCATCATTTTATGCAACATATCCTCAACTCGCGACATACTACCTCCACCATCCCTAGGAGTAACTTCACGATTTTGAGGAGGAACATAAGGTCCATTTCTGTCGTTTGTGTTACCATAGCTACCCCTGTTGAAGCTGTTGTCGCGATTGTAGTTTCCATCTCGGACATAATGACCCTCACGATTGTAGTTACCATAGTTCCGACCTTGGTTCCCTTGACCTTGGTGCCAATTTTCCTGATTAGAGCCTTGGGCACTTAGTCGGAAACCCCCCATCTGTTCATTTACTGCATAGGAATCCTCCTCATAATAACACTCATCGATTGGAGGTGGTGGTTTACCCAAGTAGTTGACTGCATTAACCTTTTCTGCACCCCCAGTGACATGTTTTAGTACCAACCCAAGCTCAGTTCTCATCTGAGCCATTTCTTCCCGAATATCATCTGTGGCTGGGTTGTGAGTGGACTGCACTGCGAAGGTGTTTCTCCCTGTATCGGACTTCCTAGTACTCCAAGATTTGTTGTTACGGGAGATTTTCTCTAATTTCTCAGCAATCTTAGCATAAGGGCATTCTCCATAAGATCCACCTGCTATAGTGTCCAACACCGCTTTATTGTTATCATCTTGTCCCCTATAGAAGTATTCCTTTAGTGACTCATCATCAATACGGTGATTTGGGACACTTCTCAAGAATGAGGTGAATCTATCCCAAGAACTACTAACTGACTCTCCTGGTAGTGCCACAAAGTTATTCACCTTGTCTTGTGGTTTAATTTCTTGGAGACCGGATAGTAGCGTGCTTCAATTTGAGATGTCAAAAATGCATACTGAGTCATAAAAGAAGTATTCTGTTGGTGTCACATTTGCTTCCCACTTCATTGTCATTATCGTTAGTCCATATTCGTATGTCTTCGACTACTGTTTCATAGTTTCAAATCTCAACAATGATTATGACCACCAAAACATCAATCCCAAATTAGTTACTATCAACAAAAGAACAATCTCAAAAGAGTTATGATTATCCAAAGTACAAAGTCTCAAAAGAGTTGTGAACATCAAATCAACAATCTCAAAGATTTAAAAAAATCTAAGTGAAGAAATTTGTATAATTATGGGTGGCAGCCCAGGGGAAAAGCCTAGCATGGGTCGATGCCAATTTGTATAGAAGGGTGGCAGCTCAGGGGCGAAATCCTAGCATTGACCGATCCTGATTGGTATAAGAGGGTGGCAGCTCTGGGTGAAAGCCTAGCAAGGGCCGATCCCAATTGGTATGGAAGAGTGGCAGCTCATGGGCGAAAGCCTAGCATGGTCCGATCCCAATTTATGAAATTATGAGGATAACATCCCAGAGGTAAAAATTTCTATAATGGGTCATCTTCTCCTACCACTGATCAGCTGATCATTTCTATCATATGGCTTACAAAAATTATAACGCACAGAAAAGTAAAGAAAAGAATAACATATACAATTCCACAAGTATAAGCAAAGGTGGTCTCTAATACTTATCTATTCGTATTTGGTTTCACTTGAGCTCTCATGTCACAAATAGTTGCATTATGCCTTATATATTCAGTAGATTCTTTCGTACTGAAATCCCTTATTGGGGTGCTTCATTTCATGCTGCAGGTACAAGTATTCAATCTTAGATCTCCCCAATAGAAGCACATGATACTGAGCTATTTTTGGTGAGCTCCAGGTTGATTCAGGGCTTTGCTGAGTCTTTTTACTATGCTTATTTTCAAATCATGGATTCCAATAGAGGCTTTGTATACATTGTAAAGCTATTATCTGTATTCATAGTTTCACTTGTCATGCGTATAGGTTCAGCGAGTCAACATGTGTATATAAAGCTTTTTATTGCATAATAATTTACTTTCCCATCATAAATTACTTGTAAAACATGTGTTCATAAGGTACTTGACCGCCTATTTTCTATTGGAAACATAATTGACCATGAAGTTTAATAATTCTTTTTGTTGTTGTTGTTAAAGTTAATTAAAGTTGATGAAATTAGTTCATTGACAAGTCTATATCTGAGAATCTTTAGATAGTTATGTATAGTGTATTGAACGTAAATAATGTTTGATGCCTTGTTTCTCTTCGAACATGTCAAGTCTCCTTCCGATAATTTGCTTATAATTTTCCTACTTAACCAACTGGGAGTAGGTGATGTACTTCATACAAAATGTTGAAGGTGCAGGGTTAGCGTCATTTAATTGTTGACTTTCTTTGAGAGGAATAAAAAATAAAAAAATGGATCATCACATCAAAAAAGAAGTTCAATTTTATTTTTTTTTTTGGTGGAATTTCATGACCTACCACTCATTTTAGAAACATATGTGTCATCTTGCACTTTCGATAATCTAATATTCTTGATCCTATATATTTTTCATGATTATTGCATGCATACTGCTGCATCTTCATCTTTATATTCGTAAATTCTGGCACAACATAGTATGCTAATTAAATTATTTCAATATCTAACAGGAGAATGCACAAACGATTGCTGACTATTTATCTTCCCATTCACAAGTGAAGAAGGTCAATTATGCAGGTATTGCTGACCATCCAGAGAGGTCTTTGCACTTCTCTAGGAATTCAAACAAGTAATTTTTTTGTGACTTTGAACTAAGGCATTATGGTTGTCAGTATCCTTCCACCAAGAATCTCTTCTTTGAAAGTTATTGTTTAAATGTTGATGTTTGCAAGATCGCGGCTGAGTTTTTGAACAGGGTCTTTGAAAATGTTTAAGCATGTTGCCGAGGCTAACAAGTAATTAAGAATTTCATGCAGTTTTTGTTAGTCTCATTTTATACTCAATTGCTATTTTATATGATCATTTTTTTCTATCAAACTACTTCCTAATATTCCTTCTCAATCTATCGCTGTTGATTATAGTATACTTGCAACTATTATTTTACTTTGGTAAGACAAACCAAAACAATGTTTCTGTTTGAATACCACATCTAATAAACCTTAAGGGGGAGAGATGCCTAAAGAGATGACAGCATAGACATTTTGACTTAACTCTAGCATAATCAAGGATAGGGGAAAACTAAACTACCAAAGGAAATATTGGCAAAATACCGAGACATGGTGCCTCTTACTCTAAATCTAACAACTAGACAAGGAGATAGTGTGTTGGACTGTTTCATATCCAACTCAACTAAAGTATATTTTTGTCACAGCCCGACTTTACGAATCACGATAACACCTACTATACCGACCAGTAGTTAAGTTATTCCGTACCCATAACAAAAAGTAACACGGCACTCCTCTGCGAACGCGAAGGAGAGAGTCATGGCTTGACCAAAAAAAGAAACTTCACACAGCTTAGCTCGGACCTTTTTTGATGATGTCTTTAGGTTAAGTACTTGCTTGTACATTGTTTTAAGTGTCCATAAGAACAGTTGACGTGGCTTCATTTTTAGGTTCTTTGAACTTTTCCAGCAGGTTAACACAGGCAGGTCTACTATATTATAATTACATTTAATGGTGATTTTTATGTTGTGACTTTTCTACATCATGGTGAATGCTTTTGATCAATTATATGACGTTGAAGATCAATTTATTTCCTGGAAGCTGTGTGATTTCGGATTAGCAAGATAATTGAGCAATATATGAAAGACACATTCATCCAGGTAGTTCACCTCTCTCTGTCCTCTTTTTTGCCCTAATATGATCAAAGGAAAAGTTAAATTGGTGGCATAACTATTTGGAAGTTCACTAAAGGTGAACTAATTGGAAGTGCTTTTGACCAATTATATTATGTTGATGTTCAAGCATGCTTTCTTTCCCTCTTTCTGTTCTTTAAAAATAAGATTTCTCTAATATCTAATATTATCTACGAATCTTTCAGATATTATTTGGCATCCATCAGATCTCTCAGTATGACCTATAATGCCTAGTAGAAAATCAAATAAAATTTCATATGAGATTCCTTCACTTTTATTTGATGCACCTGAACTGCCTGATTTTTTCAAAATCTCAAAGGACTAATTAGACTCTCTTTAATAGTAGAATCATCAGTTTTACTAGTGGGAATACCCCCTCAGAAGAGAATCAGAATATGATCACATACCTTGAGCTTTTGAGTAGCAATGCTGATGTAGTCAACATCTTGACCAATGAGTCTATTGTACTGGTTCTTGTCAAAATGATTCGCCACTCCAAGTTTTCTCTGTTGCTTGCTCAACTTGCTTCACTTAATTGCTTGCTGATTCGTAACTGTATCTTTATCGGGGATGTGGTGGAAAATTCTGGAATATTAGGTGGACAACTTATGCTTGTGACTATTGTAGTTATGTGATTATTGGAAATTATGTGAGTTAAAACATGTTTTCTATTATGTGGCATAAATTTCAAGTCTCGTGAACAAGTTATCAAGAACCCCAACCTCTTTTCTTAAAATCTATTTCTTTCAGTTTCCTTTATGCATGTACTTATTCTTCTATTGGCTACATTTTCTGCATGTTAGAATTCTTCGTAGATCATGCAAATGTATTGAAGTTCTACTCCTGGTGAGATTTGCATGTAAATGCTTTCTTTTTCTTCAATTTCGTTTCTATGGTAAAGCTCCTTTTGGTGTTTAATAAGAAGATTTCTCTGGCTTATTTTCTAATACAATCGATCCATAAGTATGAAACATTTTCGAACCTGTGGTTGGTTAGAATAGTGTTGGAGGAAATCTCATGAGCTTGTTCCAATAGGTAAACATTGGCAGATCTTCAATATAATAAATACATTTCATTGTTCCACTGGCATAACTGATGTGTTGGCATATACGATGTCTTATGCTGATATTAGACACGAACATCCAAAATTTGTCTTTTTTATAGTAGAGGTGTGGGATATTTAGGTTTCATGGTAAATTTGTTGGATGCCTACAGCGGGCTTCCCAAACAGGCACTAAGGACATCGGTGTCATGTGCGATTGAAGTAATTAGAGATGATTTTTGTAGTCTCAAAAAATAAAAATATAGGTTCACTCTTTTGACTAACTTGTTTCTTGTGCCAGCAAAATGCTGTGAAAGAAATAGGTTTCTTTTTTTATTTTTATATAATGAGTGGTCAAAATGACCATAGTTTATTGTAGTTGGTAATGTCACAACTTGCATCTTCATCATCATATCTGTATTTTACTTTAAGCCACACCTAGGAGATTTTAACATCATTTGATCTCAAAGTTGAAGGATGGTAAGCTTCCCGATAATTTAATATATGATCTTGCTCGTGGCCTTGTTAGAGATCTACTATAAGTATCTTTATCCATGATTGTTTTTTGTAACACTTTTCTTTTTTAGCATGAATTACTTTTTGTTTTTTTGTCTACTATACCAGATACTTGCATTCAAAGGGAATAATTAATTGTGACTTAAAGCCATCAAACATCCTGCTAGATGAAAATACAATCAGGAAGGTATGATGATCTTTATGCTGTGACTTTTCCAACTCATGACGAGTGATTTTGACCAATTATATGACGTTGAAGTTCCTGGAAGCTATGTGATTTCGGATTAGCAAGAAAATTGAGGGGTATGTTGAAGGCCTCACAGGTAGTTCTCCTCTCTCTCCCCTCTATTTTGCCCTAAAGTGAACAAAGGAAAACTTAAATTGGTGGCAGCTGTTTGGAAGTTCACTAAAGGTAAATTATTTGAAAATGCTTTTGACCAATTATATGACTTTGATGTTCCAATCATGATTCCTTGTCCTATTCAAATTCTTATAAAAATAAGATTTCTCTGATATCTCAAAACCATCTAGGAACCTTTCAGATATTCTTTAACATCCATGTGGACTCTCAATCAGATCTTTCATGCCTAGCTGAAAATCAGATAGAGTTTTTGATTCAATTCATTCACTTTCATTTGATGCACCTCAACTGTCTGATTTTGTTAAAATGTTAGAGGATCAATTAGAATCTTATAATAGTTGAATCATCAGTACTGTTAGTGGAAATACTCCCTCAGTCAAGAAGCAATGTTGATGCAGCCAACATCTTGACCAATTGGTCTATTGTGTTGGTTCTAGTCAAAATGCTTCGTCACTCTCAGGTTTCTCTATTGCGTGCTCAACTTACTTCACTTATTGTCTTTTTGATTCGTCCCTCTACTTTTATTGGGGATGAGCTGGAAAATTCTTGAATATTAGGTGTACTAACTGATGGTTCGAGAGACAAGCAAGAGAAAGTGAGAAGGTTTTCCATGGCTGATTTGCGCGAATTACTATTTTATAAACAGGCAAAAAAGGAAAGAAAGACAAAACTGAAAAAGAGGGAGTGCTATATTTGTTAAAATTCCTCTCCTTAATATCTATCTAAGCTATATTGCAATGAGGTTTTAAGTACTAAGTTTTCTATGAGCAATCAGTTGAAAGCATAGACACTGTCAGAAACACAATTCATGCACCAATGCAGCTCTTATGAGAAATAATGAAGATTGTCACTTGAATATAAAAGGAATACTTATAATGTCTAAAAACCATTTATATTTTAATTTATGATAATTATACAGTCATTTATACTTTCGGACATGCAAGTGTAAAATGATTATCTTGTAGTAAATCATGTCCTAGAAATCTGCACGGGACATATTTCTAACATGACGAATAAGATGGATGACAAATGATAACTTTGCATAGACTTCAATTTTTTCCTGTTAGATATATTTGTTCCATCATCTCAAAATATTGTAGAATATACATACTACAAATTTATGTCTATATTTTACTGGATGAACTTATAAGCTTGCAATTACCTTGCAGTGCAACACTATATAGCAGTAAAATGAACAAGTGCGTTAAGATATTTATCTTGGGGTTGTGGAAACAAATAAGATAAAATCATATAAGCATCAGTACTATCTTTACATATTGCAAAGCCGTATATTGTGTCTTAACATTCCTTTCTGAAAATGCTAATGTTGTAGGTTATGAGTCCAATAATTTCATTAGTTTCATCACTTTCACGAAACAGAGAGGATGATATTACTATACTTTATGCTCTGAGGACAACTTGAAATACTTCCAGTCAAGGAGGGTACTGGTCAACTCCATTCACCAGCCAAGATGCCATTACTAACCTCTGCTACATATTTAGGGCTTCTGGAAGGCAGGAGAGCATGAGGCTGACAGCAGGGTTTTAACTTGGCTCATCTTGTTTTGTTTAGCCCTTCTAGTATTCAACGAGTCATGGAAGAACTTTCATCACGACCCGAGAGCACACCCTAGAAGATATGTCATTCCTTGGATCGCAACACGGCGTAATTGACCTCTTGTAGGTCTTGTACAAGCTCTTAGACATCATCCATTGCATACATATATGAAAAATAGTGCGGAACTAAAACTTTTCACACATATAATATCTCAAAACATCTTTTATAGAAGATTTAGTCTATTGCAATACTTTGAATGAAATAAATCTAAAGATAGTAATGTCCTCGAATCAAGTGAGGACATGCCCCAACTTTGCTTGAAAAAGTCCTAGTTTCCAAGCTTTGCTTGAAGACGCCTCTCACCTTCCACCTACACATTTAGATGTAGACAAAATATATGGATTTAGTACAATGCACGTACTAAGATGACATAATGCATTATAAGAAATATGCTCTTCAACAATAAAACATACTCTTTTACAGTAAACTTCACATCATAATATGAAAACCCACATATCACAACATAGCATCTGGAACACATCAAATCATATAAACATGAGACCCTCCTACCAAAGGTTATTCTAACGCTCACTTGGGTGAGTTATGCGACCGCCCATACAATCCCTTCACACACACCAAAGAGATCCATTAGATTACCTAAGATAGATATTCCCATTTCATTAATCAACTTTCCTATCTAGAGTTACTCTTAAGACTTGCCTATGTAAGACATGAAGAGACCATTCATATGCCCCTTCCACACCTTAACTAGATAATCCTTAAAGTTACTCTAGATAACTATTTATTCATTTTTTTTCTTAAGTCATAAACTTCATTAGTCCATTTAAGAGAAATTCAACAATCAAGGACATCCACATAATGCTCTTGGAGAAGACCTAGAGTACTCACACACTAACATCTTTCAAAGCCTAATTGTGCAAATGTCTAGAGAGTATCATATTCCACTACCTAAACTTAATAGTACTTATCCAACACTACTATGTATTCCATATGATGAGAATAAAAAATAACTTACATATACCATACTAGCTAGGCATGGAATTCGGAGTCTACCCTACTCCGTGGAGGGTGTTCTACTTGCCAATGGTAGAATTAGGACACATCCCATGTAGGCACATGGTTAAGGAATATCGAGGGTTTCTTTGTTCTTTAATTTCATCTTAGTTAGAGCAACATCCCAAGAACACTCACTATGTGTTAGCCTTTGTTCTCATAGTATATTTCAATAAAAGAGCATATGAAGAGGTACCATAACTTATTCATAACCCAATCACATTACACCTTACCAAAAAGGGTCCACTAAGGCCACCTACAATGGCAAAGAGGATGGCTCAATGACTTTCCTAAGAATGATTTCATGTCGTTCCATCCAATCAACACTAAGTCCTGATACGCTCAAACTTACTTCTCAAATGAGAAGTAAAACGGTCGTGTCAAGTAAATAACCCAACTAGTGAGGTTGGGATCGTTCCCACGAGGAAAATAGTCTAGACTTAACTTCAACTTGTTATTACTATTGTTCGGTTGATGACTTCCTTAGAAAGTAAAAGCATAAAAAGGGGGGTTTGTATTTACTAATGAGCAAAAATAACTAACGAACTTGAAAGAGACACTTACCAGCTTTTAATGTTGAGTTTTAATCAAGTAATCAAAGTAACTAGGGTTTACGTGTTCCCCACAGGTTCATAACTTGATAATCCTAACTATAACAATTCTTTCCTAGTATCTTGTATGCAAAGTGATAAGTTATGTATTTCTAAATCCTTGGTCCGGCATCTAGAAAATCTCACTCCGCACCTTGGTCTGGCTACGTGTGTTGCTTTCCTAACCCTTATCCTTACCTCATATTAAGCATCGTATTCGATATTTGACTAAGTTATACTTCGTACCAATCAATACTAGCCTATTAGATAGTATACACTAAATCTATGTTAATAATTCTTTTCCTATTATCTACCTCCTTGGTCTGGCAAGTAGCATTAAGGCGAGTTCTAACGTTGATCATCCGTTAAAAAGACTTCTAAGCGAAAGAATTATTAATACATGCAAGACACGATTCTAGAATTATTATTTTAGCTAGGGTTTATCTCATTATTTGCCTATGGTTCCCACAACCCTAGTTATGGAGTTTAGTTCCTCATAGCCATAAACACAATATTCAAATATGGTAAACAAGAATTCATGTACTTACTTCAATGAGAAAGAATAAAGTCTGAAAATTTGCTTGATTAATCACCAAAAATCACTTGGAAGAATCTCTAACAATCAAGCACTCAAAACACAAAGTCTCACAATATAATGTTTAATATCACAGAGTCTAACCTCAAAAACGAGGTTTTTCGAACTATTTATAAAAAAATAAAAACCTAATTAAACAAGGATTCTAATTACTGGAAATCTGTCAAAATGCGACTGGGTCGACGGACCACGCGACGGACCGTCGTGGTCATGACGGACCGTCGTGGACTCCGTCGTCCCATACTTGGTGCAATTCTTCTGCTGCTTTCTTCATTCCCCTCGACGGCAAGTGTGACGGACCGTCATAAGCACAACGGTCCGTCGAGGGTCTCGTTTCAAAATACTTCAACTCTTGGAATCTGGGTACTGGGATCACTTCTCTGATCTTCACGACGAACCTGCAGGACGGACCGTCATAGCCATGACGGACCGTCATAATCTTCGTAACCCCACACTTGTCAGACTTCCCCATCTTCCTTCAGCAGCTTCTCTACGCTGCCACCTACGGACCGTCACAAGCACGACGGACCGTCATAAGCTCCGTAGGTGGTCTCTTCTGCAATTTTCGCTCAAAATCTCCGCGTTCAGCTTTGGACAGATTTCCTGCAAAACAAAGAGAAAATTATATTAAACTTAGCACAAACAAGGCTTTCGGACACACTAAACTTAAGGAAAAAGTATTAATTATACCGTGAAACCACGGTATATCAAGTCCCCCATTCACACGAGAAGGATACCATTAAGGCTTTCAGCAACTTCAAGAATATCATAACCTTCCATCTACGTTGAAGGTTCCACATAACGGACCTTCTTAACTATGTTCAAGGTCATATGTCAATCACACATCCAAGACTAAGAATCTTTAGCATACGAGTTCAAAGAAGTCATATTCACATTATACATGTAACAAGTAAGGGACACAAGTCTACCAAAACAAGACACAAACATACTTCACCATATCACATATAACATATCATTCAAGAGGCACATAGGGACAACCAATGTCAATTGTAGGTCACACTATTCGCTATTATAGTATCATCAATATAAGTCATAAAAAGTCTCCTATAATTCATCAAGAGGTATCATACTTCAACATCAAGTAATACACATAACTACTTCACTACTGCCTACTAGAGATACATATCATCAACTAGAAGAACTCATGCTTTGACTTCACATATACACATTAGTCATCAAGACCTTCAGAATACTCATATATTCAAGTTATAACATGATAAAATTATAATTCATAAAGTAATGCCGACAATGCCACATTTTTCACAATTCATAAAGTAATGCCGACGAGGCCACATTGTTCACAATTCATAAAGTAATGCTGACGAGGCCACATTATTCACAAGTATAGCACATAATCATCGCCACCATAAGTAGATCATACCAAACATCATCATCATCTAAGACCTATACTACACAATATAGAGAAGATTAGGTCAACATACAACCATTCCAATCTCACAACTCCAATCCATATCCAATTCAAGCAACTCGATATCCAAAGGCTCTTACCAATAGCCATAATCAACAATAAAATTCCAATTAATCAAAGATAGTATAATATGAATTCATCAATTTAGGGCAGCCTACCCACAATTCTAGCAAGATTATTTTATAGTTTAATAGCCCTAATTAAACTACACAAAAATTCAATAGTATAGAGACATAATCAAATTCCCCATAAAATAGTCAAAAACTAGGGTTTCATGGTTTGCATGGGTTCATAGAGTTTTTAGTCTAAAATCATCAAATTAACAGCAACTCAATCATAATACATTAATTCAAAACGTATTATAGAAGAAACCATGGCTAGATTACATTTAGAAGTTCATCTTTTGAGAAGTCTTTGAAAAACACTTTGAAGCTTCGCTCCTTGAAGAAAGAAGATTCAAGGATGAAAGTCATACCTTATTTCATGCTAGACTACAAAAACTAAGAAGAATTGATGGAGAAATTACCCTTCAAGCACCAATCTCCTTAAGACACGACTGAACAATGTACATACGTCTGACACAAAGCCTCTAACAGATAGAAGACTAGAGTAGGTCGGGATATATTCCGCCTTACCCTTAACTACGATACAATACAAAAATGAATTTACCAAGGACTCAATAAAGCTCCGAATCAACTTGGAGCTCACCAAAAAGTAGCAGAGTTTCGTGTGATCCTACTGAGGATGACTACTAGCTTGAGTACATGTGCCTACAACATGAAATGCAGCGTCCCCTGTGAGGGACGTCTGTACGAAAAAATATACTAAATATGTAATGCAATATCATATGTAATACGAGAGCTCAAATGAAATCACATAGCAATATATAAGTGCATAGATTAGGAGAGAAGACCACCTTTGCTTACTCTTGTGGGATCAAGTAAGTTACATTCTTTTTGTACTTTTCTGTATGTTATAATCTTTGTACGTCATGTGATACAAGTGATCAGCTGATCAATGATAGAAGAGGATGACCCATGCTAGGCGTATTAACCCTGGGATGCGTTCCTCATAATTACACAACTTGGGATCGGCCCATGCTAGGATTTCGCCCCTGAGCTGCCACCCTTATGTACCAGTTGGAATCAACCCATGCTATGCTTTTGCCCTTGGGATACCACCCGTAATTACATAGATTTCTTCACTTAGATTCTTTAATCTTTGAGATTGTCTTTTATCCGTTCATAAATCTTATGAGATGTTATTTTGGTGGTCATAATGATTTTGGAGATATGGAAGTAAGGACCAGTAATAGAATAGATGAATATAATACTTCAAGGAAATAACAATGACATAAGGAGATTGGTGCCCCAAATATTCTTTATCATACAACCAAGTATTGAACTCACCACCCGCTTGAGTTCTTCATGGAAGCACCACTACTTCCTCACTCAAACTTATACATAAGGAAGACAAAAATGGAGCAGTCACCTTACCTAAATGTCTGCAACTTCTCTTTATAACTTGAATTCTTTTAGAACTTCAGCTTTCCTTCACACTTGAACCAAAGAAGAAAGAAAGGTATATTAATAACTGAGGAAATCAGCGGTAGTTGTTGGGAATATTCTGCCTTTGTAGTTATGTTAGAGCATGAATAAGAAACATGTTTTCCCCAATCATCCATGAGAGAATTAAGCTAAATCCATGAGTTTTCACTTACCTTGGTTTGCATATATGAGGGTTTTTTAAGAACCCTAGAAAACTTTAAGGTTGCTGGTTTAATCCTTAAGAGAAAAGAGAGAGAGAGCTCGAGTTAATTTTTATTTTTTAATGTGTTAAAATGGGTGAATAACATCTCCTCACATTGGATATATATAGAGCTTTATTGACCACAAAAATATCCTCTAGAACCTCATTTTTGGGGTCCATTTTAGCTACTTATCGGTCAAGTAGGTGATGCACCTGCTTGTCCACATCAAGCAGCTCAAAAGGTAAAACTAGGTAATGCACCTAGTTGCTTTTGCTTGGGCTTTATCCATATTTGGCCTTGCGGATTTGGCTGTTGGGGTTTCTTTCAAATTTTATTTTCATCTAATAGGTTTGGGCTTTCAAGTGACAGCCCATTAAAATAAGCCTAAATCTGGTCCATCAAACTTGGCTCTTTAACTATATTATAGCATAAGTAGGTGATACAGCTGCTATCTTAAGTTAAGCCAAGCAAGCAGCTCAATTATTTTATTTCAATTTCTGAATGTTAATCCCTAGTTCTTCAACTTAGCACTTAACTTTTAACTTTAAGCTCAATTACCACCTTACTATATCTACTTTAACACTTTCCGTCAGAGTTAACTTGCATTACTCATGCTGAAACGTGCAAGGTGTTAAATCACCTTCCGAGCTAGTGTAACCATATAAGAAACGTGATCCCTCACCTACACTATAAGTCTATGTCAAGTATCACATGACTAGAACTAGCAAATACATAATATAGACCGTCACACTCAAGGACCCACTTGTTGGTCCTTGGGGAGTTTTGCCTGGACACTTCCAACCCAAATATACGCGTAAACATGTTAAAGTCATCTCACATTAATTTCATCCAAAACAAACACGTTAAACTTGGCGAAACACACTAAAGCACACAAGCACGTTTCAAGGCAAACCTTTCTAACATCATGGACGTTCTTGGACGTTTAACCTCCAAACTTCAACGAACTTTAGACACAGCCTATAAACATCATTATAACCAATTTTAGGACTTTAGAACCTCATGACACATGTATTAGGCTATAGTTTCACCAAAATCATTTTAGAGGTGTTACAAGCATAATTCAAGTGAGTAGCAAATCTTCTTGAACATTGTGAACATGATTCTCCTTGAAAGTCATACACTTCCAAGTGTTGGAAGGTACTTTCTTGCCTTGGTCAAAGGCAAGAATCTTGTTCCAATCTATTGACTGTAATTGGCAGGGAAGTGATATTTTTATGGGAAAGGGACTCATATTTGTGGCTATACTTTGTGTGAATGGGAAGAGGTGGCTACCACTAGTTTTTGCAATGGTAAATTGCTCTCGACAGGTTATAGGTTGGTTATGGAGAAGAATGAATTTGTGAAGAAGTGTTTAGATGCCCTTGGGATGGTTTTCACATTAACTGTACCAAGTTCACTTGAGTGTATGTCTGGTTAGATTCAGCAGCTGAAAGGTAATAAAACCCGTGGGAAGATAATTAGCGTCACAAGTTGAAATTCTCCTAAGAATAGTATGCATTGATTTCCTGTGTTCTCCATCTTCTTGAGTATCCTTTCACTTAAAAGACGGGTTACTAGTCATCAGGTTATGTAACAGTAGGCAAATTTGCTAAAAGTTGTGAAATTTCCTTTCCAGATAATCTGATGATATCCTTATTACATATTCTAATAGAAACATAATTTATCATGAAGTTTAAGAATTCTGTTGTTGTTGCTGATAAAGTTAATTTAAGTATAAAAAATCAGTTCATTGACACTATATTTGAAAATCTTTATTTATGTGTAGCGAATATATATAACATGGGATGCCTTTTTTCGCCTTAAACATGTCATGTGTACTTCTGGTAATTTCCTTATAATTTTCCTACTTAAGCAGCTTGGTGAAGGAGGTATACTTCATAAGAAATGTTGAAGGTGCAGGGTTAACGTCATTTTATTGTTGTCTTTGTTCGAGAGGAATCAAAACAATGGATCTTCACGTAGAAAAACAACAAGTTCAATATTATTCATTTTCTTTTTGTGGTGAAATTTATCGTCCCACCACTCGTTCTAGAAACATATGTGTCATGTTTCACCTTCGATATTCTAATATTCTTAACCCTATAGATATTCATAATTATGGCATGCATACTGCTTCATCTTTATCTTTATATTCGTAAAATCTGGCACATCACAGTGTCCTAACTAGATTATTTCAAAATCTTGAAGAAGAATGCACAAACATTGCTGAATAATTATCTTCGCATCCACAAGTGAAAAAGATCAATTATGCATATCTTGCTGACCATCCCAGGAGGTCTTTGCACTTCTCTTAGGTATTCAAACAAGTGATTTTTTTGGGACATTGAACTTAAGACGCTATGTCGGTATCCTGTCAACATGAAGCTCTTCCTTGAAATTTACTGTTTAAATGTTGAATAGTGCAGGCTATGGCAGGGATCGGTGCTGAGTTTTTCCATCAGGTTCTTTTATATTGTTTAAGCATGTTGCTGAGGCTACCAAGTATTTAAGCATTACAAGCAGTTTGGTTAGTTTCATCTAATGCTCAACTGCTATTTTCTAAGATCATTTTTCCCTATCAAACTACTTCTAATATGCCTTCTTAATTTTTTCCCTGTTGATTATAGCACACGTGCAACTTTTCTATGTCTTTGGTAAGACAAATCATTTATATAGTGGACGATAACCATCCTAGAATGAAAACAATGTTTCTTTTTGAAGACCACATTTAATAGCAAATCTTAAGAGTGGGGAATGCCTAAAGAGATGGCAGCACATAAAATTTTCCTTAACACTAGGGTAATCAAGGATAGGGGAAAATGGAACTACCAATAAGAAATATTGGCAAAACACTTAGACATGGAGCCTCTTACTCTAAATCTTACAACTAGACAAGTTGTGTTGGACTGTTTCATATCTAACTCAACTAAGGCATATTTGTATCATGACCCGACTTCCCTAGTCACAATGGCACCTACTATAACCCACTAGTAACGTAAACCTACCCGTACCCAAAAAAACAAGTAAAACGGCACTCCTCCGCAAACCCGGAGTAGACAATTATGGCATGAACAAAATAGTAGCCTTATACAGCTTAGCTCAGACCTTCTTTTGATGATTTATTTGGCTTAAATACTTCCTAATACATTGTTCTAAGTGTCCTCAAGAACTTATGACATGTTAGCTTAAATTGTTGATGTTTTGAACTAAAAATTGCTTACTAATCCAAAGAGAATGATTAAGAAACGGATCCAAACATTGAGGAGATTTCTTTAGGCAAAATGTGCTTGAAAATATGACGAGTACTTGGCTCGAAGTGAGTATAGTGTCTCATTTTCTGTTTGGATATCCTCCCTTTAGTGATTTTGTTGATATTTCTGTATACTGTGATTGTGCCCTTGTGGGATGTACTTTTCTTTCTTTGTTATGGATTGGTATTCTCTCGTCGGACTTTGATATTGTGGATGTTTTTGTTGCTATTTTGTTGGATTGATCTATTTTAGTTTTTGATTAGTAGTTTGTATCTTCTTTGTTTTTGTTTTGATAACAACATTTGGATTGACAATGCCCGATGATGGATAGAGCGTGACGACTTTCTTAAGGGTAAATTGTTGATTCCTTGTGAGTGTTCGATTGTTGTTGATTGTGGTGAAGTCTGAGTAGCCGTTCTTAAATAAATGCATGAAGTACTTGTAGTTGATTAAGTTAATTAAAGTTTAAGAAATCAGTTCATTGACATTATATTTGAAAATCTTTAGTTAGTTATGTATAGCGTATTGAATGTAAATAATGATTGATGCCTTGTTTCTCTTTGAACATGTCAAGTGTCCTGACAATTTGCTTATAATTTTCCTGCTTAAGCAATTTGGTGAAGGAGGTGTACTTCCTACTAAATGTTGAAGGTGTAGGTTTAACATCATTAAATTATTTGACTTTATTTGAGAGGAATCAAAACAATGGCTCTTCACGTTGAAAAACAACCACTTAGAATTTATTTGCTTTTCTGGAGGTGAAATTAGTTGTCCCACCACTCGTTCTAAAATATACGTGCCTTCTTGCGCCTTTGTTAATCTATTATACTTGACCCTATAGACTTCCATTATTATGGAATGCATATTGTTGCATCTTCATCTATGTATTCGTAAAATTGTGGCACATCACAATCTTCTAACTATTTTACAATATCATGAAGGAGAATGCACAAGAAATTGTTGAATATTTATCTTCTGATCAACGAGTAAAGAAGGTCAATTATGGAGGTATTCCTAACCATCCATGGACGTCTTTTCACTTCTCTTAAGTATTCAAACAAGTGATTTTTTGGGGACTCTGAACTAAAGTACTATAGTTGTCGGTATCCTGACACCATGAAGCTCTTATTTGAAACTTAGTTTATAAATGTTGATCAATTTGAGGTTATGGGTGCAGGATCGATGTTGAGTTTTCTAACATGTTCTTTTGAACTCTTTAACAATGTCACTGATGTTTACCAAGTACTTCAGCATTTCAACCGATTTTTGTTAGTTTCATCTTATACCTCAATTGCTATTTTCTAAGATATTTTTTTCCTATCAAACAACTTCCTAATCTGTGTTGTCAATCTTTTCCCTGTGAATTATAGTAAACGTCCAATTGGTAAGAAAACCATATTATATAGTGGAAAAACAATATAAGTATTAAAACAATGTTGCTTTTTTTAGAAAAGGTAACTTGTATTACAAACACAGGAACACTCGGGGTGTATTCCTAATATACTTACAACCAGAAATACAAAGTGTTGATGTTTTCCTATGAACTAAGTAAGTATTATAAGATACTATATATATATCCTCATTTTCACAAAGATATTCATGTGTACAACATTTTAGCTTCATCATCTCCATAGAGCAGCTCTTGTTATCAAAATATCTTTGATTCCTTTCTAGCTAAATATTCCTCCAAATGCAGGCTGGGACAATCTTCCATCTCTCCTTGTACCCTAATTAATTTCCTTCCCGATTACAACATGCCAAAGAAATGGAAGCTTAGACAATCTGCATTGACACTAGCATAATAAAGGAGAGGGGAAAACTGAACTACAACCAAGAAGAATTGGCAAAATAACCTAGACATGGAATCTTTTACTCTAAATCGTACAGCTAGACGAGAATATAGTGTGTCAGACTGTTTCATATCCAACTCAATTAAAGTATATTTGTGTCATGACCAAACTTCTCGAGTCAGTATGGCACCTACTATAACCCACTTGTAGGTAAGACAACTATTGCACCCAATCGCACACGCAAGTGTGCGTGGTCGTGCAAGTATTATGGTGACTATTTTCAAGAGCCAGGTATCGTACTCATAGGAACTCAAGATTAGATTAATTCAATTTTTCCAATACTTTCAATTTGAAACAAGTGTTAGCAAGAATAGTAAATTGTATTTTTATATAATTTATATTATAATTAGAAGCTTAACTACTACGATTCGATTTCAGAAGGGACAATGACTAGGGAAATTCCAGGGTTGCAGCAAACTTAAGGATTCATGCATATTAATATTAATTAACTGTTGAATCAATTATCACAGGGTTAACGATATGACTATGGTCTCCCGACCTCTAATCACCTACTATATTGGCAGACTAACTACATCATTGAGCGGGGATAGGCTGAAACAATTACCAAGTATTATGATTTCGTCTTGTCTACTCATCGAGCGAGGTTCCTAGGTATATTCCTATCCTAGATACAAAACAGCTCTAAATCTAAGAGTAAATCATGCTCTTTTTGCCTCACGTTCTATTCTTTTATGCTTTCTTGGGTTCAATTCAGGCAATAGATTTATTGCTTTGGTGATCGAGTACGAAATATTAAAACAAGAGCAAAAGATTGATTCATTTGATAGTTAAATTTGACCCATTAAACTCAATAACAATCATCGAGTATCTACTCATATCAAGATTCTCAATCGAGCAATGTTAAAATAACATAAATACTTTTTTATGAAAATAACATAAAGAAATTTAATAGCGAATAGTTTAGTAATGAACCCTAAGGTTATTTTAACATAAGGTTCTTTCTCCACACTCTTACTTGATGATTTGTTCTTGTAGCTAGTTGTGTTTGGTTTTACTTTTTGTTCTTGTGTTTGAAGAGATGTTATCTTACTTGTAATAGTTCCTAAAAATTTTGTTACATGAATTTGAAAGGCAGTTACTGACTGTGAATGATGCACTTTTGTTTAGATTAAGTTAATAATTTGTAGTCAAGTTGGAGTTGAAATGTGAAATGTTTGTTTCGTGTTTATTGATTAATACTTGGATGTTGTGGCTCTAGATTTTTATCATCGAAGAAAATAGAACATCCAAAATTTTATTAGCATACCCAAGGACAGTTTACTCCATTGCTTAATTAGTAGTCTCAATCCAACATCATTTATTGGTACTGGTACATCTTCTGTATCTCTTCAGTACCCTGAACTAGAAGCATCTGGAATATTTTCATTGATGCCAACTTCTGGTTAGCCTTTTTCTCAATTGCTCTTTTCTTGTTTTGTTGTTGAGTTTAGATGCCAAGAGTTGAAAATTATGGTCTATGGAGCAGTTCATTGTTGATTGCTTTGCTCCGAAAAGTGAAGCTAGGTTTTGTGAATGGAACTTCCAAAAGGGAGTCACAGAGAACTGATATTTGAAATCTATGGGACAAATGTAAAAATATTGTGCATTTGTGGATCATTATTTCTGTTTTGAAGAGTTCACTGAACGAGATAATATATGGATCCAAATGTACATACAGAGTGGGAAGATCTAAAGGAAGCCTTCAACAAAGTGAATCACATAAGAATCAAAGATCACCAGTCCATCTCAAGGTATGAATTTTGTCTCTATCTATTCGAGGGTGAAGAAGTTGTGGGATAAATATGATATGATTGTGCGTGCACCGAGTTATGGTTGTAATAAGTTGAAAGACTATATTGACCATCTCTGAACATAGAATATTGCACTTTCTGGCTGGTTTAAATTAAACATATGATCACACTAGGCTACAAATTTTGCTCAAATTCCAACAGTGAATCAAGTGTATGCAATGGTTACTCTTTTCAAGGAGTGTTAGTGTTGTGAAATTTTCTTTCCTTTAGTATGGAGTCTGCTTATCTAAATCGATTAGTGATATATTTTGTGGTAGCCTTTGTTTACTTATCTAAATCAATCAAAGCTTATGTGGAAAAAATTATGGCGGAGGGAACTAGAGCTTTCATGCTTGTCTCTTTTATTTATCCGGGTCATTTATGCTTTAATTCAGCCAACGAATTTTAAAAACAATGTAGATGAGGTAATAGCTATTAACAAGACATTACGTGGTAGTAATTTATATAAATAGTTGATTCTTCACTACAATATTTCTTTAAAAATCCATATAAAATTTGGATGATGGTATTCTTTGAATTGTACATTAAGAGTCGATACTGATAAACAAGCTCTAAAGTCATGTTGGTGAGAGATATAGAAATATATAAAGAGGTTAGTGGCGAAATGGATTGATAAAACTCGCAAAGTCAATATCCAAACTGTATAGACAAAATAAGTGAAGCCAACATGATGTAGGATTGTTGTATCTATATCGTTTCATATGATCTGTAATGTAAAAGAATGGGCCTAGTTCTTGGTTTGGTTATCTTGAAAAAGTGGGATTGGTTAAGTTGGTATCTCTTTTATCGATGTTACTTGTTGTCAATTAGGTATTAGTATCTTGATTGTCTTCCTATTTGTACTCAAGGGCAGATCTACAGGTATGAAAGGGTGGTCAGTAGAATATCCTTTCTCCGGAAAATTATACCGTGTATATAGGTAAAATATTGTCAAATAATTGGATATATAATTGATTGAACACTCTAAGACATGACAAAGGCTAGTGGTCTGGTGGTAAGTCTATTCATTTATGAGTAAGAAGTCTGTGGTAGGCTAGTGGTTTGGTGGTAAGTCTGTTCATTTATGAGTAAGAGGTTTGTGGTTCAATCCTCACTTGTTGCATTTTTTTATTAAACACTCTTTTTAAACAAAAAAAAAGATCCTCACTTGCTGTGTTTTTTTAACACAATCTATTTTTAATTTTTAAAAAAAACATAGAATTAGCTGCCCCGTATCTTCTTTTATGTTTCTAGCCTTAAATTTATTAATCTAATAATTAAGATTTTATTGTTTTCTATACTTTTTGATTGTAGTAAGTGAATTATTAGGTATACACATTCTCAAGAAAAAAATTTAAAGATAAAATTAAAGATTATTATCTACTATTATACTTTTGATTATTTCTTAATTATGTTTTTAGAAAATGTACAATGGTTAAGAATTTTACTGAAACAAAAGGTAAATATGGAAAAAGTTTTGATAATTCTCTCAAATTTTGAAACATTTAGTTATTTGAATCATGAAAAAAAGTCTCAACTGTTCATTTAATATGAGCTAGAGGGAGTATATTCAACTAGTAGCTAAAATTGTTTTGTTGACTTTTATCCATTAATTTTGAGTAATACCATTGATAGTCTTAAGTTTCCGTATGATTTAGTTATTTAGTGACATGTAATTTAACTTTTAAATTTGGGTGCACCTACTCATCAGTAAAATAAATGTTTTGTGCTCCCGTTCCGCTAAAAATTCTATGGACTCTTTTAATGTGTGAACACCCTTGGCGAAATTCATGGCTCAGTCACTGTTTGTACTAGCACTAGATACCACTAATTAGATGAGGTTGCTTTTGTGATTAAACCATGGACAAAGTTAGTTTTGCTGTAAAGTTCAACCCACCCTCTTCAACAAGTTTTTGATATTTGTTTGGGTTATTGACAATGACATATTAGATTATGCAGGTATAATTTTCAGCTTTTACTTTTGTTGATAGATAGTAATAGATTGATCTTGAAAAGAGAATGATCTTTTCGTCTCATATTGTTGTGTCCTTTGATTTATCAAAAAATCCAAGGTGGCTCATGCAAATGGGGATTTAGTGGTGGTAGATAACAAGATTATGTCTTAGTATTGTCCCATCTTTTAGAGCTCAGAGCAAGTGTTTTGCAAATACTTTTTGTTCCACTAGCTAGAATACTCGCATACAACATGCAACAGATGTTAGCTCGCTTGTCCATTGTTTTGTTGGTATTGTGATGCAATCAGTTACTAAGTTCATATCCGTTCATAGTGATTTCATGGCTTGTGTACTTGTCATCAGAGCAGAAAGGTTTTTTCCTCTATTTCATAAATGGTTCATAATTTGATTTATTGTAATCTTATAGGTTTTTCCTCTTTTTCGCATACGCTTCATAATTTGATTTATTGTTATCTTATTGTTGTATATTCTTAGATTTCTTGAGTCATTTTTGGTGGCCTTAATCAACAATCACTTTAGGAGATTGAATGTAGTGAACATGAGTTTGTACGTAGACCCATTATTGGTTTCTCTAGCAATGAATCACCCAACTCATAGTGAAACTCTAGAACTGTTCAACAATAAGTAGCAAATGTCGATATCAAGTTTCCTTTTCCTCTTTTAGTTTCTTTATGAATAAGTTTCCTATTTTCTTTGAACTAGATGAAATGACATAAAAAATGATAGTCTCACAACTCCCAGAATTCTTTACTTTGATTAAGGGCGCCTTCATTGAGACCCGAGAATGAGCCTTCAAAAAATCTTAGTATACTTACTCATGGTTGTATGCAAATCAAAAACGGATCCCTTCCATATGGCTTAAGGTGTGTACAAGAAGACCCTCTATGCAGCACCTTATAGAACCTACAATGCACAAATTTGTGCAATACTTCGTGACATTAAAATTCATTTCCAGAATGAACTGGCTTCCCTTATAATTGAGTACTACAAGAAATTTGACTTTGAACGATTACTTCTTAAAGGAAAAAATAAATACAGCCATTAAAAATGAACTTGTAACGAGAAACTATTTTTCCGGTCGTTGAATGCAATTTCTCTCTACGCAATAACGAGAGGTTTTAATCCTGATGGCAATAACCATATATACTACGATTAATGTGTCATAGTTAGGCTAAAACTGGAAGTGTATTAAAATAATTACAATAAATCGCTAGAAGTTATTATTGGGAATAAATGAAAAAAAAACTTTTACCCCACCACTGGAGTTCCTCTTTTATTTTCATTGTCATCATCCATGGCAAAAATTTTTATCCCAACTTGGTTTGAATGCATTATTATTGTTGAAAACATGTAAAATGCGTTCCCTCTTCCCCATGAAATTTTTTCTTTTTTACTACTGTTATTACTTCATATATTCACTATTTAGTCAGATTTATAAATCTCAACTTTCCTAGAATTGGATCCCAAACAAGGCAGTGAAATTTGATCCCAAAGAAAATAATTTTTTACCAAATTTTCTTGCTCTATTTTACAATTCTATACCCAGGAAAAATCATTTCAGTTTTTTCCTTGTCGATTAGGTTTACCATAAGTAAGTGCGGGTTCTATTTTACCTTAATTAAGGTATGTTCGGTTTCCATTTTACCTTATTTTTATGTTATCTGTCTTTAATTGATTCCATCTATTATATTTTTATATGTTCTTTTCTAAGCCCTAGCTTGTAGATGTTGTGTTAATTCAAAAAATATTTATCAATTCGTAATATTTGAAAATTGGAAAAATATATTGTACTTTCACTAATTGATTTAATTTGTAGTGTAGGGCTCTAAGAATTAATGAAATAACAATCTGTTTTTTCTAGTTCCTTTCTACTTAGTCTGCTTTAATGTAGTATCAACTAAGGTGTAGTCGTGTAGCGATGTTTTTCTTTGTGTCCTACTGATGAAAATTTGATTGACTTGATTTTTCACTTAGATTGATTAATGATTTGACTTTTGGTGTTCAAATTTAGATGCGCTTTTAGTGTGCCTAATTGTATTTAAATGGTTGGAATTTCAAATTGTCTATTGACACTTTAAAGTTGAATGAGGTGAGTCTGGTTGTGATTTCCATATTTTCTTTTACTTAAAAATAGGTCCATGTTTGTTATGAAAGAAGTGTCATTCTCTCATAGAGTAGCCCTCCCGACATTTTATCTAGTTTAATTTCAATGACATTTCTCATCTCATTTAATCTTGGAAAAGTTACTCAGTGTTCATATTAAATCTAAAGGTCGAGTATTTGAAATATTTGTCCTAACTTTTTACAACGTATGTGTAATGACCCTACAAAATAAAATAGGATGAACTAGAGGTTCATATGTGTTTCATGAGTTAGTAACTTGTTAAAATATTAAATTTTGACTTGAAAGTCTAGTTTGAAGAGTTTTGAGGTTGAATGTCAAGGGACGATCATGACACTCGAATACTAGTCTGTCAATTTATGTGTTTATGTGGTGTGTAGATGTTATGAGCCTTGTTTGAATGAGTTTAGTGGGTCAACGTCAGGGAAGGTACTAGACTCTAGGTTCAAAAAAGTATTTTTATGTTAGGTATGGAATGTTGGGCTTGTTCCAAGCCAAAGAAGGAAGGGCCTGACCAAAGGCCAAGGCTTCCAACCTTGGCTCAACACTAACTCAAGGATCCACGAGCCACTTCACGACCAGTGGTCTTGACCACGAATCATTAAGGTGGTCATGAAGATGCCTTGGTGGCGTGTGAGGCAAGCCACTTTAGCCTAGCCACTGCCCCAACTTCCATGAGCCACTTCACGACCAATGGTCTTGACCATGGCTCGTGAACATGTTCGTGAAAGTGCCTTAGCCTTGTGGGGGCTTTTCAAGGACAAGTTGGATACTGCCCAAGGACCACGAGACGTCGAAAGGTCCATGAACCATCTTCACGGACCATGAAAGTGGACGTGGTCCCTAGACGGGATGCCTAAGTTAAGGACATTTCGGTAATTTAGTTTTAATTCTTTATTAAGTGGGGTTGATTTTAATAATAATTTTATATCATTATTATATATATTTTTAAGTCCTAAAACTAGTTTTCAACTAATTATTTCAAGTACCCAAATCATAAACCCTCCTCCCCCAAAAACTCACTCAAAACTCAAGGAAGAAGATGAAGATGGAGTTGGGTATTCTTAATAAAAAGGTATGGGAGTTATTTATCTAAGGTTATTTATCACCTTAGAGCCAATTTCAAAGTGAGTAGCTTTGAAAGTTTATGAAAAAGTCCACTTTTCACTCAAACCCAAGGGTTCATGAATGGAATGATTTCAAATGATTATATATGCTATATTGATGTTTAAATTTTGTTTTTAAGATGAAAAATTCATGAACCAATTATTTTCCCTAAATTCCTAAATTTGACATATGAAGTGGGTTTTATATTAAAGTTTGGATATTGATGAAACTGAGTTTAGATTTAATTGTATTATTGATTCTTATTGTTATATACATCTATTGATGATAAATTGTTAGTATATGGATGAGTTTGGAGTTATGGCCTTGTGGGAAAGTTATGGGTAAGTTTTCATGTGATGATAAAATTGTTGGGATTTGAATGACGGTGACTATGACTTTGGAGAATGGTAAGTTGGCCTATTTTTCATTGTTAAATGTAGAATTGATATAGAATTACTCTTGTGTGGTATGGTCCACTTATGGTGACCAGTGTTTACTTATTATTATTATTATTATTATTATTATTATATATATATATATATATATATGTATGTATCTATGTATGTATGTATGTATGTATGTATGTGTGTGTGTGGGTGTGTGTGTGTGTGTGTGTGTGTGTGTTTTGTGTGTGTGTGTGTGTGCGCGCGCGCTTGAAGGCACTATATGAGGAATTGAGTATTGTATGTGAAGGTATTATGTGAATGTATAGGTGTTCATGTGACGTCAAGGAAATCTTAAATAAAGTGTTATGGTATTGTGAATTGAAGTATGATTCTCTCTAAATGCCTATGTATTGTAATGTTACATCTTGATTGGTGGACTTAGGTGTCCCTTCTTGATGAATGAATGATGTTGATTGTGATCTCTTGAATTAGTAGGCTTAGGCATCCTTTTCTTGAGTAATAAATGAATGGATGTCTAGAATCGTTAGACCTAATATGGTGCCCTTTCTATAAATGATAAATGAGGCTTTTAGACTATCTTGAACTGGTAGACCTAATCATGGTGCCCCTTCTTGATGAGTCTAGATCCCTAGGTTAATGTAAAACCTTGAAGTGGTAGACCTTATGATGGTGCCTCCTTCTTGTGTAAAATGATATACTCAGAGATGGTGGGCCGTAACGATAGAAAACCTTCTCTAAGAAAGTCAATGAGATATCCTAAATGAACCTTGATCGGTTAGACCTAACATGGTGCCCTTCTTGGTAGAAGTACTATGGGTTGGCTAGACCTAAATGTGGTGCCCTCTCTAGTACATACATGTGAATGAAATACTCTATAGGAACAAAGGATAGCACCAAGTGGTTATGGTTAGGACAGTTCTCTTCTGGTAAAAAAGGCAAGAGTCCAATGAACGTCTTTGGATATCCCCTAAACCATGTGCCTACATGGGTTGCTTATTAGTTCTACCCTTGGCAAGTAGAACACCTTCCACTGTGTGGGGTCTTATGACACCTGATTCCATGCGTAGCTAGTATGGTTTATGTCGGTTAACGCCTATTCCCATTATGTAGAATGTGCACTCTAGTAACAAGCAAAAGCGAAAAATTCGGCATGTTGGGATGTACCAAAGGACGAAGGAGATAAGTACCAGGGGGACACAAAGAAAAGTTGAACAAATTCGATGAGAATCTAATTAGTTATCATCAAGATTATGTGGGTGTCTGATGATTTGGCCTGAAGTTTTGTTTCTATGTTTAATGTTGATGATTTTAATTTTTCTCTGTGCAATTCGGAATGTTGGGATGTATGTATGTTCCTATTGACCTTCGTCATCCTTATGCATGACATATGGTTGTGCATATGAGAATTTGGGACTTTTACACTATGTTTGGATCATTGTTATCCATTGTATTGTATTGTATTGTTGTTGTACCTACAATGTTTATTTTGATTGTTACTTAAATATATTTTACTATATTATTAAATTTCGTTGTTACGTAATAATGAAAATCCCTATTTTATTGAACAACCAATTTGGTGTGTTCCAATTGTTAATTTCTTTTTTCAATTATATCTTTACATAATATTTCAAAATATTATTTTACCCTCTACGTTAATTAATTATTTAAATATAGTCAAACCTCCTATACAGGAATAATTAAGGATGTTTTAGTAAATTTATAAACTACAATACAGTACGATACAATCAAACTAAATAATTAAAACGTTATCAAACAACAACAAACAATATAGTCTGAACAAACATTGTATCTACGATACAATATAGTACAATAGAGTACAATAGAATACAATACATTATGAAACAATGCATATCAATGATCCAAACAAAGTGTTAGATTCTTCCTAAGCTGATAGAATTGAACATATGGTTTTCCTCTGTGTTCTAGTTTTACTCGAATTGAACATGGCATCATCACTAATTGAACCTGACCAATACTATTTCAATTATTGTTTTGGAACTTATTTTTACTTGTGCTTCACATAGCCTATTAGTTTTAACTTTGAATGGCTAGGAAGGCAGGAAGCTATCATCAATTTATGGTATCTTGTATTTGTCTTCTCTTCTTTTGCTTTCTTTTCTTTGTTTTGTACCAAAAATTTAACATGAATATGAACATATTTTGCTTTCTATATGTTTGTAGAAAGTCTTCAACAATGCAGTCTACAGAAGGAGAAAAGAAAGAAAACTAGAACATGGAAATTCATTAGATATCAACAAGAGCAGTAAATGAACTGTACATCTTTCAATTAGAACTCTGAAAAAATTATATCCCTGAGAAACGAGACACTTCTTTTAGAGACTGTATTCCCGCTTATTTGATTTTTCAAAAGTTGTACACTAGAAATTCGAAGAGGCTGGTATCATTAGCAACTTATTTGTATGGTATTTAGTGATTGATGAAAGCTCCTTTGGAAACTCCTTATTTGACAATATAAATGTTGGTCTCTGCATGATTCTTCTCAAACCCTTGCTCGAATTATCCTACTACAATAATTCTTGATAGAGATGTTCTTACAGCTCCACTTTTTTTCTTTTAAACTTTTGGTTTTGATGATAGATTTCAAAAGACGTGGAATTTACATGTTAGTTGTTCTATTAATTTGAGTTTTTTCGTTTTAGATTTATTTTACGTGAGACAAATCAGCAGAAGAAGTGGGTGGGGGTCTTATGTGTACACAAATATGTCTTTTTAATTTGTTTAACTTCTTCACATAAGTAGTTCTGTCTTTTCGTGCGCTCTTGTTTTAATTGTACTATTCTTTTTGGAACTAAAGTAGATCTATTTTTCAATTTTGCTTTCTGCTTATTTTGTTTGAGTTTCTTTCTAATCTGCTTGGTCATTTTCTGGATTCGTGTATGAGCTGTTACATGAAAAAAAAATATAATGTAGCAAAAATCTATCAAGAGGAAAGACTAGTTTCAACTGCGAAAGAAGTTAAGGATATGCTCCTGGCTTACACAGAGGGAAGTTGCTGGCGTACAATCTTGATAGTTATACGAGGTTTATTTTCGAGGTTGTAAATGCAATATTCTTTTACCATTGTTCTTTTTACTAGCGAAATTTGATTAAATAGATACTACAAACAAACCTTGTACCTTATCCTCAAATTTTTCATCATATGCACATTATATTTTATTTAATATATGCTTAACGATGCCTAAGATTTTAAATTAACATGAATTTATCTTTAAAAGATCCAAAATCTTAGTCTGAGCAGCCTGGACCTGAAGAAAATTATGGGCAATTAGTAGAAACAACTGAAAAAGTTCACAAACAAGTTGATGCACAAGTGAGGCCTATTCTCTATTTTATTTGGGTTGTTTTAAAGATGTTTTTATCTCTCTAAATTTTATAGTTTTATTTAGTTTTTTTCTGAGGAAAAAAAAATAGAATTTCATACTAATTAGAAGAAGAGTTTTGTTTTTCAACGTGATGCTTTTGTTCTTTGTAATTGACTATCAGATCGTAATGTAACAATGATTGTTTGTATGTCTTACGAATGTCCATGTGTTCTTGAATTCATACTAAATTTAACGACTATTTTTGAGATGTTAAAATCTTACCAGTAGGTAAATAAGGTAAAATTTACTCGCTACAAGTACTTAAATGAATGAAATTTGTTGTTTTATGTTATGACTTAAATGACCAAATGAACATCAACGAAGGAAAATTTAGTCGTTATTAGTAAATGTACGACCGGATTAATTGTTGTCGCAAATAATATATAACAAACGGATATGTAACATGGTCGTTAACATTTAACGACGAAGCTTTTAATCACCGATGAGGATCATTTTTTGTCAGATATTATAGACTTTTAACGACTGAATTTGGACTTTTAACAACAAAATTTCCTTTCGCTAAAGGTCATTTTGTTGTAGAAGTCAGTTAATTCTTTTTGTTGTTATTGATACTTGATAAAGTTAATAAAAATTCAAGAAATAAGTTCATTGGCAAGTCTATATCTAAAAATCTTTAGTTAGTTATGTATAGCCTATTGAACGTAAATGATGTATAATGCCTATTGAACCTATTGAATCTTTAGTTAGTAGGCACATATATATCTTTAAAATACACTATTAATTAGTGCAGGGGTAAAAGGTCATTTTCAAAGTCTGGTATTGTACAATTACCCCTCCCCCCCAAACCTATTACTGCTTTTTCATATATACACTTATACTTCACGGGGTTCTATTACCCGTCTGAGCTAATTTACCAGATGTGTTTCTTGTGGTGAGATAAAAGCATTTGACACGTGTATATCCCCCATTCAATAAAAATAAATTAAAAAAATTATCCTTCTTTCTTTTCAAATCATTTCTTCAACCCTAACTGTAATACACACCATTTTTACCTCAATAAATTTTTATACCTCTAATAATTTATAAGAACGTAAATCGATGTATGAGACCTAGAAGATAAATGTCCTAATCAAATCTTTCATTCAACTAATTCAATAATTTTTTCATGTTTTTTCTTAAATTTGTTCTATTTTTGCACACCCATAATATAGAAAATCTTTTGTTATTCTCATGAATGAACTGAGGTTGGTTTGAAAAAAGTCAAAACAAATTACAGAAGGACAATTTTTAACTAATGCGATATTTGTTTTTTTCAGGGAAATAATGGGGGTGTGGAATGAGCTATAAGTCCTGTCGGCAGCTAGTGAAAGAAGATCAATTTGAGACGAACTTGTAACACCACTTTGAGATCTAAATATTGATTTTTCATGAATTTAGGAGAACATATAGGATCCTTTTTTTAAAAAATGTAGAAGAAATTGCTTTGTTTCAGTTCCTTCTAATAAGCTTGAAAATATGTTTTTTTTAAAAATAACTAATCAGTACATTTTAAAAAATAAATTTAATTTGTTTGTTTTATAAATGTATTGGTTGATAGTTTTTATACCAAACATCCATTGATAAAGCTTCAATAATAATAATGATGAAGAAAGTATAATTGTATGGATAAATAAGAAGAAACAGAAAATAAAAGAAATTATATATATATATATATATATATATATATATATATATATATATATATATATATATATGGTAATAGGATTCTCGTGAAGTGTAGATGTGTAGTTGAAAATTCGGTAATAGGCTAGGTCGATAGGGTTTGACCATTTTCTCCATTGATCGTTTTGTAAAAACATGAATTTTGTTATTAAACTATATAAATTAAGTAGATAACAAAGTAAGGACAAGAGAGAAGACTTCCTATGGATCCACATATCTGATTTATAATGAAGGATATCCCTTTTTTTATTTATAGGGGAAACCTAACTTGGTCCCTAAATAGGATTCCTAACCATATCCTAAAAGGACTCCACATAATTAGACATTCACTATAATACAAATATGTTTATAACACTCCCCCTTGAATGTCGGTATATTGTGCCTCGTTAAAACCTTACTAGATAAAACCCAGAGGAAAAAAATCTAGTGAAGAAAAAAGAGTACACATATCTAATAATACACATTATGTACACCTCATTAAAACCCTTAAAAAGAAAATCCCATGGGATAAAACTTTGTGAGAAAAAAAGAGTATATCACGTATTAAGTCCCCCTAATGAGAACATCAATCCAGAGACTTGAATCTTCATTTTTCAAGCTTGTGCACCATCTTCTTGAAAGTTGTAGTTGACAGAGACTTGGTGAATAAATCAACTAACGTATTACTTAAACAAACATGTTGCATGTTGATATCACCATTCTTGGGAGCTTATGAGTGTTGATAAACTTTGACGAAATATGCTTCCGTCTATCTCATTTTATGAATCTTCCCTTCAGAATCAAAGATTTCTGCAAGTTTCTTACTTCAACTTCTTTAAGCTAACAATCTATTGCCTTTTGAAAACTCTTCAAGAGTATCAATTCTAGTCATCAACTTGCATAACAATACTTGTGTATGTCTTATGTATTTTGAATCTTTTTAATTCTTATGAAGATTATAAACAAGTTATCCAAAACTTGTACATGTTTAGATTTTCAATCCATCAGATATTTTCATATCAATTTTGTCAAGTGAAAACATCCAATATTAAATGTATGACATCTTCTAGTGCCTAGATTGAAAGTTAAATAAGTTTTATGCTTATCAAGATGCATCATTTCACTTTTCACTTGATTACCAACATATTTTAATAGAAGAAGAATTTGTATCATCATAATCTTTTACAATATTGCACTATTGTGTCTAAGATATCGTCAACGATATATTATTTTATATCAATTCACAATATGACATAACTTATTGAGATCTCATCGCATCATTATTTTCAGGTAAGTACTCCTCTCATGAGGCTTCATGAAGTGTTATGTCATAAGTTCTTCAAGAGCACATTGTCTCTTTATTATAATCATTTTGATTCTTTGATCCTCCCCTTTTTTCAATGATTATTTTATTTAGATTCGATTAGTCTATCATTCTTCATGCATGTCATAGACTCCTATCTTTAAAGGTCATTCAATAAGAGTATTTACAACTCTTGTGTTGCTTCAAAATCTCCCCCTTACCTAAACAAATTAACATATATCTCAATTTTTTGAAAAATCTATCTTTGTGCATCATTGTATAATCATTGAGTATATACAACATATCAAAATAAGTAGATGAAAAATATTTGGTCCCTTATCATAAATCAATTGAAAGAAAATTTGATCACAATTTATTGGTCTGATGCGTACAATTACTTTTGTATGTGGTATCAGATTTCAGATGAATAGATGGAGCTTAATTTTCATAATTAATGATTTCACTATTTGAGACATTTAATGTCACAACATCTTGAATATTCATCAATATTATCAAGATGAATTATCTTGATTTCATATTCTTAAATTTGTACTTTTAACTCAATAATCTTGCACAAACAATTTTGTGAATGTCAAACTACAAGTTGACAACAAATGCATATGTGATTGTCATATAGATGCGCCTCTTTATCATATCATATGATAGGTAAACGAGCCCATATTATCCTTTTATACTTCTCAGAATTTAGGAATTTAGTCTCAACATTAGTTGAGTCAATTTATCACGAGAACAAGCAACATAAAGAAATGTTGAAGAATTTCTAGCTCTTCAATGTATGTCTATTACTCAGTATGCATATCTTTCGAATGACCAAATCATTCATACCAACTAATAAATTTATTAGTACTAATAATTTTCAAGTTTACTAAGTAATGTGCCTTTTGCTTTTGCAAATTTTTAATTTACTATTATATGAGTAAATTTTAATTTTATTACTCCGCGAATAATTTTCAAATTTCTTCTCAATTATTCTACCCCTTCTAGAGGCGAGTCCTGATTCTATTACTGAATGGAATAATCTAATTCACAAAAAATTGTGCACATAATCATATTATTTGTGTCAACATTATTGCAAACATCAAGTTGCGAGATAACAATAGGCACACATGAGACCATATAGAATAAACATCTATTAGGACCGTTAAGTATCTAAACAATCCACCAGGTGGATGAATTGGTCCACAAATATCCTCATGTTTATGTTCGTAGAACTCAGGAGACTCAATGCCAATTTTAGTTATGATGGTCTCATAATTAACTTGTCTTGCTAACAATCGGTACAAAAAATTCACCATTTAAAGATTTTTAGGATCTTCAATGGATGTCCATTTTAATTTTTCATAATTCGTCTAAACATTATAGACTAACGATGTCCTAGACAATTGTGTCAAATTAAGAAAGTATTGAAATTAGTATAGGATGTGCCTTAATTACACTAATTATTATTCAATAAAAGCAAAATATAAAGTATGAAACTTTTCTTTAACATATGTCTACCAAAAGACATTATTGGTGATATCAAAAGTCGCGATCTTTTCCACCCCTAACATGGTGACTTACACGTCATTCACTTAAGAGAATGAATATGTATTTTTACCATTTATCAAAAGCTCTCATTCTTCATAAATAGAACAAAAGCATCTCAGTACATCAAATTTGATAACTTAGTACTTCATTTCATATTTTTATGTGCATAAATTAATCAATTGTCTTCTTTTAGACATTTATGCACTGCTACATTCACTTCAGCAAATGGAACTGCTTCAACGAGATATATTTCATAATAATAATAACAATAATAACAATAACAATAATAATAATAATAATAATAATAATAATAATAATAATAATAGTAATAATAATAACAATAATAATAACAATAATAATAATAATAGTAACAATAATAATAATATTAATAACAACAATAATAACAACAACAACAACAATAATAATAAAAATAATATTAATATTAATAATAATAATAATCATAATAATCATAATAATAATAATAATTATTATAATAACAATAATAATAATAGTAATAATAATAATAGTAATAATAATAATAGTAATAATAGTAATAATAATAAAAATAATAATAATAATAATAATAACAATAATAATCATAATATTAATAATAATAATAATAATAATAGTAACAATAATAACAATAATAATAATAATAATAATAATAATAATAACAATAATAGTAATAATAATGTAATAATAGTAATAATGGTAATAATAATAATAATCATAACAATAATAATAATAATAATAATAATAATAACAATAATAATAATAATAATAATTATTATTATAATAATATGTCACGCCCAAACCGGGTTGCGACTGGCACCCACACTTACCCTCCTATGTGAGCGAACCAACCAATCTAACCTTAACATTTCAATATAATATCAACAGAAAGTAATGCGGAAGACTTAAACTCATTAAATAAAGACCAATTCATTAACTTCTAAAATTCAACATCTATTATTCCCCAAAATCGAGAAGTCATCACCACAAGAACATCTACGATCAAATGACTAAACTAAGAGTATTCTAAAAGCTAAAAATACATAAGAAGCTAGTCCATACCGGAAGTTCAAGGCATCAAGACTTGAAGAAGAAGATCCAGTCCAAGATAGAAGCATTAGCTCACCCTGAATTTCCGATGTAGTAAGACTGGCTTGAATTACTGTTGAGTTGAAGACGATGGCACGTTTGCTGCACTCCACAAATAAACAAGAAGAGAACATAAAAGTAGGGGTCAGTACAAAACACGGGTACTGAGTAGATATCATCGGCCAACTCAAAATAGAAATCAATATATATACCAAGTAATATCATAAAACCAACTATGATACTCAACATGTAGCAACAACAAATACTATATCATTAACAATTACCGTCAAGTTCACACATGAGGACTCAAGCCTCGATACCATACTCATTTGGGAATCATGTTCATTAGATTGAGTATATTAACATCTTTCAAGATTCATTATCTTTATTTCTCTTGTGTCGGTACGTGACACTCCGCTCCCTCAATATTCATTAATCCTCTTGTGTCGGTACGTGACACTCCGATCCCCTAAATCTATGTGTCGGTTCGTGACACCCAATCCCCTAAATCTATGTGTCGGTTCGTGACACCCGATCCCCTAAATCTACGTGTCGGTTCGTGACACCCGATCCCCTAATACTACGTGTCGGTTCGTGACACTCGATCCCCTAATACTATGTGTCGATTCGTGACACCCGATCCCCTAATTCTACGTGTCGGTTCGTGACACCCGATCCCCTAATACTACGTGTCGGTTCGTGACACCCGATCCCCTAATACTACGTGTCGGTTCGTGACACCCGATCCCCTAATACTACGTGTCGGTTCGTGACACCCGATCCCCTAATACTACGTGTCGGTTCGTGACACCCGATCCCCTAATTCTACGTGTCGGCTCGTGACACCCGATCCCCTAATACTACGTGTCGGTTCATGACACCCGATCCCCTAATTCCTTCCATCAATTCATCAAGCCTTCTTTCTTACCAAGGCATCATCATTAAAAAGAGATTAGGTTTTTATCAAGATTTGGGATTCAATAACTTCATCATGCTTAATATAATCACAATTATATAATCAAGTTCATGCATGCATACAATTAAGCACATAGCAGGGTTTACAATACTACCAATACATATCATTCTCTATTAAGAGTTTACTATGAAAGCATGAAAACCATAACCTACCTCCACCGAAGATTAGTGATCAAGCAAGCAAATTTTTCTCCAAGCTTTGTTTCTCTCCGTTTCTCCTCTTTCTCTTGTTCTTTCTATTTTCTTTATTCAAAACCCTCTTCCTTTTACCCTAATTAACATATAATTAAGAATAAAAGATGGAAATAATGCCCCACTAATTAACTTAAGGTTACCTCTTTTAACCCCCAAGTAATTAGACTTATTAACATTGACCCACTAACTTTATAATTAAGGCAAGAATAGTCAAAAACGTCCCTTAAAACGTATCAAGAAATCTGACCCAGACTGGGATTTTGCAGTCTGTGACGGCCCGTCGCACTTGCGACGGTCCGTCCTGCTGCCCGTCACAGAGTTCAGAGACTCAATTTCTCTGAAGAATCTGTGACGGTCCGTCACACCTGTGACGGTCCGTCCTGCCATTCCGTTACGAAGTTCAGAGAGTCGATTTCAGTACCCAATTTTCAGTTTTTCTAAGTGTTTTGAAACGAGACCCTGCGACGGTCCGTCGTGCCCATGACGGTCCATCGTGGGGTCCGTCGCCTCAGTCTGTTTTTCCAGAAATAAAATCTGCTGCTCAAAACGACTAAACAGGTCGTTACAATAGATACCAATTTACCCATCGTTCGTCCCTGAACGATCACAAGAAGGAAAATAAGGGCGAAAAGGAGTACCTGAATCTGTAAACAGATGTGGGTATCTTTCTCGCATATCTGCATCCTTCTCCCAAGTGGCTTCTTCAACGGGTCGATTCTTCCATTGAACTTTAATGGATGCAATCTCCCTTGATCTCAACTTGCGAATTTCCCTATCTAGAATGGCAACAGGTTCCTCCTCATAAGACAAATTCTCATCAAGCAAAACTGAATCCCAACGGATAATGTAGTTTCCATCCCCATGGTATCTTTTCAACATCGACACATGGAATACCGAATGCACTCCGGACAGCCTTGGAGGCAAGGCTAACTCATAAGCCACCTCCCCTACTCGCTTAAGTACTTCAAATGGACCAATATACCTTGGGCTAAGTTTACCTCGCTTACCAAATCGCATCACCCCTTTCATTGGTGAAAACTTCAACAAGACTTGTTCACCCTCCATGAACTCCAAGTCTCTAACCTTTCGATCTGCATACTCTTTCTATCTACTTTGAGCCGCTAACAACTTTTCTTGAATAGATTTCACTTTATCTAACGATTCTCTCAGAAGGTCAGTACCCCAAGGTCTAACCTCAAATGCATCAAACCACCCAATGGGAGACCTACACCTCCTCCCATATAGTGCCTCAAATGGAGCCATATCAATGCTCGAGTGATAACTATTATTGTATGAAAATTCCACTAAGGGTAAGAAGCTATCCCAATGGCCACCAAATTCTATCACGCACGCACGAAGCATATCCTCCAACACTTGAATCGTTCGCTCAGACTGACCATCAGTCTGAGGATGGAACGCAGTACTAAGGTCCAACCTAGTACCCAATTCCGCATGCAATGTTTTCCAAAACTTAGAAGTAAACTGCATACCTCTATCTGATATGATGGATAGTGGAACCCCATGCAATCGAACGATTTCTGAGATATAGATCTTGGCTAACTTCTCGGCATTGTAAGTCACCTTAACCAGAATGAAGTGAGCAGACTTAGTTAACCTATCAACAATTACCCAAATAGAATCAAACTTTCCCAATGTCTTGGGAAGACCAACCACAAAGTCCATTGCAATTCTCTCCCACTTCCATTCAGGAATGGGCATTCTCTGAAGTGTTCCTCCGGGCCTCTGGTGTTCATACTTTACTTGTTGACAGTTTGGACTTTTGGCAATAAAATCCACAATGTCACGCTTCATTCTACTCCAGCAAAAGTGTTGCTTTAGGTCACGGTACATCTTGGTTGCACCCGGATGTATCGAATACCTTGAACTATGAGCCTCTGTCAGAATAGTGTTGATCAAATCATCGACGCGGGGTACGCATACCCTTCCCTTGATCCTCAAAACACCTCCCTCATCGATTTGTGCTTCCTTAGCCTCTCCTCGCAATACTTTATCTCAGATCCGGATCAATTTTTCATCATTAAACTGCTTTCCCTTAATCTTGTCAAGGAAGGAAGATCTTGCCTCCGCACAAGCTAAAAATCCTCCCTTCTCATTTACTTCTAATCTCATAAGGTCGTTAGCCAGAATCTGAACTTCTCTAGCCAATGGGCGTCTAGAAGCTTGCAAGTGAGCTAGACTTCCCATGCTTCCCGCCTTTCTACTTAAAGCATCCGCTACAACATTCGCTTTTCCCGGATGATACAAGATAGTGATATCGTAGTCCTTTAGTAGCTCCATCCATCTCCTTTGCCTCAAGTTCAAATCCTTCTGAGTAAAGACATACTGAAGGCTACGATGATCCGTGTAGACCTCACACTTAACCCCATATAAATAGTGTCTCCATTGCTTTAATGCAAACACTACCGCGGCCAATTCCAAATCATGAGTTGGATAGTTACGTTCATGCACTTTTAATTGTCTTGAAGCATAAGCAATCACATTCTTCTCTTGCATTAGCACTGCACTCAAACCCGAATAGGATGCATCACAATAGACAATGAAATTCTTACCTTCCACTGGCAAGGTGAGAATGGGTGCGGTAGTCAACAAAGTCTTGAGCTTCTGAAAGCTTTCTTCACACTCATCCGACCATACAAATGGAACATTTTGCTTAGTCAAGTTCGTCAGTTGGGAAGCAATAGCAGAGAATCCCTTGACAAATCGGCGGTAGTAGCTAGCTAACCCAACAAAGCTCCGTATTTCTGACACATTAGTAGGTCTTACCCAATTCTTTACTGTCTCAATCTTAGATGGATCCACCATCACTCCCTCCTTAGAGACCACGTGTCCCAAGAAGGACACTGAATCTAGCCAAAACTCACACTTGGAGAATTTGGCATAAAGCTTCTTCTTCCTCAATAACTCTAACACCATTCTCAACTGCTCCTCATGTTCCTTCTTGCTCTTTGAGTATATCAGTATATCATCAATAAATACGATCACGAAGAGGTCCAAATATGGCTTAAAAATCCCGTTCATCAAGCTCATGAACGCAGCAGGGGCATTAGTAAGACCAAAAGACATCACTACAAATTCGTAATGCCCATACCTCGTTCAAAAAGCAGTCTTTGGCACATTCGTTGTCCGTATTTTCAATTGATGATAACCGGATCTCAAGTCAATCTTAGAGAAGACACAAGCACCTTGTAACTGATCAAACAAGTCATCAATGCGAGGAAGAGGGTACTTGTTCTTTATGGTTACCTTGTTCAACTGCCGGTAGTCTATGCACATCCAAAAACTCCCATCCTTCTTCTTCACAAACAAAACCGGAGCACCCCAAGGAGATGCACTTGGTCTAATAAAGCCTTTGTTTAACAACTCTTGAAGTTGGGCTTTTAACTCTCTTAACTCCGCGGAGACATTCTATAAGGGGGTATCGAAATGGGGTGAGTACCCGGTTCAAGGTCAATACAGAAATCAATATCCCTATCTGGTGGCATACCAGGAAGATCTGCAGGGAACACATCCAGAAACTCACGGACCACCGAAACCGACTCAATCGAAGGTACTTGGGTAGTGTCATCCTTGAGATGTGCCAAGAAAGCTAAACACCCTTTACTAACCATTTTCTTAGAACGAAGAAAGGAGATGATACGCACCGGATTGGAAGTGTAGTCACCCTCCCACACTAACGGATCTGTCCCAAGCTTGGCTAACATCACCGTTTTAGCATTACAATCCAAGATCGCAAATTGCGGAGAAAGCCAAGTCATACCCAGAATTACATAAAAATCATCCATTTCTAAGATAACCAAATCTACATAAGTGTTGCTCCCCACAAAGTTCACCAAACAAGACCTATATACCTTTTCAACTACCACAGACTCACCCACCGGAGTAGAAACACGAATAGGCATATCAAGTAATTCACAATGTAAATTTAGACCATTAGCAAATGAGGAAGATACATAAGAAAACGTGGATCAAGGATAAAGCAATACAGAAGCCATGCAATCACAAACCAGAAGATTACCTGTGATGACAGCATCAGATGCCTCCGCTTCAGACCGCCCAGGGAAAGCGTAACAATGGGCCCTATCGTTTGTCTGTCCATTGCCCCTACCATGTTGTGATGTAGTGGCTCCAGTTTGCCCATCACCTCGACCATTTTGGTGACCACCATTACCTCGACCACCACGTCCTCCAGAATAACGACCTCTACCATGACCACCTCTACCTCTAGCCATTGGGGGTCTATAACTCTGTTTTGGACAATTCCTCCTAATATGTCCAGCCTCCTCACATCCATAACACTCTCTGGAGTCAAGCATAGGTCTCTTAGAGAAGTGTTGACCAGTCTGAGGGGGACCCCCAACTACAGTCTGTAGTGAAGACTGAATTGGTCGAACTGAGTAACCTCCGGAACCCTGTCCTCTATAGTAAGAACCATTAAACTCACCTCCCTTTCGAAACCTCTTTGATGTCGATGCCATGGTGAATTCATCTGGCTTCACTCCTTCCACCTCTACCACGAAATCTACCACTTCTTGGAAGGATTTTGCCGTAGCCGCTACCTGTAAGGCTGAAATCCGCAACTCTGACCTCAACCCCTTCACAAAACGACGAATCCGCTCTTGTGGACTGAAACAAAGTTGGGTGGCATATCTGGATAGTGCACGAAACTTAGCCTCATATGCATTGACCGACATCCTGCCTTGCTCTAGGCTCAAGAACTCATCCCTTTTCCTATCCCTCAATATCCGAGGGATATACTTCTCCATAAACAAGCTAGAGAATGAGGCCCAAGTCATAGGTGGTGCCTCTTTTGGTTGACACTCAATATGTGACCGCCACCACATTTTGGCGTTCCCTTGAAACTGATAACTCACGAACTCAACACCAAACCGTTCTACTATACCCATCTTGTGTAGTAGCTCATGACAGTCAACCAGAAAATCGTAAGCATCCTCAGATTCCGCACCCTTGAAGACTGGAGGTTTCAATTTCAAGAACTTACTGAAAAGTTCATGCTGATCATTTGTCATTATAGGCCCAGTAGTCAGACGTGGAAACGTGCCTATGTCCAATGAGGCATCCATACGAGGAGCCATAGTGGCTGCATGTTGTACCTCTGAAACCGGAGGTGTTGGTGCAGAAAACACTGGGGGTGCCTGACCCTGATCGGACAACCCACTAAGATAAGCGAGCACCTGATTTATCATCTCTGGGGTAGGCTGGGGTGGCAATCCCTCATTCTGCACTTGTTTATTTTCCCCATCCTCTCCTTCTCTTATTACCTCCTCAGTCGGTGGAGGAGTCACTGCCCTAGTATCAGATGGACTAGGTGCTTGTCCTCTTCCCCTAGAGGACGTCCTCCCACGACCTCTACCACGGCCTCTTGCCGCTGCTCTTCCTCGAGCTACAGCCCCAGTGGCTGGCTCAGTCGCACCCTGTCCCGCCGGTGCTGGTGTTGATGCTGGCTTAGTCGTTGCTCTAGTTCTAACCATCTGCGAAATAGAGTGAAGATGGTCAGATACCAATTTGTATCACCTAGATACCCAATTACCGAAGTAATAGCACGAAAGAAGAAAGAAAGAATGGAATTTTCCTAAAGTCTTATAGCCTCTCAAGGAAAAGTAAAGGCGTCCCCCTACCGTTCCTTAAGACTCTACTAGACTCATTCTTGTGTGATGAGACCAACGAACCTAATGCTCTGATACCAAGTTTGTCACGACCCAAACCGGGTTGCGACTGGCACCCACACTTACCCTCCTATGTGAGCGAACTAACCAATCTAACCTTAACATTTCAATATAATATCAACAGAAAGTAATGCGGAAGACTTAAACTCATTAAATAAAGACCAATTCATTAACTTCTAAAATTCAACATCTATTATTCCCCAAAATCTGGAAGTCATCACCACAAGAACATCTACGATCAAATGACTAAACTAAGAGTATTCTAAAAGCTAAAAATACATAAGAAGCTAGTCCATGCCGGAAGTTCAAGGCATCAAGACTTGAAGAAGAAGATCCAGTCCAAGCTAGAAGCATTAGCTCACCCTGAATTTCCGATGTAGTAAGACTGGCTTGAATTACTGTTGAGTTGAAGACGATGGCACGTTTGCTGCACTCCACAAATAAACAAGAAGAGAACATAAAAGTAGGGGTCAGTACAAAACACGGGTACTGAGTAGATCTCATCGGCCAACTCAAAATAGAAATCAATATATATACCAAGTAATATCATAAAACCAACTATGATACTCAACATGTAGCAACAACAAATACTATATCATTAACAATTACCGTCAAGTTCACACATGAGGACTCAAGCCTCGATACCATACTCATTTGGGAATCATGTTCATTAGATTGAGTATATTAACATCTTTCAAGATTCATTATCTTTATTTCTCTTGTGTCGGTACGTGACACTCCGCTCCTTCAATATTCATTAATCCTCTTGTGTCGGTACGTGACACTCCGATCCCCTAAATCTATGTGTCGGTTCGTGACACCCGATCCCCTAAATCTATGTGTCGGTT